>NC_133618.1:17075659-17273159 GCF_048593235.1 Sminthopsis crassicaudata | reverse complement strand
GGGCCAGCATACTCACTAGGCTTTGTGGGAGGAGGGGAGGACACAGTACAGAAACAGAGACTGAGTTATAAAGCTAAAAAATCATGGTTTCCACCCTCATCCTGTTGACTTTTAAATTCCTTGGTGGGTTCTAATTCCTCAAGAACATAAAAAGTAATACTGACCAATGTACAACAATGCTTCCTTATTTGATATGAACAGTGCTGACTGGTAGCGTAGAACCTGTTTCAATGTGGCCACATGGCTTCCTGAAACTTAGACCTAGGATCTACATTCTTCTAAGAAATCTCTATTTATTCCACTCACTAGGATTCAAGAAGCATACTTTAACACTTATGTTAGCATGTGTATTATAAGAGAAGCATGGACGATGGTGTATTTGGTACTAAAGAGTACAAGATGGTTCAAGAGAGAATTTATGAGGTCTTGAATGGTGTTTTTGACAGAGAACATAAAGAATTGATCCCTGAAGCAAGCAGGAAGACGAAACTGACAGAGATCAGTTTAGCTCCATGATTCAAGCCTCTGGGGAGGTTGTCCAATCTGAAATCCAAGTTATGTCACTCACACTCCTGTGACCCAACCTATAGAGGTCTTGAGCAGTCTAACCTTTCCATGTCCTGGAAGAAATCCCATTCATGTTCCCAAGGTTTAAATTTTCCCTATGAAAAATAGTTGAGCCATCCCATCCATGACTACTGTCTTCCTTTGGGTCACTGTCCATGGTACTCTAGCTCATGGTGTCCTTCTCTCCCTCTTCCTCCATGCCATCTTGTTTCTCTCCCACTATGTTTTTCAACTCCATTTTTCCTCATAGATTGTTAACTCTTTTGGGGTACTATGTCCCTTTCAGTACCTTGTTTTTCATATACTCTCCAAACTCTATTTCATATTTCCCATTCCTGGTATCTATTGTATCCCTCTTTTTGTCTGTAACCCATCCCCCAAAAAAAGTAAATCTACCTTAGAATGGCCATTATAAATTCTTCA
Source organism: Sminthopsis crassicaudata (assembly GCF_048593235.1). Lineage (NCBI taxonomy): Eukaryota > Metazoa > Chordata > Mammalia > Dasyuromorphia > Dasyuridae > Sminthopsis > Sminthopsis crassicaudata. The sequence continues at coordinate 17,272,169 of NC_133618.1, read as the reverse complement.
CATGACCAAATCCTGACTTTTGGAGCTTACCACTCTCTGGTGTGTACATCACCTACATCATTGTGGTCCTTGAATCACATCATTTGGTGCTGAATGCTGCATCGTAGATCACATTAAAATAATTTTAGGGGATAGCCCCTAACTGGAATGATAATTATACTGAAAAGGGAGATTATGGTAGAAGGCTTCTCCAAGAATGCCTGCAGGAGATAGCAAAATGAGAGGGAAAAGTGTAAGATGAAGGGCATTTGTTAACAATACAGCAAGGGTTCCATGACTGTTGTTGTTTGTCCTTTGTTCTTGAAGAGAACCATGAAATACGGGAGGTGATGTATGATATGAAAGTAAATAGTATTTAAGTGAAGGAGGATTGGGCAAGGTTATCTGCCTCAATTTCCCCTTTAGTGTCATCTGAGTCCAGTGGCCATGAACAGATCAGGATAACTAGAGATGGCCCTGTATGCAATGGGAGACCTTGGCCTTTCAAAACTAAGTCTTTACAGGTCTCAGTTTGACTAAGGTCACAGCAGTTCTAGAGGTCAGGCAGCTGGATTTGGGGAGGCCATTTGGCCTGTTTCATGAAGTTAATTACTTTTTATTTATATCTATATCAATCTATATCTATATTTATATCTATATATCTATAGCTCTATCTATCTATCTATCCTGTCTGGGTCCATGATTAACAGAAAATCAAAGCTCATTAACAGGGGTAGGGAGAAGGCTTTTTAAGAGGAAGACAAGCAAACCATTTGTTTGAGTCTTCTTACAAACAGAGTCTTTCTCGGAGGTGCTCTGTGTTCAGACAAAAATATTTTAATAGCCTCTTTACAATCACACCATAAAAGAATAATATAGTCTATAAAAAAAAAAAAAAAAAAAAAAAAACTGGATCCTGGAGCAAAATGAAGCATTCTGGGGGAGGATGTGTATTGTTTAACCAGCTGCTATAAATTTAATATGGTTATGTTATTGTCACAAAGGATTTTATTGATTTTTTTCAAGTTACTTATCTACATATTTATTGTGCCACTTCCCAAATTTGTTTTACTCTGGTTTCCAGGAAGAACATATTAATTAGCTGCTATTTTAATGTGAGAATAGAGAGAAAGGGATTCAAAATCAGTAGAGATTCAAATGAACACACAGGAATGATGCCGACATTTAATAGCTCAATTCTTTTTTCCCCCTAACTTTAAAAATGTCACAGAACAAATTGCAGTTTTAGACGAGTTTGTTGTATCAACATATACTCTAGGCCTCTCTTTAAAATCAATTTTCTAGTTTCTATTCCTTCCTATATATTTATTATTCTTATTCACTTCTGGCTTCCATGGGGAGTTAATTTATATCTCACTAGTTTTTTGTCTGCAATGTGGATTCTTGCCTGTAATTCAATCATTCATTCTCTTCTTCAATCTACAAGTATTTTAAATACAAAATGTTTGTACTTAAGTAAAAACAAAACAAAACAAAAAACAAAACAACAAAAACAGACAAACAAACAAACAAAAACAGTCTTTAAGTACAAGTATTTTGTCCTAGCTGCTGAAGATAAAACAAGAAATATCATGGAATCCCTACTTTCAAGTAACTTAAATTTTAATTTTGGAAAATCTCATATATAAATAAAAGTTTATAGGAAATCTCCACTTTTCTGTTATGTCCTGAGGTTCTACTTAACACTTGGATATAATAAACTCTATTGTGGTGATGTCAGATATGTCACTAAATATATCTTCTAGTTAGAGCCAGTCAATACAAATTCACTTACACTTCAAGTAGCAATAAAGAAAAGATGTTATTTACATTAGGAGTAGACAATTAATTGCATATATTCATTTGCATTTGAAAGTAATTCATGCCAATATGCAGAAAAAAAATGCAGCAGGTACTTATAGCTAAGAGAGTAGCAGACACAAGCTTCTCACAATATTAAACTTTCCTTCCCTCAGTCCCATATCTAGAACATAAATGGCAGATGGTAACAGAGCAAAAGTCATTCGGTCAAGCTACTATCGCAGAATGGCAAACAATCTAGGGGAAATACAGGGACTTGAGATGGAACTCACCTTGTCTCCATGGCAGCATCTTTACATTCTGGAAGATACTGTGCTTTCCCAGGAGCTCTACTCCAGCCAAAGTGAGAGCCTCCCAGATTGGGAAGACCGTAGACTATAGCTTCTAAATAAATCATGTATCAGAAAAAAAGAAGAAATCATCTAGCATTTTATCCATACATCTGCATCAGTAATTAATAATCAGAATTAGTAAAAAGGAAAAAAAAATATCAAAGTCTACCAAGACTGAAATAAGATCCATTGTGCCACTTTGCAGGTAGAATATGAATCTCTCTAATTTGCTTTAAAAAAAAAAAAAATATTTTCCTGATTTGAAAAAGCAACTTTCAATTGGACTCCCTGCCTTATGTCAAATATATTATCCATGCAGTTGTCAAATGAATCTCCCCCTCCAAATGTAGAACTGATCATGTTATATCTCTTCTCACTCAATGAAAACTAGTACTTCCCTAGAACCTATAGGAATATTTAATATTTCTTAGAATTTTTTTCTCTCTCTTCTTTCTTCTTAGAAATTACTGATGGTCAAAGGATATGAGCAGACAATTTTCAGATGATGAAATTGAAACTATTTTCACTCATATGAAAGAGTGTTCCAAATCACTATTGATCAGAGAAATGCAAATTAAGACAACTCTGAGATACACTACACACCTCTCAGATTGGCTAAGATGACAGGAACAAATGATGATGAATGGTGGAGGGGATGTGGAAAAACTGGGACACTGATGCATTGTTGGTGGAGTTGTGAAAGAATCCAACCATTCTGGAGAGCAATTTGGAACTATGCCCAAAAAGTTATCAAACTGTGCATACCCTTTGACCCAGCAGTACTACTACTGGGCCTATATCCCAAAGAAATACTAAAGAGCGGAAAGGGACCTGTATGTGCCAAAATGTTTGTGGCAGCCCTTTTTTGTGGTGACAAGAAACTGGAAGATGAATGGATGTCCATCAATTGGAGAAAGATTGGGTAAATTATGGTATATGAAGGTTATGGAATATTATTGCTCTGTAAGAAATGACCAGCAGGAGGAATACAGAGAGGCCTGGAGAGACATCAACTGATGCTGAGTGAAATGAGCAGAACCAGAAGATCACTATACACTTCAACAATGATACAGTATGAGGATGTATTCTGATGGAAGTGGATATCTTCAACTTAGAGAAGAGCTAATTCAATTCCAATGGATCAATGATGGACAGAATCAGCTACATTCAGAAAAGGAACACTGGGAAATGAGTGTAAACTGTGAGCATTTTTTGTTTTTCTCCCCAGATTATTTTTAACTTTCGAATACAATTCTTCCTTTGCATCAACAACAGCAACAAAATTCGGTTCGGCACATATATATTGTACCTAGGATATACTATAACATATTTAATATGCATGGGAATGCCTGCCATCTAGGGAAGGGGGTTGAGGGAAGGAGGGGAAAATTCAGAACAGAAGGGAGTACAAGGGATAATGTAAAAAATTACCTATGCATATGTGCTGTCAAAAATGTTATAATTATAAAAAAAATATTAAAAAATAATTTACTGAGTTCTACTCCATAAACCATATTTTAAAGACTAGTTATGTTAGCTTACTTCCTTGTTCTTATACAAAAACTGATCTGTGAGCTATGGTCCGAGCCATTGCCCATGTCTGTACTACTCACTACAGGCAAGAGCTCAAGCTCTCAGAACTAAGGAGAGAAATAGGTCTCAAAGAAAGGTAACCAGGCCCCAGGCAAGAAGACAAGACTTTAAAAGAGATGATAAAGGATTTGGACTTTAACTCCTGGCTACTCATGTGGTGATTAACCTGACTGAAAGGAAAGCTGCCCCAGAGACCCCAAAGAAACCAAACCAAAAGAGAAAATTACACCTTTTAAGTTCAAATCTGACTTCAAATAACTAATAATTATATAATTCTTGTCAATTCACTTATCCTGATTTTCTCATTTGAAAAATGATTTGGAGGAGGAGGGGAGGGGCAGCTAGGTGGAGCACCAGCCCTAAAGTCAGGAAGACCTGAGTTAAAATCTGGCCTCTGATACTTAAGACTTCTTAGCTTTGTGATTCTGGACAAATCATTTAACCCCAATTAGCTAAAAAAAAAAAAAAAAAAAAAAAAAAGATCTTGGGAAGAAAGTGGGAAACTACTTCAGTGTCTTTACCAAGAAAACCACAAATAAGGTCACAGAGAATTGGACATAACTAACATGACTGAATGATAAGAACTGATTTCAGTGGAAAAGCTTCTGACCCTGATCCAGTGGAAAAGTCTCTCTGACCCAGAAATTAGGGTGAATCAACAAGGAAACTTTGTTAAAGAGCTAAAGTAGAATTTCAGCGAAATGGGGCAAATTTTTAGAAAAGTCTTCGGTTTCTCTTCAAGGAAAATGTTTAGAAAGAATTGTCAAGCTTATGAAAAGCCAAGGATTGATTATAATTTGGGAGGAGATCACTGAACTTTTAAAAACCGTGCAGTTAATATCTCCTTGATTCTCTAAGGAAAAAGAATTGGATCTAGATGAGTGGAAATTAGTAGGAGAGCAACTAGGTGAATACTACAATTCCAATCCAAACTCAATACCCTAATAAGCTACTAAATCTCATTGTGGCTCAGTTTCTTTATTTGTAAAATGAAGAGGTGTTAACTTGATTTTTTATAAAAAACAATCGAAACTGAGCATCCCTTAAACTGTACATTTTAGAAATCCTTTGCAGTGCTCACTTGCTACCCTGGACCTCCCTCTATTGCTCCAGCAGCTTCAGAATCAGCTCAGACTTGCTGCTGTTAACCCTTAATGAAAGAAAAGACTTCTGGGACCTTTTTACTCTTTTCCACTTCCAAGTACTCAGAGGCTATATTGTAATCTCTAAAAAGAGAGCAGATCAGTGGCTGTACCTGATTAGGTCACAATATAAGAGCCCAGGCCAGTTTTCCAATGGCCAAACTTTATCAGACCACTGACCATGCAATTGCCCTCATTCTCCTGACTTTTAGTTTTTGTCTTTATTATCCCTGCTACCTAAACCTACCCTGAGGTCAATTCTAGTTGTTGTTTATCTTCAAACTTATGAGGAATAAACTCGCACAAAAACTTGTATGTCTTTCATAGAATTCTGAGAAATGGTTGATTACTAGTAGAGTTAGAATTGGAAAAATAAGAGGTCATCTAGCCCATGCACATACTTGAGAAGCCAGGGGTTAAAGTCCAAATCCTTTATCATCTCTTTCAAAGTTTTGTCTCCTTTCCTGGGGCCTGGTTAGCTTTCTTAGAGGCCTCAAGAGCTTGAGCTTCCTTTTTTCTCTGCCTTCTGAATCTCTTTGAGTGAATCCTGGCTTACATGCTCCCCACTGAGTATAAACCAATCATTATATAACTAGGAAACCATTATTTGTTGTAAGATTAAATCAATCTACTTGAAGATTTCTAGTTGGGAAAACTGGAGAAATAGCACAAATTATTACAAAGTTCTGTTCCCTGAAGCCAATCACTTTTGGGGATTATCTATTAATCTTAATGGGTCTTCATCTAATATTGATGAGTCAGTGAGCACAAACCTACAAGGTCCCACTCTATTTAGTCATTGCCATACACCAGAAATGATTTTTAACTATATCTCTCATCATATTTCCTTGTGGAAACTCAGGACTTACTGAGACAATGATCAGAGTGACTTAATGCATGACTTAATTTAGGTACAGATGAAGTCCTGTGTATCTTGGTGAGTGTTGACAGAGAGCCTGAATTACTGAAGAATCTGAAAGCCTAGCTATTCTTTGAGTCAAGCTCACAGGAACACTGATAGGATTACAAATGGACTTTTTTTCATTTTGATTAGGCCTTTTGTTAAGTAGGATCCTTGGAATAGCCACAGGTGAAGATCTCTTAGAATTCTTAGTTGATTTTTTTTTTTTTTTTAATAAACAAAATCATTACAATTCACCAGTTACTGTATCTAATGAGAAAATCAAGGTAGGATATCAGATCCTTAAGTTTATATTTCCTTTACAAAAGGATTTAGCTGCCATTTCAAATCTCATGATATATATGGAGGTATGTTTGTTTATTTATTTATTTATTTGTTTGTTTATTTATTTATTTATTTATTTGATAATTATATTTTTTTATGACAGTATATATGCATGAGTAATTTTTTTATAACATTATCCCTTGTATTCATTTTTCCAAATTATCCCCTCCCTCCTTCTACTCCCTCCCTTAGATGACAGGCAATCCCACACATTTTACATGTGTTACAGTATAACCTAGATACCATATATGTGTGCAAATCCCATTTTCTTGTTGCACGTTAAGTATTAGATTCCGAAGGTATAAGTAACCTGGGTAGATAGACAGTAGTGCTAACAATTTATATTCAATTCCCAGTGTTCCATCTCTGGGTGTAGTTGTTTCTGTCAATCATTGATCAACTGGAAGTGAGTTGGATCTTCTTTATGTTGAAGATATTGTAGAGGTATGTTTAGAGGATTTGTACATATTTAACATAGAATAACTTGTAGTCTAAGAAGGAGAAAGGAAAATAAGGAACACAAAGTAAAGGGTGAATATTGGAAAATAGCTTTGCATGTATTTCAAAAAACAAAATGCTATTATAAAAATAAATAAAAATGCTCTTCATTGCTTTTGATTAGAGAAATGCAAATTAAGACAACTCAGAGGTACCATCTCATACCTCTCAGATTGGCTAAGATAACAGGAAATAATAATGAAAACTGTTGAAAGGGCTGTGAGAAAACTGGGACATTAATACCTTGTTGGTGGAATTGATGAAACCATTCTGGAAAGCAATTGGAAATTTGTCCAAAGGACTATGAAACTGCATATCCTTTGATCCAGCAGTATCTCTACTAGGCCTGTATGCCAAAGACATTATAAAAAAGAAAAAAAGGTCCCAAATGTGTAAAAATGTTTGTAGCAGCCCTTTTTGCAGTGGCAAGAAAGTGGAAAATGAATGGATGCCCATCAATGGGGGAATGACTGAATAAGTTATGGTATATGAATGTGATGGAATATTGTTCTCTAAGAAATAATAAGCAGGTTGATTTCAGAAAGCCCTAGAGAGACTTACATGAAGTGATGCTAAGTGAAGCGAGTAGGACATTGTGTACAGCAAGATTATGTGATGATCAAATGTGATAGACTTTGACTCTTTTCAACAATGAAGTAATTCAGGCCAATTCCAATAGACTTGTGATGGAGAGAATCATCTGCATCCAGAGAGAGAATTAAATGTGTTTTCAGCATTTGTTATCATAGTTGTTTACTGTTTACTTGCTTTTTTTTTTTTTTTTGTTTTGTTTTGTTTTGTTTGTTTTTGGGTTTTTTTGGCCTTTTAATCTGATTTTTCCTATGCAGCATATGAAATTTGGAAAGATGTTTAGAAGAATCATTCATGTTTAACCTGTTGGGGCCAAATGTTGTGACCTTGCATCTCTTAGAATCAGCAGGAGTAAGGATAAGCAAAAGTCTTTATTCTTGGTCTTTTGCAGTCTCTGTCAGGGAATTAGATCTAGCAATCTCCACACCTCCTTCCTCTCTCTCCACCACCAGGAGAATGAATCCAACTCCTCCTCCTACTCCACCCACTCATGTCACTTCCCCTTCTTTGTCCACACCCACCTATTGAGCCAGCATAGAATAGTTAAGTAGGTTCATCCTCCAAACATGTGGTAATAGAGAATTGTCCAAATGATAATAAGCCTCAAGTTCCAGGTTATCTTGCATCTGCTCATTTGTAGCCCTTGACATTAACTCATATTGAATTACTTGCAATATAGGGTAGGGAGGGAGAAAAATATGGAACACAAGGTTTTGCAAGAGTGAATATTGACAATTATTTTTACATGTATTTTGAAACATAAAATGCTATCATGCAAATAAATAAGTAAAATGAGAACTACTAATTCTTTTTAGGATGCTAAATCTCTTTTTTAGGGTTAACCCATTCATCAATGCCATTATTTCCCTCACCCCACTAATTCCTTTGGGGGACTAGTCTGTTTGCTAAGTGTCACAATTACTAACACCTAATAAGATCCTAACTCCTTTTAGGATTACCCCATAATCTCCTACTTACCCCACTTTAATGGCAATTTACTTCTGGTTACTTCTAGGAAACTTGTCTTCATCCTTATTAAATTGTTAAATTTTGTTAATTTATTGTTAAATATGTTAATTTGTTAAATTAATTACTAAATCCTTTTTCCTTCTTAAAGAGCATTATGGATTTAGTCTGCTTTTAGCAGTGTAATAAAAATCTTTGTTCCTTGCTTTAAAGGTTCTCTAAATTTATAAATTATTTTGAGACAACTTGCAAAACCAGACCATTACCCCAATATACTTTGAGAATATCACTCCATACTTCATCTTTTGATGGCTAAACCTGATCATATTGTTGGAGTAGTATAGGGAGAGTCTGTAACTTGTAATCTCAATAGTACCTCTGTCCCATGCTGTCCTGATCAGCGATCTAGTCAGTGGAGAAGGGGAATGATTCACAGTATCCAGACAGCCACATTTATTCTTAACAATCCATCTTTCCATTTATCCTACCCATCTCTTTGCTACCTTCCTTGCCCCAATATAGAGGGCTAGAACTGAGCAGATGCACTTGGATAATTGAGCACATGAGGCTAATTGCAATTGGACAATTCTCTATTGACACAGGTTTGGAGGATGAACCTACTTAACTATTCTGTGCAGGCTCTATTGGTGGGTGTGGACAAAGAAGGGGAAGTGACATGAGTGGGTGGAGGAGGAGGAGGAGATTGATTCATTCTCCTGGCTGTGGAGAAAGAGGAAGGAGGTGTGGAGATTGCTAGATCTAATCCCCTGACTGAGACCCCAAAAGACCAAGAATAACGACTTTTAATTATCCTGACTCCGGCTGATTCTAAGAGATCCAGGGTCCCAACATTTTGGTGCCCAATGTGGGGCAGGCACCCTACTTCCACTGAAGTCCTCCAGTGACCAGGAGATTAGGTGAGTATTTTAATAGACAAACAAGGAACTTACTTTGTTAAGGGCTAAACTAGCAACCTCTTATAGCTGAAATGGGGCAGATGTTAGCTAAAGCTCTCCCTCCACTTCAACCGACTCGGCCCTAGCCCCAGCCCCAGCCCCAACACCCCAAAAACACATGCCTTGTTAATTTTTCACTATCACTCCCTCTCCTCTATAACATAGATTTTTCTTTTCCTTTTGTAATCAATGTTGGCCTTGAGGGTCTGGAATATCTAAATTCAAATCAAATCTCAAATATTTATTAGCTGTGTGATTTGGCAAGTCTCTTAACTTCTGACTGCCTCAATCACCTCAATTGTAAAATGGAGATCATAACCTATTCCATGGGACTATTATGAGGATCAAATGAAGTAATATTTGTAAGGAGCTTAACACATGGCAGGCTTTTAATACATCTATGTTCTCTTCCCTTTCTCTTGTCTTAGAAAGAATAATTAAATGACTAGTTCTAGTCTTATTTAGGGAAAGAGCATGGCTATCAATATTTCTTACTATTAATTATCAGGTTTATTTCCCAGAAAAACAAAACAAAACAAAACAAAACCACAAAAAAAAAAAAAAAAAAAAAAAAAACACACCCTTCTGACCACTAATGATCAGGTTTTAGAAAATACTTTCCTTGAGGTCAGGGACATCTTCCTTTCTTTTCTGTATTTACAGAGATTAGTACTTCATTGATAAATGCTTAGTACATGTTTTCTCTTCATTCATGAAAATTATTTAGAGTAGAAGGGAGTTTGAATACTCAGACTCTATAAAAAGAAAATTTCAGAAACTTAATGGACTAACAGTTTGCCTTGGCAATTTTCCACTTACTTGTTTTTCTCCCTTATTCATGGGGCTATTACAAATAGAATACTCCACTAAAAGCAAACAAAAATATTGCCTCAAAATATTGCAATGCTACAAAATCCTCAAAGCTGAGGTCCCAAAATAGCATTTGCTTCCAAGTCACAAACCTTTGCAATAAGGGTGAGGAAATATCAATAGTTTCCTGTACTTCTAAATATAATACAAGGCTCTGTCTGAATGAATGCCAACCTGACAAAAAACGCAGGCAGGTGCTTTATAGCTCTGGATGATAAGGAAATAAAGAAGTCTGAGAAACATCATGGAGGAAGCAAAGAAAGCCAGAAAAAAAAACATGCCCTTGAAGTAGCCTTCAAGTGCTTCTGACATATAGCCAATGGACAATTATTAGGCCTGCCAATAACAAAGCCTATGAGCTTTCTTAGGGTGCTACAAACTGGAAATATTAAGTAGAGATTATTAAATTATAGCAAATGAATCACAATTATTTAAAAAACTCTAATTATTTTATATTTGGATGGTGCATTTCGTGCATCAGTTTATGCTCTTCTCAGCAATTTATTGTTAATCTCTCTCTGTGTGTTCCATTTTGACTTTAAAGAAATACAATGCTTTAAGCAGTAAGCATAGGGTGGTATTGAAAGTTATGTTGATTTAATAATCTATTTTTCCCAATCCTGTTTATTAGCCAGTGTTGAGACTCTAAGAGAGGGAAGGGGAAAGAAGGGGAAGGAGACTCCAAGATTACATCTGTTGTTCTTAATCACGTGGTCCAGACAAATCACTTAGGCTCTCTGTACCTCAGTTTATTTTTCTGGAAAAAAAAAAAAAGTAATTTGAACTTTTGTTTTTGCTTCTGATGTCCTTCCATCTCCAAATCAATGACCCCATAAACACCTGTTCATTGGGAATCCTAGCTTTAAATAATTGTCTCATCTATACAATGCAATTGATTCTTCATCTGGAAACTAAGGATAAAAATACAAGTTTATATCATTGATTTTAACAAATGCTTAATAAAAAGCAATTGCAATTTTAAAAAATGGCTGTAGATTTTTGCAATGATTTTCAGGCCCTACCTCAGTTTAAGCTTTACAGTCAATTTTTATTCCTAGGATTATAGCAAAGTTTAATTTATATTGATTTTATTATTTTTACATTTTATTAATTATTATATTACATATTTATATTATATTGTACATTATTATTATTAATTTCATATAACATTTAATTAATACCCACTATTTGTAAGGCATTGTGCTAGTTGACTCTTCTGGTGCCTTTCACCTCTGACATTCTCTGATTTTCTGGAAACCACTCAAGTTCAAAGCCAAAATGGCATATGTGGGAAAATAATGGCTTTAGAATTTAAGAGCAAAGAAGAAATGGTGGGAAACCTTCGCCAGTTCTGTCATTTTTTATATAGGGACACTGAATCCCAGAAGAGGAAGTGACTGGTACAAGAATACACAGCTAGTATAGAGGAAAGAGAAGACTAATAGCTTTAGATTCTTTAGTAGTTCTAATAATTCTATTCTGTTCTAATGTTGGTGCATTTTCTATTCAAATAGAAAATTAAAGCTTATTATACATTTTTAAAAATACACTATGCCATGATTTTCTCACCAAGTAATGATAATAAAAGTTTATTCATTGATGGTAAATGCCTAAAGTGGTCATGGTGTTATATTACAGTCAGAGGAGATTTATTCTTGTTCTGTGCCCTTTGTGCAGGTGAAGACCTAAGTGCTTTGTCCTGGAACTTCTCTTCTTTCTCAACATCCTCTAGCAGTGATCTCTTCAGCTTTAGTGGATATAATTATGAGGGCTAGTTATCCTAATCTCATTTTTCTCCAAAATAGATATCTACATGGCAAAGTGAATAGAGTATTGGACCTATAACTTGGAAGACTTACCTAAATTCAAATCTAATCTCAGACATTTACTTGTTCTGTGACTCTAGCAAGTACCATTCTTAAGGTTTCTTAAGAAACCTAAGTTTCTTAAATTACAAAATGGGAATAATAATAGCACCTGCATTCAAGGATTGTTGTGTGGATCAGATGGCTTAATATTTATAACATTGTTAGCAGAGTCTGATCAATAATAGGCATTTAACAAATACTTGTTTTATTCTCTTCCTAAAATTCAGGAGCTTCAATTCCTTAGCTCCAAATTCTCTGCACAAATTACATGATGGACATGTTTGCTTGATTATCCTACAGGTGAGGACTACAAGAAATTAGGTTTCCACAGATATAGTCAAAGCAGGATGAAGAGAGGAGTAAAAACGCTTGTTAAGATTCCTCCAACCAATCATTATACGAATCAAGGAATTGACTAAACAACAAAATTCTTGACAAAGGGCCTTGACAGGCCCAAACCTTTCCAAACAGCCCAAACCATCTAGCATCAACTCATGCACAAGCCTATTGACATATAGAATGAGCAAATAAAGAGTGTAAATCCAACCAGTTGCAACTCTTACTGTAAATCTAATTGTAACTACCTGTAAATCTGACTAATCCAAAATTTGAAGGGAGAAGGTAAGGAACAGAACTAATAGTATAAAAGCTAATTCTGCTTCTATATTTACTGTATCTCAACCATGAACACACCCTCTTCTCATGAGAATCACTGAATAAGAGATTGTTTTCTCACTCAAAGTAACACTACTCCTGGACTAGCCTGCAACAACAGAAGCAGTGGGCAGTAGCAGCTCATCCTGGGCTTATTCCTCAACACTGCTGAGTTTTACAGTCTTTTAATAACACTTGTTGAAATGGAATTAAATTCCAAATCAACTCTCTTAGTCTCATTAACTGGATAATGAGAAGGTCAAAATCAAGATTAAATTAGATGAAAGGATAAAGCTGAGAATAACATGCAGGCAATTAATATTCTCTCCATCCTAACTTTTAAATCGTTCACTCTAAAAATAAAATGATAATATAAAAAAGCAAGTACACTGATTTTAAGTATTTTTAAGGAAAAAAATAATCAATATGGAAGTTAATTAAAGGTAAAAGACTTATCAAGCAAGGAAGCTAAAAATCTCTAGGACTTTTATGTAAATATTTTAATAGAAACATAACAGCCAAGGTCATGTTGGAGCATAAGATCAATTTCATAACATTATCAGGGCAAATTTTGAAAGATTAAAAAATAACCTAGCATAAAATATTGGGTTTATGTTTCTTTTTGGAGGATGGAATAAAAATGGTCTATATAATCCTTTGCATGTGGCTTAGATATGATTAATCAGTCAGAGAAAATATATAGAGATTGGAAAAGGAGAAAAACAAAAAGACATGAAATAAAACAGATTACATATGATGACTAATAAAAGAAGAATCACAATTTCAGTATGTATCTTCCTAAAGTACTTTAGAAGGGACTAGATGTATCAAGTGAGAAAATAATGTTGAAAAGAAAAATGATACCTTCCAAGACAGAGATAGGAAAGTCAATGCTAATAAATAAATAATTAAATCAACAAATAATTAAATAAATATATATATATAAATAAATAGATAAATAAATGGATAGATAAATAGATAATTACATAAATAGATAAATAAACACATAAAAAATAAATGAATGAATGAATGAATGAATGAATGAATAAATAAATAAATGTCTAGGCTGATCATTTTAAAAATGACTTTTAAAAAAAGATATCTACAAAACAATGATGAAAAATCATAAATAATATAATTGCCAATTCCTATTATGAATTTATGCTGTTGATAACATAAACATAAAAATATAATTTTAAAAAATAATTACTTCCAAACTTTTGAATAATGCTAGTTTCAAAGCACATCTCCAGCAAGAAAGAATTAATGTATGTATTCCTTTGACAAATTTAATATTTGAAATAGTTTTGTCATATTTTGCAATGTACTAAATATGATGAGAAAACTTAAAGTTGGTATAAATTGAATTTATAAAATCATCAATAATTGGAACATTTATATATGGGTCCTTAAATATGTGTATCATTACATGTGTGTGCATATATGTAGGTATATTCCTTTCTCTCTCTTTCTTCTATATGTGTACATATGCATATTTATATCTGATTATAAGTACATAGTTTGGATGTCTGTATTTATAAACTTTTTGTTCTTATAAACATCTATTTCACATCTAGGATAAGATACACATTTTTGGACTTAATACATAGAAGAAAATTTTTTTCCTTTATAGTGAATATTTCAAATAAGTTTTTTTTTAATTTCAATAAGGATATGGGAAAGGTGCTTGACATTTGAAAACAAGAATACGAAAAATAAAGATATAATTAACTACTGAAATCATATGCCCATCATATAAAATGTTTATAAATATAGTTTGTGTATAGATCAAGGGTTTTCTTGATAAAGATAATGGTAAGGGACATACTGTCTTTTTCTGACAAATCACTATTAAAATATTATTCACAATTTTAAAATTTACTGAGAGCTGCTAAAACATCATGATATAATTGTATTTATTAAAAATAGATGTTTCATGATCAAGCAATTCTGGAGAGTTTTTTAGATCACAGGACTAAATTGTGTATATTCTTTAATCCAGTAGTCTCACTACTTGTTCTGTATCTGAAAGAGTTCAAAAGAAAAGGAAAAGGACCCATATATGCAAAAATGTTTGTATCAGTTCTTTTTTGCTGTGACAAAGAACTGGAAATTGAGTGGCTGCCCATTACTTGGAGAATGGCTGAATAAATCATGTTAGATGAATATAATGGACTATTGTTATTCAATAAGAAATGAACAGGATGATTTTAGAAAAGCCTAGAAAAATTTCCATGAAATGATGCTGAATGGAGTGAAGCAGAACCAAGAGAACATTGTACACAGTTTAAATAAAAAATTGCATGATGATCAATTGTGATGGACTTGGGTCTTCTCAACAATGTGATGATTCAATGTAATCCCAATAGACCTGGGTTGACAAGTGCCATCCATATCCAGAGAGAGAACTGTAGATACTGAATATGGACCAAGCATAGTATTTTCACCTTTGTTTGTTTTTCTTTCTTGTCTTTTTTATCTTTTGGTCTGATTCTTTTTTTTTGGATACAACATGACAAATATGGAAATATGTTTTGAAGTGATTGCACATGTGTAAACTTTATCATATTGTTTTCTGTCTTGGGAAAGAGGGAGGTAAAGAAGGGAGGGAGAATTTCAAAGAAAAAAATAACTCCTTGAAAACCAGAATTAGATGAGGGAAAATCTGCTACATTGTAAGAGATCAAGAAGTAATAAAACAAAGAATAAAGAATAAGATGATAGAAGAGAATATGAGATATCTAATAAGAAAGATAACTGATCTAGAGAAAAGGTCAAGAAGAGAGAAAAAAAAAAGAATAATAGGACTACCTGAAGTCTGTGATTAAAAAGAGAAAGAAGCTTGATACAACAATACAAGAAATGATTAAAGAAAATTTTCTTTTAATGATAGACTAAGGGGGGGGGCAAGTAGAAAATAAATAAATAAATAAATAAATAATCATCAATTACCAATTAAAAGAAATTCTAGGAGGAAAACCTACAGGAATATCAGAGTCAAATTCTAAATCCCCCAGGTCAAAGAGAAAATATTATAAGCAATAAGAAAAAAATGCAAATATGGTAGAGCATAATAAAATCACACAAGAACTAACTGTGGCTACATTAAAAGATTGCAGTTCCAGAAATATTATATATTGAAGAACAAAAGAACTAGGGTTGAGATTGAAAATATAATATGCAGCAAAGTTAAGCATAAACCAGGAAAAAAAGGCTACTCAATGAATTGCCAGACTTTCAGAAATTTATCACAAAAAGATTTGAATAGAAAATTTTACATATGAGATCCAAGAGAAGTACAAGGCAAACATCAAAGAATTTCAAGGGACTCTTTAAAGGCAAATTTTATGTTTTATACATAGAAATGTAAAGTATATGGCTATGATTGTCTTTAGTATTTTGATAGTTTGAAAGAAAGATTGAGAAGAGCTGAGTATGATGATATTCCACAAAGCAATACCATGTAGGAAAAGGTAAAAAGAGTAATTACATTGTATGAATGAGGTGCAAGAGGAAGAACTGATACAGAAGAATTAGGGGGTGGGGAGCAAAGGTGGTAGTTCCAGAATCCTATTCACATTGTGAATAGGTTAAAGATATAACACAAACGCATCTAGTATACATACATATATATATATATATATATATATATATATATATATATATATACACACACATATATATGTATATACACACACATATATATGTATATATATATACATATATATATATATACATGTATGTATGTATATGTATATATATTTCCTACATTTATAAAGAAATAGTAGGACAGAATTAGGATGAGGGAGGGTATAGAAGGATGTGTAGGTTAACAGGCATGTATAAGGTATGTAAATTAATAAGAATAGGATAAAGAATGAAGGAAAAGGTAATGGGAAAGGATAAAGAAAGGATTCTTGGGATGGGAGGGGAAAACATACAATAACAAGGTGAGGTAATGGGTAGAACTAACACAAAAGAATCAGCAGAGATAGAAAATAAGTGATACACAGAATATAATAATAATGATCAGGAGTAGTATTTATTAGAAAAAAAGCAGGGGTAGCAATCACTGATCTCAGATGATAAAAGTAAAATATATATAATCAAAAGAGGAAAAAAATAGGGAAACCACTATTTGTCAGCCATATTAATGTTATTTTTAAAAAGTACATAGTATATTGGTGAAATATTGCTGTGGTGTAGAAAATGATAAATTGGTGGATTTAGAAAAAATATAGAAAGAGTTACTCTTATGAAGGATGATGTCCACCTTCAGAGAAATAAAGGACAAACAAGCATATTATAGCCTTAGATAGATATATATGAATACACATGTGTGTATGTGTGTATGTGTATGTGTGTGTCTTTGAGGAAAATTACAGTGAACAAAATTAAATCTGCAAGGAAGTACAGAAAAGATGGCCAAGGTGTAGTATTTATTATATCAGCTTTCATAAAATAGATTTTTTTTTTTGTTTTTTTAATCTTCTCTTATCTTCAGCTTTATACATGGAAATGCTTTATTTATCTGTTTCTTTTTATTTCTTCTATTTTTATTCATTTAAAAAATAAATAATTTTTTTTAAAATTAAGTAGAAAGAGGAAGATGATAATAAAAACGAAATTTTAAATTTTCTTCTCCTACCAAAAAAAAAAAAACAAAACAAAAAAGAAAAACTTCCAAAACCATAAGTTCATACAAATTCCCTGATGAATCAGAGAAAAAAATAACTTATTAATTGCCTACTCTATACTAAATATTATTATAATTCCATTAATGAATCTAATACAATTTAATGATTTTCCAAGATTAAACATGAAATGTGTCATAAAATCAACTATACATTCACTAATTCTTGGAAGATTACACAAATTTGAATTGAAAAAGAAGTTGCCTCTAAGAGGCAAATACATATTTCCTAAAGTTTCAGCAAGCAAAAGATACATCCTAAGTACACTGAGCTCTGAAATACTATGAAACCTACTGAATTAGATACATGATCATTTTTCAAAGATTGGCCATCAATATACGTAGGGAAATTATTAGTAAGTAAGGAAGATATATTTAATTGATGTCATTGGGAGAGATAGTAGTTTTTTGAGCACATTGTACTATATTGGTCTTTTCAATAAACAATGATCTTGGTTGAGAGCTGAATGTAAAAGTTTGATTTAATATAGTTTATAACACTTTCAGAAATTTCAATCTGCTTCTCTATGAAAGAAAACAAATGAAACATATTCTTAGCATCAACATTCTTCCAAAAATGTTATAGATTAAATTGATTTCTATAAATGTTTATTATGATACATAATGATCTTCAAATCATCAAAATTGAGGATGAATCAAGTGGTAATAGGTATATAATGATATAAATTCATTGTAACATAATCTCATTGGGTTACTTGTAACCATTGTATCCATTAAGGGAGGGATACAATTTTGCATGGTTGAAAAAAAATTAGTTATGACAGGTCATGAAATAAGAAGAGCATTCTATTATCTGTTTGTGGTGTGTGTGTGTGTGTGTGTGTGTGTGTGTGTGTGTGTTTTGAGGCAATTGGGTTAAGTGATTTGTCTAGGGTCACACAACTAGTTAAATGTTAAGTGTCTAAATCAGATTTAAAATGAAGTCCTACTAACTCCGGGGCTGGTACTTTAATTACTGGACCATCTAGCTTCCTCTGGACCTGTTGTTTGTTTGTTTTTTATTCAACTGAATGATAACCTTTGTGAATATTGTATAGATCCAAAATTTATACTCCAAAAACAATGTGAGAAAGTAAAATATATATGAATCACCCAGTAAAGATAGCAAATCACAAGATTATTCATTTCTGATGATGGTGGAAAAAAAAATAACTCCTATTTTGGTCCAAGCAGAATCCCCTTAGCAATTTTATTTCATTCAGGTTTATTATGTTCTCTCTTCAAGCCATTTGTTTTTCTTTCCCTACATAGGAACAAAAGATTCTACTGCCCCCAAAAACAGAAAAGTAAAGAAAATAAAAATTAAATATCTTTGTTCACTCAAATCCTGTGGTAGCATAGAATTTTATTTTTCATTTTAGCTTTTTATTTTCAAAATATATGAATAGTTTTCAATATTTACCCTTCCAAAACCTGGTCTTCCAAAATTGTTATCCTCCCTTTGCCCATTACCTCCCCTAGATGGCAAGGAATCCAATATATGTTAAACATGTGCAATTCTTCCATACATTATCATATTGTACAAGAAAAATCAGATTAAAAAAGAAAGAAAATGAGAAATGAGAAAGTCAAGCAAACAACAATAACAAAAAAGGCAAAATGCTATGTTGTGATCCAACAACAGTCTTCTCTCTGGATGCATATGGCTCTCTCCATCAATTGTATTTAAATTAGCCTGAGGTTCTATTTTCCTTAAAAATCAGAAATTATGTTTTGTCGTGATAATGGTGAGAGTAATTCTTATTCTAGGGGTTGCTATGATGATGATGATGATGATGATGATGATGATGATGATGATGATGACTATTTAATTTTCAGCTTCTGTTCTACATTTAAAAAAAAAGACCAGGATCATTATCAGAAACAACTTATTCACTGAGTTTCTTCAACATTGAATAAAGTTCAAGATTATTTTGGGTTTTTCAAATCAGTGTTTTAGAATTTGGTTCAGAAGCATTAGAATCCAAAGTTTAGATATAAATCATATGTGATGAAATTTCCTAGCTCTTAGGAAGTTTACTTAACCTAAGGTTGAGAAACAAGAAAGGGAAGAAGGGAGAAACTGAAGTCACAATATTCCTCCTTGCTTATTTTGGTTCATTCATGCATAGAAATTCTCAGGAAAAAATGTCCTGGAATCAGCTCAAATCTCATTTACAACCTGGTCTCTACTATCTACTACAAGCTCTTCTTAGGGTTTATTTCTTGCTTGACTTGTTTCATCTCCTGAATAGATAAAATGAATAAATGAATGAGTTTACTTATCATTTATTATGTAATAGTTCCTGTATTAAATACTAAGAATACAAATACACAAATCAGGATAATTCTTGCAAGGAGTTTGCATTCTAATAGGTAAATACAATACTATATATAGGGGAGTGATAACAGAGGGATAATGAGTAGAACAATAAGATAATCGCTTGGTATATTCTTTTCCAGCAAGGTACAAGTGATAGGATTATCTTGCTCATGTAAGAAAAGCAGAGTAGGAGGTGTTATAAATATGGGATGGTATGAAAATGTCCAGATAATAGTGTGATGAGTCTGGACCTAGGTAGATAAAGAGACTCTCATAAGTTAAAGCCCAGAATCTCAAGACAGAAAGGACATGAAGTACCAGGTCTGGAACTAAGATCAAGGAAGCCTGGGCTAGAAGATAAGTATAGAGCCATTGTGTTTTCCCTATTGATTCTTTTACTCAGTTCAAAGACAGAAATATACTGTGAGATTGGATGCTGAATATACAACTAGCAAAGTATTTCTAATGTTTTCAACCAATTTCAAAATATTTCCTGGACTTTATTCTATGATTTTCTCCTTTATCCTAAAATTACTTTATCCTTGCCAAACTGGTTAAGGACTTGTGAGAATATTTTTTCCTACCTTTGATTAATTCAGTCACTGAATCTGATCTATCACCAAACATAGAAATATGGAGTGTAAAAATAAATGAAATAAATACAGAGGAATTGTTTCCTAATACTACACTTCATTCTTTCAGCATCATCCTGGTAGAAGTATGCTGACCCAAGCACTACAAAACAGCCACATATTGTGTTGGTCCTTCTTATGAGATTGCCAAAGGGTATAGCCAAACTCAATATTGCTACTTAAGAAGTATTTCATCTTAAACCTCACTACCTAAAAGCTTTTGAAATTGAATCCATCAAGTGAACTTGCTTATCACCATGCCTACATGTAATTTAATTTAAAATATCATTTTATTTGCGTACTTTAATAAGTCTATGTGACATGCCACATTTTAGCATGTTGCCTTTTCATAGTCTCATTGATAAATTATTATTGACTTGCTTAAACATTTTTAGGGATATTGAAGGCGTTTTCCATAGTTGGAATAAATGGTGGTAAAACTGTGACAATCATAAGAGGAAAAAATGGTACAGAGAAAAGAAGAAAAAATAGTAACTTGTCATTCTTTCAAGACACATTTCAGTACAAGCTACACTCTTCTGATTTAGTGTACTCTACAAATTTCATTCTGTGAATGCTAGAGCCCTTGGCATAAGGTCCTTAGTATGATGTTTGATTTCCGTGATGTCTTATCTCCCTTACTACCTGTTACTCTCATCCTATGTCTTCATTTGTTATTGTCACTTTTATTGGTTGAGTTTCATTGGTTTATGTCTCATCTCTTCAATTAGCTCATAAATTCCTCAATGGAAGGCTTCAAATTTGATATCAATTTCCATATGTCATGTTTTATTTCATTTCTATTACCATAAAAGCCCAAAGAAAAACTTTCAAAATTTGTAGTTTATATTGAATCTGTGATATATTTCATTTATGGGGTGTCAGGATAACTGGGATATTTTGGTTAGTCAGTGTTAGGATTACAAGGTGAGAACTCAGGTTGTCTGGATAGTTCTCTCATGTTAGGTGAGAACTCAGGTTGTCTGGAAAGTTCTCTGGCTCAGAATTCACACTTTGGTTCGGGCCTTTGAAGGGAGTTACACCTTTAATCTTCTGAGGTAGAGTTTACATGTTTAAAAGAAGTTTGCGGGGCAGCTAGGTGGCGCAGTGGATAGAGCAACAGCCTTGAATTCAGGGGGACCCGAGTTCAAATCTGGTCTCAGACACTTAACACTTCCTAGCTGTGTGACCCTGGGCAAGTCACTTAACCCCAGCCTCAGGAAAAAAAAAAAATAATAATAAATAAATAAATAAAATAAAAAATAAAAGAAGTTTGCACCTTTAAGAAGCCTGAGTTAAAGAAGCCTTTAAGCCCCTGAGTTCTCACATGCCCCTTTAAAAGGAATAAGTTCATTGGTTGAAGTATTTTCTCACAAGCCCTCTTGAGTTCTCACTACAATCTCTGCAAGGATAAAAGAAGACAACAGTGGGCCCAAAGGAGGAGTCTACTCTAGGTCAGAGTTGGGATGGCTCTCTACAGGAAGAAGAGTCTGGCCAGGAGCTTGAGTTGAGATAGCAAATCTCCTCCCAGAGAGCGATCTGCAGTTTCTGGAGACAACAGAACATTACATTTTGGCACCCAACGTGGGGCAAGGACTTTTGCTTATCCTGACAAGGATTTATTCTGAGCCCTTCAGAGGAGCTAGCCTGGACCTTCACAAGTCAGCAATATTCAAATTTGTGCTTTACTAAATGATTAAACTATTTTGCTCAGGGACTTAGCCATTAATGAACTTGTCTCTTAGTTTACTAAGAAAAATCAGGTCATTCACCTCAGTTTCATTCATCTCCCAAATTTTTTACATCATACAAATCTACTTACTATTTCCAACTAAACATTAAGGAAGTGATAGAACATTATCCTCACCAAGGCTTCCCCTTGTGCATTTACAAATGATCCTATCCCCTCTCATTATTACCAGAAAATTATCCTCAATTGTCTAGCATCTCTTCCTATTCTCCTTCTCTATTCTTCAATATTTCCCATTCCACTACTTCCACTCTCTAAAGTTGAAAATTTCATAAATCTGAACAATTTTGAGGAAAAGAAGCACATTGATTAAGTTTCTTATGTATAAAGTAAGCCAAAGAAGTAAATGGCAAGTCATTTCAGTATCTTTTCCCAAGAAAACCCCAAATGGAGTCAAAAAAAGTTGGACGTAACTGAAAAAAACAAACTATAACAATGAAGCATGTTTGCAAAATCTGGCCTGGATAGTCAGAAATAGATTGAGGAAAAGAACACTGATTGCCTCATTCTCTATTCTCTCTTTTTTATCTCAATGGTAAATTTTATTTAACAGGTTCTTCAATCAACTTGAATTGTTCTCTACAATATTACTAATGATTTGTTAATTGATCTTTTCTCAGACTTCACTCTTGAGTCTCTCCTTCATTTAATATCATTGACTATGCTCTTGTCCTGGCTCTTCTTTCCCTCTTGGTTTTTGTAACGTTGTACTACTTCTTTCGTAGCATCTTTCATTATTATTTTTAAGTTGCCTTAGATAGGGCTTCATGCCTATTGCAGCTACTAACTTTGGGTGTGCTTCAACTTTCTAGGATTTTTGCTTCTTTTCCTCAAAATTGTTCAGATTTATGAAATTTTCAACTTTAGAGAGGTATACTGTAGTCGTTATACAGATGACTTCAAGTTTAATATGTCTGTTTCTACTCTCCTTTCATCTCAAGCCTTATATCAATAACTATTAGACATTTGAAAATAGATACCCCATGAACAACTTAAACACAATAAATTAAAATTTTCATCATCTTTCCCCCACCCAGACACTTCCTTCTTCTAAATTTACTCAACTATAGAGGTCTCCAATAAAAGTCTAGTCACTCAAGCTCTCAAGAACTTTCTTTTTTGGCTCTTCACTTCTTATCTCACATATTTAAGCATTTATCAAATCTTACAATTTCCATCTTTATAAAATCTCTCATTTATGCTCTTAAATGGTCATCACACTAACAAAGGCTCATATGACCTTTCAACCTTCATTACTGCAAAAGTATATTTTTTAGGTATATATGTGTGGCAACAGGGTTAAGTGACTTAACCAGAGTCACATAGGTATTAAGTGTTAAGTGTCTGAGGCTAGATTTGAACTCAGGTCCTCCTGATTTCAAGACTGGTGATCTATCCACTGTACTATCTAGTTACCTCTTATATTATTCAAGTCAACTTGATTAATCACCTTGCCAAATATAGGATTCAGAAGAAGCATAAGCATAAAGAAATAACCATGAAAGTGATATCATAAGAAACTTATTAAGCTTTTTCTGTTTATATTCCTACTTTGGAGGATGATACTTGCAACTCATTAGAACATTCTTATTATTATGGCAGTTAGAAGAAAATATTTTACAGTGAATGGGAAGAGGGAAATGGAAAGAGGAGTGAATGACCTTTACTCTCATCAAGACTTGCTCATATTTAAAATAACAAACACACTCATTATGGCTATAGAAATCTATCTTACCTTGCAATACAGTGGGAGGGGAAATAGATAAGAGAAGGGGCAGGGTGATTGAAGAGAGAAAATATTTGGGGAAGGGGTGGCCAGTAGCCACCTTCTGAAAAGGGTTAGAGTGGAAGGAGAAAAATAATAGCACAAATGGGGGGAATACAATTAGTAATAGTAACACTTAATATGGCTATAGAAATACAGTAGGAAGGGAAGTAGATAAGGGAAGGGGCAGGGTGATAGAAGAGAGAGAATATTTGGGGAAAGGGTGGCCAGTAATCATCTTCTAAAAAAGGTTAGAGTGGAAGGAGAAAAATAATAGCACAAATGAGAGGAATATAATTAGTAATAGTAACTGGGGAAATAATTTTGAGGCAAGTTTCTCAAGGCCTTATTTCTCAAACGTGTAGTGAACTGAGCCAAATTTAGTAAAAATAAATAGATATATAGACATAAAAATAAGAGCCATTCCCCAATTGATAAATGATCAAAAGATATAAAACATGCCCAAAGGGCTATCAAATCATAATTATCCTTTGAGCTAATAATAATGCTACTACTAGGCATGAATCCCCCAAAAAAAGATTAAAAAAAAAGAAAGAAAAAGGCCTTATGTATATAAAAATATTTATAACAGCTGTTTTAAAGGCAAAATATTGGAAACTAAAGGGATGCCCATCAATTGAGGAATGGCTGAATAAACTGTGGTATATGATTATGGTAGAATATTATTGTTCCCATATGGTAGAATATGGGAAATGATCAAAGTACTCTCAGAAATCTGGAAAATCCTTCATGAAGCAAAGTGAAATATACTGTGGACAAAGTAATAACAATGATATGGGATAATCAGCTGTGAATGACTGCAATCCTCAGCAATATAATGATCCACAAACAGATTAGATGAAAAGGACAAAAAAGGGTACATCTATAACAATCTAATCTTTGACAAACCCAAAGATACCAACATTAGGGATAAAAATTCATTATTTGGAAAAAAATGTTGGGAAAACTGGAAATTAATATGGCAGAAATTAGATATGGATCCACACTTAACACCATATACCAAGATAAGATCAAAATGGGTCCATGATTTAGGCATAAAGAGGGAGATAATAAATAGATTAGAGGAACAGAGGATAATCTACCTCTCAGACTTGTGGAGGAGGAAGGAATTTATGACCAGAGGAGAACTAGAGATCATTATTGATCACAAAATAGAAGATTTTGATTACATCAAACTAAAAAGTTTTTGTACAAACAATACTAATGCAAACAAGATTAGAAGGGAAGTAACAAATTGGGAAAATATTTTTAAAAGTAAAGGTTCTGACAAAGGTCTCATTTCCAAAATATATAGAGAACTGACCATAATTTATAAGAAACCGAACCATTCTCCAATTGATAAATGGTCAAAGGATACGAACAGACAATTCTCAGATGAAGAAATTGAAACTATTTCCACTCATATGAAAGAGTGTTCCAAATCACTACTGATCAGAGAAATGCAAATTAAGACAACTCTCAGATACCACTACACACCTGTCAGATTGGCTAAGATGACAGGACCAAATAATGATGAATGTTGGAGGGGATGTGGGAAAACTGGGACACTAATACATTGCTGGTGGAGTTGTGAAAGAATCCAGCCATTCTGGAGAGCAATTTGGAACTATGCCCAAAAAGTTATCAAATTGTGCATACCCTTTGACCCAGCAGCGCTACTACTGGGATTATATCCCAAAGAAATACTAAAGAGCGGAAAGGGACCTGTATGTGCCAAAATGTTTGTGGCAGCATCTATTTGTTGTGGCTAGAAACTGGAAGATGAATGGATGTCCATCAGTTGGAGAATGGTTGGGTAAATTATGGTATATGAAGTTTATGGAATATTATTGCTCTGTAACAAATGACCAGCAGGAAGAATACAGAGAGGCCTGGAGAGACTTACATCAACTGATGCTGAGTGAAATGAGCAGAACCAGAAGATCACTGTACACTTCAACAACAATACTGTATGAGGATGTATTCTGATGGAAGTGGAAATCTTCAACATAAAGAAGATCCAACTCACTTCCAGTTGATCAATGATGGACAGAAATAACTACACCCAGAGAAGGAACACTGGGAAGCGAATGTAAACTGTTAGCACTACTGTCTATCTACCCAGGTTACATGTACCTTCGGAATCTAATGCTTATTGTGCAACAAGAAAATGGTATTTACACACATGTATTGTATCTAGGTTATATTGTAACACATGTAAAATGTATGAGACTGCCTGTCATCGGGGAGAGGGAGTGGAGGGAGGGAGGGGATAATTTGGAAAAAATGAAAACAAGGGATAATATTATAAAAAATATATAATAAAAAAATACATATATACATATATATACATATATATA
Source organism: Sminthopsis crassicaudata (assembly GCF_048593235.1). Lineage (NCBI taxonomy): Eukaryota > Metazoa > Chordata > Mammalia > Dasyuromorphia > Dasyuridae > Sminthopsis > Sminthopsis crassicaudata. The sequence goes on along the minus strand of NC_133618.1, from coordinate 17,246,130 downwards.
TATATATATATATATATATATATATATATATATATATATATATATATATATATAATGATCCACAACTACTCTGAAGGACATATGAAGAAAAATCCTATGTTGAGGTGTGAAAAATGAGGGTTGAGAAATCCCTTGACAGTATTGGGATCCCCTAGTCCACAGCAGGCTTAGCAAAAGAATTTGCAACTCCCAATAAATAAGAAGGGAAATTTTTTGGGGAAAAAAAAAAAAAAAAAACTGGGATTATTACACTAAAAAAATAGCTTTATTAGCAGGCAAAATCTTGTTGGGATTATTAGCATCAGTCTGGGCACACAATGTTTGATTAAATTGAATTTTTTTGGCCCCAAGCTGGGGACCCTTCAATAGAGGGTAGTTATTATGTCCCAGACCAAGATCTCCAATTGAATAGGAGATGACAATCTGAGAGTTTTCCCTATGAATGGATTATTATCGGGGAGTTTTTCCTATGAACAGGAGGGTATTCAATTCAGGGCCTTCCCAACCCTTTTCCACAAAGATCAAGGGAACAGTTTAATTCACCTATTTGTTCCCAGAGAAGGAAATGATTTTGTCTCAATGTATATTGAAGTAGATGGTCTCTCTCTGCCTCTCTGTCTCACTTTCTCTGTCTCTCTCAGTCACTGGCTCTGTCTCTCTCCCTCTCTGTTATTTCTTTATTTTTCTTTATTTTTTTTTTGGAGTAATCTTTTTTTGTTTGTTTGTTTTTTTCACAATTTGATGTTCATGGAAATGTTTTGCATTACTTCACATGGGCTTTATTATTGGGGACTTGGGTTGGCTATAAAAGAGACAATCTAGAACTCAAAGTTTTAAAAAATTGTCTTAAATGTAACTGTGAAAAATTAAAATATTAATTAAACAAAAAAAAAGAAAAATAGTTATTTAGAGCATTTTTATATTATCTTTATTCAGTTCCCAAGTGATTTTCTTATAGAACAAGCCTGAACTCATCACCCCATTCCCTTTCAATAAATGGTAGTGGTGTCCAATTATGTTTAAAAGCAAACACAAAGCCAAAGTCAGTTGTTTTCAGGTTTTCTCACATTACCTGAGAGCCTTATTAATTGTTAATGATAGCTACTCCTTCTGTAGTGCTTAAGATGTGCAATTTTTTTTTAAAGATCATATCATTTGACCATAACCCTTTCTGTAGTGCTTAAGATGCACAATTTCTTTTTTTAAAGATCATCTCATTTGACCATAGCCTTAACAATAGGTGGTATTATTAATCTCACTTTGCAGCTGAAGAAAAGAAGGAAGAAACAGATTAAGTGGTTTGCTGAATTGGTGTCTAAAATGGAATTAGAAAAGAAATTTTCCTGAGTTCAGGTCTAATATTCAGCATACCTAGTTCCCTTCATTCGATCTAGGTTCTAGAGAAAGAAAAAGAGACAGATACAGAGAGTGGCAGAGACAAGAGCCAGAAATAGAGATAAAGAAACAGAAGTAGAAACAAAGAAGCAGAGAAAAACAGAAACAAGCGATTACAGCACAGTGAAAAATGGGGAAAGTTAGAGAAACCCCTGGAAATAAAGAAGAACTGTCTTTAATTTCTACTGCTGACATATTAACTGTCTTTGAGACATAGGGTAAATTATTTAATACTATGAAGACTTAGAAAAAGCATGGAAAAGACTATTAAAATTGAAATGTTGAGCTTAAAGTAATGAACTTTGAATCTTAATTCTGCCTTTTATAGTCTTTTTAATCTTAGGAAAGTCATTTTCTTTCACTGGGGCTCAGTTTCCTCACTGGAAAAATACATAGATATGTATATATTACTACACAACTATCAAGGTTCCCTTTGGGCGCAATATCTCTTATCCTATGAAAATATTCTTTTGTTATTCTCAGTCTCTCAGGCTTTTGATTGTTAGGGCCAAGAGTGTGACATATTTTTCTGCAGTTTTAGATGAGGCCTTTTTAGTTCCCTCCTATCAACATTATGGTTCTCCTACTTTATTTATTCCCCACATTTGGCATTAAGCAGTCCCTGGATATTCATTACACTCCTATGAAAAATGCATTTAATTGATTAATGAAGTCACAGTTTGCTGCTGCTTCCCTTTCCATCGATCAACTGAAGCTTTGCAGGCTATGCCGAGGTCTAGCCAGAGGAAGCTCTTTGTCATAATTTACCTGTTCTCTTCAGTCTTGATGGCTGTCATTCCCATGCCTGTCACCAGAAATGTGGTGAAGGTACAGACTTTATGTCACTTTAACCTTGTAAACAACAAGTTGGGTGATAAAACAAAGCTTGTACACAATTATGACCCCATAATAACATTCATCTTGCCTTGAGCAATTGACTCCCAATTATCTGATCCAATATACATTGGGTATATAATCTACATTGAATAGATTCCTGGAGAAGATATAAAATAAATGTCATCATATTTTTAAGGGTAGGGTAGTGGGAAAAGATAAGAACAATAGAAGAAAGCATTGTGCTCTGACACAAAGAGCCTTGTTTTTTGAGTTGGAAAACCTGGCTTCAAATTTCAACCCCAAAACTTCATCCATGACATGTCAATCAATCAATAGACACGTCAGTTCTACACTCTGGACCTCAGTTTCCTCATCTGTATACTTGGGGCAGCTAGGTGGCACAATAAATAGAGTGCCAGGCATGGAGTCTGGAAGACTCATCTTCCTGACCTCAGAACAGGCCTCAGATACTTATTAAGTAGTGATCCCAGGCAAGTCACTTAACTCCATTTGTTTTAGTTCATTATCTGTAAAATAAACTTAGAGAAAGAAATAGCAAGTTGCTTTAGTATCTTTGCCAAAAACAAACAAACAAACAAAAAACTGGGGCCACAAAGAGTTGCACACAACTGAAAACACTGAATAACAACAAACAAAATTATTGGCAAGAATATTCAACAAAGGAGGAGTTTCAAACCTACCTCTGCCATGTTCTACTTATATGACCTTCATGATCTACACGTTAGAATTCTTACAAGGTGCTAAGTCACTGGAATGAATAGAAACAATAATTATCTAATTAAGTATGATTGATCTGACCCTACAAGGAGATGTTATGGACCAGAACTTGAAACAACGTTAACGTACTGAGTGGAATTGAGGAGACAATGATTAAATCTAATTTAGCATTGATTTAATCCAACAACAAATAATGGTTTCCTAATGATGAAATGATTGGTGTGTGCTCAATGGGCAGCATATAAACAAGAGGCTCCCAGGGCCAAAGAGGACTTTGGGAAAACTTTTCAGGAGATTTAGAGTCAGATTCATTCCCATTTCCATCTTCGGGCTGGCTGGAGACATTCGGACAAAAGCTCTTTTTTTCTTTTTTCTTTTGAGGGTCCCATTGCAAAAAAGAATACAAACAAAAAAAGCAACACCAATAATAATAACTTTTACTGGATAACAACTCTGCTAAGCATAGAAAGAGAAAAAGGAAGAAGAAGAAAGATGGGGCCTTTTCCTCTCTGTGCATGGCACGGTCTACAATTTATTGTGCTCCTAGATAGACGTTCTACTATCTAGGACATCTATTATCTAGGAACATCTAAGAAGGACATCCATCATAATTGTCCTTGAATCCTACAAATAGTGGGAAGTACTGATTCAGGTTAGCTGGTGAAGTAAATGATATCAGAATATAGGTTTGCATCATGATTCAATGGGATTAGGGTAATCCTGACTCTCACAAGTAAAGAAAAATATATTATGAAATGGATATGAGACCCTGTCAGTATATCTTTTTTTTCCAAGAATTAGTTTACGTAGAAGATGATTTCTTTTGAAGTTTATATTACTTCCTCAGAAAACACTTCAAGAAAATGGGAATCAAAACTCTTCCAGGAAAGAAAAGACACAAGTATGGAAGGGAATGAACTGGAAGAAGACATTTCATGGCAAAATATAAATGAAATAATGAGGTTATCAGGGAGAGAAATGAACCAAATAATTTTGTAAATTGGAAAATTTCTCTCATGTGGCAATGTTTTTATTTTTATTAATTCCCTCATTAATTGATACTTTAAATAGTAAGGCAGAAGATTGGAGGGAAAGATTTACAAATGCAATAATATAGAATTTATAGAAAAGGAAACTCAAGAAGTTTTTAAAATGTTAGAACATGAGTAGCTAAAGATGGAACACATGCTTTCCCCCCTACACAGAAAATATCTCAAGAAATAAAAATTCAGAATACATATGGATGAAAGATAATTAATAAAAAGATCAAGGTAAAAAAAAATAATTATTTGGAATACTCAAAAATAAGGGAAAAATTATCAAACCAAAATAATTGAGGAGAGGAATAAGGAATTGAAATGATGTAACTGAGAAAGGAAAACATAAGGAGGCAAGGAAGAAAGAAAACATAAACCCTTGTGTATAGATGTATACACATACATACATATACACATATATGCATACACATATATGCATACACATATACTTGCATATATAACAAACATATACACATGCATAAACATGTTCATGATATATATGTTTATAAATGATGTAAACACATAATAGAAATAGTAAATATAAAATAATGATCAAAAACTTATATGCCCAGATAAGTACTAATGTAAACAAGGAAGCTAAATCTTAAGAAACAGAAAAAAATTGGGGAAAAAAAATAAAATGAATGGGAAAAACAAGATTTTCTCAAAATATTCAGAAAATGGGAAAAGTACAGCATAATCATGTACAACTATGAATCATAGCAGATGATTCATTAAGAAGTAACTGCTTAAAACCAAAAGCAAGCTGCTATTATATGAAATTTATAAATACTAGATGTTTTTCTGAAAAAAAAAAAAAAGAGAGAGAGAGAAAAGCTTTTCCCTTGAAGTTTTTGATAGTTTTAATAATGATGTAAAGAATAACAATAATAATGTGACATTTTTATGCACCACAAATTTTGCAAAGAGTTTTACAAATATTATTTCATTTGATAATTATAAAAAATTGGGAAATAGGTTTGATTATTATCAACCTTTTAAACATAAGTTGAGTCTTAGAGTCTTAGAGAGATCAAATTATTTTCCCAGAGTTACATAACTATTCAATGTCTGGGGCTAACTGTGAATTCAGACCTTCCTCACTTCTTCCTCATCTAATGCTTCATTCATTGCTCTACATGAGGAAATAAATAAAAGATGTAATAATAGACAAAAAGGACAAAACAATCCTTATCTAATGGTGAAAGAATTTATTTGGAAAATCCTTAGGAATCAGCAGAGAGATTGAAATAATGTCTTTGTCAATTTTGTAGGTTATAAAAGAAAACCAGAAATTCAATAGTACTTCTCTATATTAAGGACAAAACTCAAGAGACAAATATTGAAAAGGGAATCTTATCAGGAGTATCTATTAAATGCATAACAAATTTGACAGCAAAAGGATAAAAGCACATTTAATATTTTTATATTAAATTGTTGTACAGATCAAATGAGATAATATTTCAAAATTCTCTGCACAGTGCTTAACACATAGTAGGTAGTTAATAAGTGTTTCCTCTGTTGTCTCAATTATCACCTTTTAATTAAAGAAATAAATAACTAAAATAGAGGTATATTTATTTAGTACTTATGGGTGAGCTGTGGCAATTTATTAAAGATTACAGTGTTGTCAAAGTTAATTTACTGCATTAATACTATATGCATCAACTACTAATGGAGAACGTTACAAAATTAGATAAAGTAAACAGACAAAATTCATTTGGAGGCATCCAAGATCTAGACTATCAAGGAAAATAATAAACTAAAAGGTAGGAATGAAAGGGGAATAGCACTCCCAAATCTCAAATCACATATTATAAAGCAGCTACCATCAAAGTCATTTAATACTTGTTTAAAAAAAAAATAGGAAAATAGATAAAATGAGGAAAAATCTAAGATAATAAAACTAAATAATAAAATATCTTATATAATCTATAACAAATTATTTAAGGAAAAAAAAAAAAACTATTTCATAAATTCTGGGAAAACTGGAAAGCAGTCTGCCATAAATTTATGATTAGACTGACTGATAATACTGTTATTTTTAATATAAGATATAGCTCACCCACAAGTGCTAAACATTTCTCCAATTAGAGTAGAAATACTTAAATACAAATATGGTACTACCCTTGAATACAGGAGGTAAACAAGATAAGAGCAAAAGTAAAATGAAAGTATTTATGTAGACTTTATCAAGATAATAAGGAGTCAGTGGAGTTTATTGAGAACATAAGAGGAATTTCTAAAACTAGTCATAAAGAAAATCTCACTCATCATTAGATGAGTGAAAGATGGATTAGGTTTGAAGGAGGGAAAGTTGGAACTTGTCAGCAAGATCAAACCCTCTTAAGGAGCTTACTGTAATATTTTATGTGACAGTTGAGGACCTGTACTGATGCAGTTAGTGGCAGTGCAGAGAACTGAGATGTGAGAATCCCCTTCTGGTTGGCGCAGGGTCAACGTGAAAGAATTCAGGGACCCGAAAAGTTTGATTGGCAAAAGGGAAGTTTAATTGTTGGCACTGCAGAAGACAGCTTTGCTGGGAAGACTGACTTCCTCAGTGGCAAGGTCCTGGCAAGATTTTCATTGTAAAGAAAATCTCTTCACAGCAGGCAGGAGTCCTGGCAGGCAGCTATGCCTTGACAAGGCATAATTCTGATGAAAACTAGATAAGGGGTACCTAAATGAAATTAGGTTTAATTGAGGTCTAATGGCAGTTTTGGTGTACAAAAGTCAAATGCAGCTCCCCTGCAACTCCTTTGGATTCGGCAAAAGGATACAGAGTTAAATGAGATCTAGTAGCAGCTCAAGAGTCCTCTGTAAAGGAATTTACAGACCCTAAAACTTAGATTGATAAAGAGGTTTATTATGGGGTTTGGAAGTAAAGTCGAGTTAGTAAAGTTAAAGGTAGAGATAAAAGGCACCAGAACCAGAGTTCCAGTGGGCAGAAATCCTTTGACATGGCAGGTGTAAGGAAGGCCTCTATATTTGGGACCTCTGCAAAGAGAGGACTCCAGTTTGGCTCTTTTATAATAGGGGACTTTGGACAAGCTGAAGGGGCTCATGGGTGGAGTCCCAGGTTGGTGTGGGCTGGGTTTCAGCCAGAGTTAGAATTTGAATTGAATTCAATGGGTTTCAGGACTGAGCCAGATAGCAAAGATGAAAACTATTTGTTTTTAGGATGGAGTCCCTTCCCTGAGGCAGGCTCCAAGGAGGTTTTTTCTTTTTTTTTAAGAGTTTTGGGGTTTCCTCATCAATCCTACTTTGGATATTCTGGAGGAAAATTATTTTAAATTGTGTTTTTTAATAGGAAATCTGAGACTGAGGTTTCAATTGAATGAGATTCTTCCAATTTTGTCACTGCCCCCAGGTCTGAATTTCCAGTTGAATGAAACCACTTAAGTTCTAGCTAGAGTGCTCCTGGACTAATTTTCAGCTTAATAAAAGGTGCAGCTACTCAATAGAAATATCAGGTCCAGATCTCCCGTAAATGAATGCACTTAAGTTCCAGGTAAATAGGGAGTAGTTTTGGGCTAATCTTAATAAAACCATTTAATTGCCCCAAAGGGTAGGCCTTCCTCAAAAGAGAGTTTCAGGGCTCACCCCAAAAGTCAAAAGGACAGTTTCAAGTTTACCCCTGTCAGCACTATACTGTCATGGGAGAGAAGACAGAAAGAGTTAGGAATAGTAATAATTGTAATACTACTACTCATAATAACAAATAGACATTGAGGTGTCACACTCAAATATAAATGGGGTGACTAACAGTGGATTATTTTGGACTGAACAGGGACTTAGACAATCAATATTAACATTGATTTTTATTTATTTTGTTAAATATTTTCTAATTGTATTTTAATCTGCTTCCAGCTGAACTTGGGAATTGTTGTTGTGTATTTGACAACCTTGTTTTAAGGTTTCCAAAACTTTCCACACAAAATTCTCTTTTTATCTTCATAACATCCTGTTAGGTCCATGCTATTATCAGTCCCATTTTATCTTTTTTTTTTTTTTTTTTTTTTTTTTTTTGTTAATATAAATAAATTGAGTTTGAGAAAGTTTAATTTGCCAATCATATAATTCTCAAGTATATTGGTTTTCTAACTTTGGGTTAGTGGATTCCAAGCACTAATCAACAAAGCAACACTGACTTTGGAGTAAATAAATATAGAGAGGTACAATATCCACCCAGTCCTATCTTTATTAAGTTTTCCAACTTTGGATTTTTACATTTTACAGATAAATTGAATTTGATAGTTTAAGGGAAAAAAAAACTATCAAATTCAATTTATCTGTAAAATAATTTTAATAATTCTTACATGTTCTTTCCCTCCACCTACTTATAATTGTGACAGAGAGGAAAATCTACTCAATGGGATTTAGAAAGGGCTAAGTGTCAGAGTTTATAATCGCTGATATTATTATATTAATGTGATCTTTTTAAAAAATAAAACTCTCCTCAAAAGAATGAGTTTTTAAATCTTAAAACTAATAAATTCCAGGAGCAAAACAAAGGATTGGAAGGTGCTATAGGCAAATAGGGTTTTTGTTTGTTTGTTTTTTGTTTTTGACCTTTTCAGTGTTCTTTATTTTGATACCTAAAGCATTCATTCCTTCCCAAGGGTATAAGAACATATATACTGGAGAGGGTCAGCATAAGCAGACAGAGTAAATGCACAATAATAAACAGGGCAAAAAAGGGCATCCAGAGAATGATTGCTATTTTCAAAATTTATGAAGCCTTCAAATGCTAATATTCCATTCTGGTGACCAACCTGGCAATGAGTAGATAAACAGAATGAAAATGTGATGGAATCCTGTAACCGACATAGGGATGAAGCAGGGAAGCTAATGGATGATTTCAGAAAAAATGATGAATAGTGAGATGGGAAGATATAATCTAACCAATTGAGGCCTCTGGATGAATGCAACCACCCTAAAAGGAGATTAAAACTGTTTCCTTCAGATTCAACCAAAAGAACCTCATTCCATAGCTTACCCAGAATTCAGAAGTTTTGTTCTATGGTACACTACCTAGGCTTAAAACGATATCAAAAGTGAATTTTAAAGTTTGCTGCCTAGCACTATCTTTAAAATGTTAAAGTATAAATTTCAAAGCGTGAGTGTTTTATAAGATGGTGACAATTATAAGTGATTGCATTTAATGTGGAAATAGAAAGTGGTGTATATTTCAACCATTTATATATTCATACATTTGATAAATATTGAGCACCTGTTATACTCATGTCACTCCACTAGTACTTTTAAAATGATGTGAATTTCATTGTCTTCATATGAGAAACTTGAGAGTATTGTGGGAATAAGACATTCAAAAGATGAAGTAAGACAATTGGTGAGTAATTGGTGAGTATTTATACTTAGGATTTAATGATATAGGGAACAGCCAGTGTATTTCTTTTTAATGCTATAAGGGCCCCAATGGTGATTCTTTTAGAAAAGGATGAAAAACATGTTTCTAATAAACATTTTTTGCAAATATGGTAATTTTATTTTTTTCTATTTGTTATGTTTCTTCTGCTTCCTACTATAATTTATGGATATAGTAGAGATATCAAGGTGTCATAGAGTTGTAGTGCTGATATTGAGTTATGAAGAATTTTGAATCCTGCCTCAGGTACTAACTATTTTTGGCATATTGAGAAGTAAAACTTTGGTATCTTCTATTTACTCATCTGTAAAATGGGCATAATAATAACAAATATCTTGAAAGGTTGTGAGGATTATAATTGATACATGCTTACTATGTGTCAGGAATTAAATTACTTAGGTATTTTTCCAAGATTTTTCTTTTAAATTATGTTTACTTTTCTGTGTGTCTCTTTGATTAGTAAAGCATTAAATAATGTATAGTCTATCCAAGTTTTACTTTTGATAGCTATCTTGCTCAGTTTAAGTCAGAAGTTTGTTGATAGAAGCCTTTCTGGGCTCATTTGTCTCCTTGTTATGGCAATTAATTTATATTGGTTAAACTTCTGGATAAAAATGCTATATAGTCAATGAGAGTGTCTTTCTATTGTTGTTGTTTGTTAGCTTTTTTATTTTGTTTTGTTTGGATTTTTTTTTAAATAAATTTCATCTGGAAATGGTGTGTGGATGGCTTGGAAGTGATAAGAAATGCACTGGGAATAGAAAGGGGGTATAATTGGAAATAGAATAGATTGCTAAGAACTACTACAGGAGTTCAGGGAGAGATAGAAGCATGTGGTAGAAGAATTAGGAAAGACTTTGTAGGAAAATCCCCTTGAGAATGTAAAAATGTGGGCAAATGGAAAGAAGGCAAAAAGGATTTTCAAATGAATGGTAGAGTCCATTATACCAATATAAAAGAAGTTAAGAGTTACAGAAGTAAAAGGACCTAAGTCCCAAAAGTACACTTTTATGTAAGAGTCCAAATATAAACAACTATAAAACTATAAAAAACTGTAAAACAACTATATGAGATGGAGAGTTGTCCTAGAAGTAGGACAAGGAAACATTGCCGGTGTTCTCATCCAAACATAGTAGATTGAACATTTCTTTGATCTTGAAAAGGAGCCTTTAGGTTCATGGAAATTATTCCCCTACTCTATAAATAGAATAGTAATTCCCTATGGTCATTTATATATGCTAACTAAATACTCAATTTTATGATTCCCTTAGGTAATAGACAACTAATGAAGATCCCAGAGCATGAAAAAAATAATCAATTATTAGGAAAATTAATATAACAACATTATATTTTTGCTTTTGATGTGGCTTATATAGTCACTAAATGATAGTACATGCCAAATGTTGGGATTCTGTATTGTGAAGAATTCACAATGGCTATTCTCTTTGTTTTTTGTTTGTTTGTTTGTTTTTGTCTTTTTTTTTAAATTATCTTTTTATTTACCAGATATATGCATGGGTAATTTTTCAGCATTGACAATTGCAAAACCTTTTGTTCCAACTTTTTCCCTTCTTCCCCCCCACCTCTTTCCCCAATGGTAGATTGACCAATATGTGTTAAATATGTTAAAGTATAAGTTAAATATATGTATACATGTCCAAACAGTTATTTTGCTAGACAAAAATAATTAAACTTTGAAATAGTGTATAATTAGCCTGTGAAGGAAGAAATGCAAGCAGACAAAAATAGAGGGATTGGGAATTCTATGTAATGGTTCATAGTCATCTCCCAGAGTTCTTTCACTGAGTGTAGCTGGTTCAGTTCATTACTGCTCTATTGAAACTGATTTGGTTCATCTCATTGTTGAAGAAAGGCCATTCTCTTTGACACACACACAAAAAAAGTTTATAAGGAGAAGAGGTTACAGATATATAATAGATGTCAGGAATGGTAAATATTAAATAGAGTGGGAGAGCATATAGTTAGCAAGAAAGGAGTTTTAGCAATTAATGATGGAAAAAAGCATGTTCCCTAACGGAGCTTACAATTAATCAGGAGAAAGGAAATATCCCAAAATGGAGGAACACACCCTTCCTTATCTGGCAGGCTAAATCCTAAAAGAGATTTAGCACCCTAAAATAGTTATTTAGCTATATAAAGAGACATGGTGGGGGCTGAGAGGAGAGACACTACCATGGCACAGTAGAGGGACGCGAGAAGGTAGAGACACTAGAAGACCAAATGTTATGTGGATTCAACCAAGACAGCATGGACCATCAAAAAATTATATAGGAAAAATTTAACCTCAAAGACATGACTGGAAATTCTGACAGGACATACATAGGTTACCCATGATCTCCTCAGGGATTTGACCTGAGATTTCTAATTGGACAACTTCCACAAAGGGTAAGACCATTAAGTTAAACAACTGATCTCTCTCCAAGTTGTTTTTTTTTTTTTTTTTTTTTTTTTTTTTTTCTTTTTTTTCCAAACCTGGTAACAATCCCATGGATGCTCCAGTTTCTCTCTATCAATGCCCCTAGTCATTCAAGACCTCATCATTTCCCTACTCTTTGAATTTGTCAAATAAATCTTTTAAAAAAGAAAGGGGTCCCTAAATAGAAGGTGATCTAGCACACTGATACTGAAATTTTAGGAGTCAAATCATGGAACACTTGTTAAGTAGTATCCAGAAGCCAGCTGTGAAAAAAAGTGGGATAGGGAAATATGGGAGTAGAGAGAGAATCCAAGATATATTAGAAATCTATAGAAAATAAGGAGTTATCAAGTAATTTAATGAAACTAGCAGACTATCAGTGTACAAATTGTAGGGTCCTCCTAGAAAAAAAAAATAGAGGAGCTAAGGAAATGCCTTTTAACTCTAAGTAAAAGTTAATGAAGTGTTTCGTTCTTTTTTTCTTTTCTTTCTTTTTTTTTTTTTTTTTTTTTTTTTTTTTAGAAGCAAAGCAAAGGTTATTATATCTTCTCATGAGAATCTGGCATCCCATTCCTTCCAGCACACAATTGAAGGGAGGAAGCTCCTAATGAAGTGTTTCTTAAAACTACAAGTATCATAACAGTAACAATAATAGAAAAAAAGCAAATCAAAGAAGAAAATTAAAAATGAACAAATATTCAAAGAAGTGTTAGTTTGATGGACTCTATAAGCCCATCTGGTCCAATCTAAACAAGATTGATAATTATTTCAATGAGACAAATGAAATTAGTCATCCATCTTGTATCTAAAGATATCCAAAGAAGGGAAACCCCCAGCTTTCAAGGTGATTCCTTCTAATTAGTAGAATGAGAATAATTATGGCATGTTTATTTGCCTTTTGGTCATTTCTGCTGAAATACAACTCCAATTTCTGCCAGGTGTGTGTTTGTGTGTGTGTGTGTGTGTGTGTGTGTGTGTGTGTGTGTGTGTGTGTAATAATAGTTATTATTATCAGGCATTGACATTGTCAGCTTTAAAGAGATACAGAAAGAGCTCATATTGATATATCTGAGCCTGGAAAGGATTTAGGGATTCTAAGAGAAAGAGATGGGAACATATTTTTGACTAGTGTAAGGTATTGAAAAGAAGAGATAGAGTATTCTATGGGAGAAAAAAAGTGAGAAATCCAGATTTTTTAGTTTTGCAAATGATAGATTATAGAAGGATTAAGATTGAGTTAGGGAAAAACAAAACAAAATGAAATGAAAAAGAAAAAAACAAATCAAAACAAAACTGCACAACCATCTAAAATGATTGTATTAATCTGAGTAACTGGTGTTGGAAAGGAAAATTCTTCATTTAGTTTTTCACCCTGGTTAAGGAACCAAATCTTAAAACTAAGAAAATAAAAGGATTTTATTTATTTGTTTGTTTATTCATTCATTTATCCATTCATGTATTTATTTATTTATTTGTTTGTTTATTTATTTATTTATTTACTTATCTATTTATTTTCAATGCATTATGCAAACTAACTCTTTGAGCAACTGGTCACTGGGGATCAGCAATGGCTTTAAAGTGTGGCCAGAATTTAGAGGTAATTTAAAGAAAATCCAGATAAGTCCATTTCAGTAAGAAATTCTCCCCTTTTATTACAGTTGAAGGACATGACAACATATCAAGAACACAATTTTCAGGTAAGTTAGCAGGTAATGCAAAAAGCTGCAGTTTTGACATCTTTCCCACCAGATATTCCCCAATACTGGTTGACAAACAAGATTGGAAATAATTGGTCACTGAGTCACTCTACCCTGGTAAGGGGAGTTTGATGATTCTGTGAATAAAGAAGAAGGACAGCAATGTGAGAGACAACCGAATGTGCTCAAGAAAAAATTGTAGAGAAGCAGAATATAATTTGGGATCTGGGTGGGTGAGTAGATAATAGGACACTCCACATTGGAGGTGGTACCTGAAATAGACCTTGAAGGAAGACAAGAATCAATACAGGTTTTATCCTGGTTGGTTACTTGTTGTCCTTCATTCTCAAATAGGGCCAAAATGACAAGAGTCCAGTTACAGTGTGTCCAACTGTGGTAGATCAGCCCAATATGAGCTTGGGATGCTCTGCCACAGATCAATCCCATGTGGTCACTATGAACATTAGGGGCTGATTCTCTTTGTAAGTCTTGCATTTCTTCTGAGCTAATTCAATTCTAATTTGTTCTTAGAACACAGCACCTTTTCCGAGGGCATGTGTTAAGGCTTCTTACAAGGTACTTATGTACTTAGTTCATACCTTTAAAGGAGTTCATACCTGTAAAGGAGTTCACTCATTGGTCACACATTAGACTTCATACCTTTAGAGAGCATATAAAAGGATAAGCCCACTCTCTGAGAGAAGATTCAGAGCCAGGATTCAATGGGGAGATTTGCAAGTCCAAGATTCACAAGTCTAAAGGAAAAGCCTGCTCATGGATTTCCAGGACTAAGATTTAACTTCCCCGGAGAGTCATAAGGCAGAAACCCACAATCCCACACTCTTGGAGGCAGAGTCTGATTCATTCCCACTCCAACCTTCATGCTAGCTGGAGACATTTGAACAAGAACTCTTGGGAATCAAGGAGAGAGATAGGCCTCTAAGAAAGCTAGCACAGAAAAAGATTCGGGATTTTGAAAGACAAAGTAAAAGATCTGGATTTTAACTCGTGACTGCATTTTGGGATTATTGAATTGAACTGAAACTAAGGCTCTCCATAAGCTCCCCAAGAGATCTGCTCCCAAAGCATGATTATAATATAGAGAAAAAGAACATTAGAGGCATGGCATTCTTGGTGGTCCTGTGCTAGTGCCTCCATTGTCATACAATTGATTCAAAAGTTCTTAAGAGAAACCTTGAGAGTTTCCTTGTATTGCTTTTTCTGACCACCCTGTGAGCCTTTGCTCTCTGTGTATTTTCCATAAAATAATCTTTTTTGGCGAGTGTATAGTTGATATTTGAAATGTGGCCAACCCAAAGGAATTGTGATTGCTGCAAGTAAAGTTTGGCAGATTAGTAGGAGAACAGAATTCTGGATCTAGTATTTTATCCTGCCAGAATCTTCTTAAAACAATCAAAATGGAAGTGATTCAGTTTCCTGGCATCATATCCAGTTTTCCCAGGTACACAACAATGAGTTCAACACAAAGGCTCTGCAGACCTTCAGTTTGGTGGTCAGGCTAATACCTCTGCTCATCCACACTTTCCTTTGGAGCCTCCCAAACCCTAGCAATGCATATGTCAACCTCATTACAATGTGGACACCCCTGGAAAATATATTGCCAAGTTAAGTGAACTTATCCACAGCATTCAAAACTTTAGGAAATGATGGGCATAACAATAGTGGGAAACAGCAAGTAGACATGTTTGACTGTAATGAAGGGTGGTGTTAAATAACAATAAAAGATTTAAATAACAATTCAAGACAATTATAGAAAAGATGTCCCCAAGCAGATGGAGTGGCTGGATAATGTTTTGACTTTCCTATTTAATTAAAATAGTTAATTACTAGAATAATGAGATGTGAAAACCAATTATCCCCCCACCCTATACTGAGCAGTTCCTTAACTATTGTCTGTTCCTGACCTGTAAACTGGGGAGATATAGAACCAGTTGAAATTCCAGGCGCATGACAGCAAAATTGAATTATGTGAATTTTCAGAACTTTCTGAGCCTGCCTGAGCAATCTTCCTTTCCATCCCTGTTTACGATTACTCCTTTTTATGTGTCTCTGAATAGCCTCTAAAATAAAATAAATATGCAGAACAATAATTAGAATATACATAGTACTTTATGGATCACAGTGTACTCTATATGTAATATCATTTGCTTCTCACAACAACACAATGAGAAAGGTATTATTATTCTCCCCATTTTATAGATGAGGAAATTCAGGCTGAGAGCTACTAAGTGACTTGTCTAAGGTGACACATTAGCACAACTAAGGCAGGATTTGAATTCAGAACTTTTTTTTTTTTTTTTTTGCTCCCTTTCCAGCATTCTGTCCAAAATACCATCCATAAGCCTCTAAAGTGATTCTGTTTGACATTTTAAATCCTTCCTTGCCTGTTTGCAATCTACCTTTGCAGATATGCCACATATTCTTTGTCATCAGATATATATATATATATATATATATATATATATATATATATATATATTTTTTTTTTTATCCTTATCCAAATGGCTGTTCTCAAACACAGTTGTTCATATTCAATTGCTGTCTGACCCCATATCCCTGAAAGGTATTTTCTCCTCTTTTCTGCCTTTTGGAAATGATCTCTAGATTTTTTCAAGTTTCTTTGTTGAGGTTCAAAAGGAGACCCTAAGAGCTTGAGGTTGCCAACTATCATCACATATTGGCTTGAACCCATCTCCAAGTCAAGGGGCAAAGTTTACTGTAATTGTAACACCAACTGAAGCAGGCTAAGTTTCAAATGGATTTAGCAAAGAACCAGGAGCAAAAAGATAAATTTATAGGAAAAAGATAGAGATTGGGTGTTTCATGTCACTGATATGCTAATTTTATGGCTTAGAGGTGGAGTTGAGGAGTGATCTGGTATATATGCTTAATTATTATCTCGGAAAGCTTATTACTGATCAACAGATGGTTATCTCACAGCCAGCATTGTTTGTGGAACTAGGCACTTCCAAGGCCCAGTGTTCTCAGGACTACTGCCAAATTTCTCCTAAAATGTGTATCCCATTACTCTCTTTAGGAGCTTCCCCATTATGGAAAGCCACTCCTAATCCTACTGCTTATAGTTGTTTTCTTCTTCCTTAAATTATTTTTTATTTACTTGGATGGCCATAATGCTGTTTTCTTATATTCCCTAGTAGAACTTGGAGGATGGATAGGAATTCTTTATTTTGTTTTTACATTCTATAGGACAATTTGAGAGCACCTAATCTGACCATGTTCGAAAGGAAGGCTAAAGAACTGAGTAAAACCTGTCTTTGCTAATTTGGGTAGTTACTGTGTTATATTCCAACGAGTAGTCATGCTTCACATTTCACAATCTCACAATCATCCATTTCACAATCTCAAAGAGTCAGCAATGACAACTCTGATCCTCTCTTATTGGAAAATCTCACTCATTATCTAAAGACTTTAAGTGACTGTGAATATATCCAATGATAATATGCTCTTCAACCCCAACTCTCCCTGAAATGCCAGTTCTACCTTAACTTGTTATACTTTTCCAAGCTTCTGTCATGCAGTTGGTTTCCAACAGAAGTGAAAAAGTATACTTGAATGTTGAATACAAGCTTTTATTTTTGATAAAGCAATAATACACACACACACACACACATATACATATATATATATATGTATATATATATACATATATATGTATATATATATATGCATATATATATATACATATATATATGTATGTATATATATATATACATACATATATATATGTATGTATATATATGTATATATATATATATACATACATATATATATATGTATGTATATATATATATATACATATATATATATACATATATATATATATACATATATATATATATATATATTAGTTTATATAAGAAAAGCTATGTCATGTCAATAGGGCAGTGTAAGAAACAAAAATATCTTACCAAGAACTTGTTGGGACTCCCTGCTGAATGTAGGAAAGATTTATTTTACATTCTTGCAAGAATGGATGCCTCGGTGAATAGACCCATCTTCGAAACTCCAAAGGCAGAATTTTATTTCCTATCTTGAAGCACAAGTCCTTCCCCTGATACTCCATTAATTGGATGCTACAGAAGTTATAGGACTCTCATTATGTAGCCAGTCCTTGTTCCGCTTCCATTCTAACAAGGGGAAAGGTAACAGAGGTGGGCTAGAGCCAAGAACTATCAGAATACATGGGACCCACTTAATAGTGGCTGCTGGAGATCTAACCCAGAATGCATCTCCTTTGGTGAGAGGATGATACAAGGAGACTGAGAGGCAGTTGCTGTTCTCTGACCTCTCTGACTGAGAGACCATTGCATTGTCTGTTCTCTCTCCTCTTCCCTCTGCCTCCAATTTATCTCATTCCCAGTCCGTAGCACCTGTGTCAGTAAAGGCTTCCTTCAGATGCTATGATACACAGCTGTGAAGGCTCTCAGAGAATTGATCTGTAATTGACAGAACAAAAGATTCTTTTCAAATCTCAAGCTTCTGTCCCTAATTACAAAAGAGTGTTCCTGTCCCCAAGGAGCTTACATTCTTTTTGAGGAAGATACTCTTCGCTCTTGATTATTTCTTCATGTCCACATGGGATTCAATTTTCTAATATGTATCATTTCTCTAATTTAAGTTTTATAACTATGGAAACTTCAACTGCCCATCCATTTATGACAGCAGCTAGCTGGAACATTAGATTGAGTTTCAGGTCTGGACTTACAAAGATTCATCTCTGAGTTAAAATCTGCTCTCAGACATTTCTTAGTTGTGTGACCATGAGCAAGTCACCTAACTATGCTTGTTTAAGTTCCTCATTTGGAAAATTAGCTGAAAAAGGAAATGGCAAACCTGTCCATTATTTTTGCCAAGAAAACCCCAAATGGATTTGCAAAGGCAAGAAAATGAATAAAATACAAATGCATAATAATACCTACTACACTGACTCTCCTACATTCAAGTAGCCTTTACACAATTCAGAGGCTATTCCAAACAGGAATCGTAGAAAAGGCAAAACTTTGTTTCATTGCTATGGACAAATTATTGGGAAATGGATAATGAAATCAAGACAATACAAACCAGTTTGTAACTTACACTTAACTCATATTTCTAGAAGAGCTAGTCTAGATAGAGAATGAAGAGATACTAATCTGACATTCAGCAATTCCTCCTAAGAAGGGAGAAATCTCTAATTAAAGTGAGATCTGTACTTAATTATTAGTTCCTTGCCTTAAAATAAGTTTATTGATGTTATATATTATATATACTGTTCATAGATCTATAAATTATAGATTATTAACTTAGATCTTGCTTATAATGTTTAGGCTAGCTTTCTGAAGGTCCTTGGGAAGGGCCTTGTTCTCTGCAGGATAGACACCATGAGAATGGACAATAATAGGTTCCAAAGTCTTTATTGTTTCTTAACAGCCTGTGTCTGTCATAGTCTGACCCAGTCTCACTTGACCCAATCTCCTCCAGCAGTCTGCCAGTCTGTCAGTCTCCACCAGTCTCCTTCTGAGATTGACTTTGTCCCCAGGTTAAATACCCTAATGGAATTACATCATTACAGTATGCTGAGTATGTCTGAACTAGAGAACCATCATCACATCAATTCCACTGAGTTAACACCTTGTTTCAAGTATACTTCTCCAAAGTTCTGGCCCTCTATACTTGCTGAAATCAAATAGGTTGTTGTTGTTGTTGTTGTTAGTGTTGTTTTTTTTTTTTTTTTTTTTTTTTGTTTTGTTTTGTTTCTTTTTTGTTTCTTTTCACTTAAAACTTTATATTCCTAGTGTTTAGCAAAGTACCTGGGTATTGTAAATAGCAGGGTAAATAATAAACATTAATAAATGATTACTATATACCAATCACTGTGCAGAGTTGTGGGGATAAGTACAGAAGGAGTATGAAAGATCTGCTCTGACCTCAAAGAGCTAGCATTTCCATAAGGGAAGATAATAAATAGAAAGGTGGTGAAAAGAGTAGTGCGGAGAAGGGAGGATTCTCAGGGGCATTTTGTCATTGTCCAGAAAGGCAGAAGTAGTGCTGGGAGAAGAATGAATGGGACCAGATTCAGAATCCTCCTTAAAATAGAGGCTTATGGAAAAGAAAAGGGGGTCAGCATGGTAGAGGGAAATTTAAGAATGAGAAGATTACAGGGGAGGACTGTGGGGAGGAATCTAATAACAAGCCCTGGCACATAGTAATAACTTAATAAATGCTCTATCATCATCATCATCACCATCATTCTATTTATCTATGT
The DNA here is from genome assembly GCF_048593235.1 of Sminthopsis crassicaudata. Taxonomy (NCBI): domain Eukaryota; kingdom Metazoa; phylum Chordata; class Mammalia; order Dasyuromorphia; family Dasyuridae; genus Sminthopsis; species Sminthopsis crassicaudata. The sequence goes on along the minus strand of NC_133618.1, from coordinate 17,226,314 downwards.
AAATAAATTCTTAAAATTGGATGTTTATATTAAAAGTTTTATGCCATAGCTGGCTGTTATTATTTCAAGAAAGATATCTATGAATTACGCACATGAGGGATATATGAAAAAAAAAGACTTTAATGTATGTTGTTTTATCTTTATTAAAACATAAGTTCCTTAAGAGTTGGGATTATCTTTGCTTTATATTTGTAATGTAGAACTTCTTAATTAGTTGTTTTCATTCACTTCTGACTCTTTGTGTCCCCATTTGTGGTTCTCTAGGCAAAGATACTGTAGTGATTTGTCATTTCCTTCTCCAGCTCATTTCACAGATGAGGAAACTGAGTCAAACATAGTTGAGTGATCTGCCCAGGATCAAATAAATTGTGAATGTCTGAGGTCAGATTTGAACTTAGGAAGATGAGTTTTCCTGACTCCAGACCCGGCACACTGTGCACAATGGTTCTTCACCATGGTATTGAATATGAAATAACAGCTTAAAAATGCTTCTTTATCCATTCATTCATTATATTTCTACGTGTTATTCTCCCCATAAGTTTTCAAAGTACACATAATAAATGATCATTAAGCACACATTTTCATTAATTCATACATTTATTCATTAACTGAGATGGCCTCTGAGCTGCATTCCACATTTTTGATCCTGAAACTCAGGTTTTTAAACTCAATTGTGAAATTATTTTCCATGCCTTTTTTCTCAGCATTTAGATTTTTGTTCATTTCATATTTCATGCTTTTTTAAAAAGTTAACTTAAATCACCCCATATCTATTTCCCATGATTCCAGATTCACTGCTTCATTAATAACTCCAACACTTTCTTAGACAATGACCAGTTGGGATGTCCCACATTGTCTTTTTGTAGGCAACACCCAGCCTCTACAGCTAAAACTGGGGCTTGGTAAGTTCATGACACTCATTGCCCAAGAATATTACATAGATAACACTTTCCTCTTAAATCCTTGGTGGGTAGAAGTAGCAGGTATAACCTGACATAGAGCATCTGAAAGCTCAAATAACTCATCTCTCTCAATACCGAAGAAAACATTAACAAGTTATAAAAAGAGTTGTTTGTTTAAAAAAAAAAAACAAAACAAAACAAAAAAACTTATTTTATTGCAAATTATTTTTAAAAGTTTTTCATTATTCTAAAAAAACTCACAAATAAACTATGCACAGAATGAGATTAAAAATCAAATAATTCCATTTAACTGAATAAACATTTGTTAAATATCTATGATATATTAGACATTACACTAAGTGCTAGGGCACAAATAAGGGGGGGAGACATACCCTGTTTTCTAGGATCTTACCTTTTAATGGGGGGACACAAAACATAAAACTAAGATAAGCCACAAGGGAAACAAAATCTGAAAATAAAAGCTAATAAAATTTGTTTTTCTCCCCCACACTTCCTGGACCATACTGCTTCTCAGTGAATCATAGAGGCTACAATGAAGGCAGGACATTGAGAGCTAACCAACATTTCTCACAAAATAGCAGTAGCAACAACAATAAACTATTTTTTTTTTTCTTATTTTGTACAGCAGTGAAAAAGGGATTTGCTCCAGAGCAGATGGGTTCATTATCCAGATATCAATGGTCTCTGCACAGCCTCACAATAGAGAAAATGATTTGCTCAGTGATGTCTTTGTTTTGTTTTTTGTTTTTTGTTGTTTTTTTTTTGGTTGTTTTTGGTTGTTTTTTTTTTTTTTTTTTTTTCCAAATTCACCCTTATCCAATGGGTTTCTAACAAGGCCTTGATTCCTTAGAGTGGGAATCTATATTTCCTGAAGTTTTGTGCTACTTCTAAAAAATTTTCAAATTGCCTTTGACATTTATATCCACATTCTAACTGGTGAAATAGACATGCATTGACCTCAATGTTACAGTAGAAAAATGGGGTTCAAAGTATAGGCAACTTCTCATACTTATTTTCCATTATCTTAGTTTCATAAATCCAATCCCCCCAGCCTAAATTCCCTATTTACTATATTTTTTTTCTCTTGAGATCAAAATGTCAAGACATCTTTTAACTCTGTTTTTCTATAAGCTACACAGTACCTACGATGAATTTGTTTCTATTTCTTGGAATAATCAACTTTCTACAAAGCACATTTCTGGTGCCATATTTTTTTAACAAAGTCTTTTGTAAATCTAAAACTTTCTTCCTCTCCTAAAATTTTCTCAAATATACTCTCTAATATTCACTTTTCTTCCCCAACTTTTGTACAAAGTAGCAAGCTAGTACTCCAGAGACAAGCTTACTATTTCCTGCAGGTTTCTAGGAGTACCTTAAGATGGTAAGATTTCTAGTGCATGAGCCTCCATCAGTTTATATCATGTTAATTATCAAAAAGTTATTCTGATTAAAACATTAAAAAGATAATTTATTTAGACGGATAAAGCCAGGATTACAGTTGCAGATACAGCCTTCCAGACCTATGACATATCTTTTCTGGCACACACAAAGTGTGGCCAAAAGTAAATAATATCTTCTTCTATATGGAAATTATTTTTTTGATGTCTATGTAGTCTTCAAGATATTTTTTTATGCATAGCTCCCTACTGGGCTCCCAGAGTTGGCACCCAGAGACTTCTGATTTCCTCCTTTCTTGGTATTTTTTACTTTATTCCCTTGTATCTTTCTTTCCCTATGTAGAGACTGCCATAATTCCCATCATTTAGGGACACTGTATGAGCCGTGGATAACAAAGTTCCCAATACCAGTGGGACCATCAGATCACCTGAAAATTTGAATTTCTTCAGGGAATCACCTCAGCAGTACAGGAAGAGGAGACAGAAAAAACTGACCCTGCTCCACTCTCTCAGAGATATTTTTAAAGAAACCCTTCATTGCTGGATTTGATAACTACTGGATTGAATTATGCTGCTTGATTCCAATATGGCTTTTTATGATATCAAAAGGCTTAAGGTGTGCCTGATTCTTTTAATTAGTCACAGTTATTTCCTGCTGAAATTCCCTGCTTTCATCTGATTAGCTCTAAGGCTCTGTAAGTCTTTCAAATTGCTATATATTTATTCACACCTAATTTACATTGGATTGATGGACTAATTCACAAAATACATCTGAGTCTTCTGTGTTTAATTGGAATTACCATAAACCTATAGTTATCTATTTATGTGCCCCAGCAGGATGGAAATTCCATAAAGGTAAGGATAATTTTTGCCTTTGGTTTTCTCTTTCTATCATATTATCCTTATGTTATAGGTATTTGATGAATATTTATTCAGCCTAGTAGTATGGATTGAATGAAATTATATTTTCCAGTCTTTGTTGGTTTAGGAATATTGTCGAGCTTTGTTTTCAACTTCTTTTTCAACTCCTTTGTTTTATTTTTCTTATCTTCGAAAAGTTGTATAAGTCATCTGAGAGAAAAAAAAATTATACCTTTATTGATAACCACAATCATTGGTAGAAGTCTTCTTCTGCTAAGGGAAAAAGCAGAGTGATTGGATCTTAGAGTTATTACTTTCCATTTGAGGACAATTTGGTTTAACACAATATGAAGAAAACAGCCATCACATTGGAGGGCCTTCCTCTTTCTTTTCATCCATTCATTTTTCATTGAAACTATTATATCTAGGATTTGAAAAACAAACAAACTCATATCTCCTTTCACGGTCATTTTCCACATTATTATGTATTGCTTTTTCTGTCATTAAATGCGATCTACTTCCAAAACCAAGATGACATTCTTTTGCTTCATGAATATCACCCGGTGAGAACAATTTGGTGGAAGAACATTGCCAGAGTCAAGTAATTTCTGCTCCTTCGGAGGTAAGCTCTGCTTAGGGTGAGAAAAAAATTAACTTCCAGAGAGCCAGCTTCCAAATAGAATCACCTACAGGTGTTGTCTTCCTCTTAGGCATCTTGGACCTCAGGTACTTACTCTGTTTGCTGACAGGGATTTTGTGTTCTGTTGGTGATCAAGTAGGGAGAGCATCATTTGGGGGAGGGAAGAAGGCCAGTGCCAAACCTGAACAGATGATTGCTTTTATTTTCTCAGTTGAAGAAGCAAAGGTTTCTGTTGATTACCAGGTGCCTTTCCAACTGGCCAAATCTACATAGAATCATAGCAAATAAACACCTGTCTATTTTTGCTCCAGATGTTGTTGCTTAGCTGTGGTTTCCATAAGACTTGGAAAAAATGTAATATCAGAAAATGTGCCCTTGTTAGAAGTTGCAAATAGCTTTTTTATCTAAAAATATCTTACTGTAGCACTTGAAGGGCTTACAAGAAAACTTTGGGTAAAATTTTAAAAATTATATATATATATATATATAATATACTATATATTATATATAATATAATATAATATATATTATATATATATAATATATTATATGTAATTATATATAATATATAATTATATATTATATATATATATATTATAATATATATATAATATATATATTATACACACACACACATATATATATATAATTATATGATATTAATTTTCAATATATCTAAAAATATCTACGTATACAGTATATATGTGTCAGGGTTCCTAATCTCCAGAAACTTACATTTTCAAACAAAATAACCACATTTGTGCGCCATGAAAACTAATTTGACTAACATGGCTCTAGGATCACATTGTGAAAATGTTTAATCGAACTTGCTGAAACCAGGTATTGATTGCCATACACTCACTCCCCAAACCATTTGTTCATTGTGGTACAATTAGAGTGAAATTCCTAGTTTTCCTCCCTTAATCTTTGTCCCTTATTAGACAATTCAGAATATGCTCTCAGAGGCCATTTGTATTGAAGTTGATCTAACACAGACCGTGGACTCAGGAAGATCTAATTTAAAAATATCCTCAGACACTTATTTGCTGGCTGATCCTGCAATTCCCTCAATGTGCCTCCTCGATTATAAAACAGGAAATAATAACAGCAACTTCAGCGTTGTTTTAAGGATAAAATGAGATAATAATTGCAAAAACTTCTTAGCACAACAGTTGGCATTTTGTTTGAAAATTAAGGTAAACTGAAGAGCAATAGTCTGAGCAGTATGCGATATGTTTGGCCAATAGCCTCTCTCAGTGATCAAAGACACTGAGATAAGGCACACCAGCTTTAACAGAGTTTTAGGTCGAACAGAATCAGGTAGCTGGGAAAGTCAATCCAATTGGTTACATGATGGATGGCATTGGGATTGGGGTGCAGGGAACAGCTTAACTAGCTATTTTAAAGAAAGTGGGAAATACCTATGAAGGATTAACAACTACCCCTCTCTGAAAATTATGGAATATTAATTGTTTTACAAGATCTAGCCAGCTTTGGTGGATCTCATCAATGGACCTGGGTGAGCAGACTACCTGACAACTAGAAGGGTTTGCCAAAGACAGGCAATAATGTACAATATACCAAATCAGCTTGTAGGGCTTTATAGATGAGGTAGAATAGATAACAATGTTTCTTTTAATTATACCTTAAATTTGGAGGGGATATGAAGCTGTGATATGGAATAGGATCAATTACAAAATTGATTAAATTATAAAGTTTTGCATACTTTGTGATGACCATGTTAGCACCCTGGATACCTTAGAATTAGCTGGAGTCAGGATAAGCAAAAGTCTTTATTCTTTGTCTTTAGCAGTAGAAGTGAAGGGAATGGATAAGTAGGACCTCTGTGACCTCACCTCTTCATCTCCCTCCCAGAGTGAATCTGCTAGTCTCATTCCACCTCCTAGTTCCTCCCACAATTCTCTGTATACACCAAACGATTGGGGCAGCACAGGATAGTGGGAAAAACCATTTTCCAAGCATATTCTTATATTGTCCAATCAGTAATTAGTCTCTCGTTCTCAATTGCCTGACCCCAGTGCATTGACTCAAGATTTTCAGCCCTTCACAGCCTCAATTTACCATCTTTATCAAACAGTACACGCTTAATACATTCTCTTTTGTATCCTCTATCTCTTCAGCAGTCTCAGCTACCTCATTGCTTTGCCTCATGGATGTCCTAACATTGCCTGTTAATGCTATGTCTAAAACACTGTGTTTTGGGGCTTGGATCGGATTGCACAACTTGCTGTATGTCTGAGCAACTAGTCAGATTATAGAGCAAGGGATTGTGTGCTTTTAATAGGAAAATACACTCACCTTGCTATTCTCCCCTGGCACTAACCCTCTCATCGCTATCATCCATGTTTGGTCCCATCAGCCACAGCTGATGTGGTCCCATCAGCTCTCACCAATTTTGCCTTGTCTAATGATCATATTTCTTATTGTCCATGTACAGAAATCCTTTATTTACCTGGAATTTCCAGAATATTTTGACCATAAAACACTTCAGAGAGTTAAAGAAGGTAAAAGAAATGCATATACACAAGTAGGTCATCTGTCCATAAGTTGAGGAACTTTTACCCATAGCATGTGAAGACTTTCCCTGGTAGATGAAGTGGGATATGTGGAGCACTTAGACATTAGACACTGAAGTTTCCAAGGTCATCCAATGCATTCTGGACCATTGCCAGTGATCTTGCCTTTTTTCTTGCTCTTCAGAGAAAGTGAGACTGATGACTTTGTGCAACTTTGCTTCACTTAAAATCAAGACATCATCCCATGAAGACATAGTCCTTTTCCAAAGAGAATAAAAGGGGAAAAAATGCTCCCTTCCTCCATGATTTTGTTTCCTTATAATAAGATTGATTTTTGGTGGCATTAACAAGAACGATGTACAGGAAGACCCAGTTTCAAACCTAGCCTCAGACAGGTGATATCTGTGTAATCTGGGTAAGTTACTTTATGCCTGTTTGTCTTATATATTCCTCAAGTATAAAATGGAAATTGCCATGGTGGCTGCTTTACAGGATTGTTGTAGTAATCAAATTGATAAAAAATATTATAGCCCTTACCCCAATTCCTAACTCATAGTAGATATTTAATAAGAGCTTGTTCACGACCCCCTTTTCCCTTCTCTCTTCAGTCTGAATCTGTTCATATAAGTCTTCCCAGATTTCACTGAATTTGTCATATTTATTTAAAAATATTAACTTAAAATATGTTTATTACATTTTAAGTTTTAAACTATTTCCCTTACCTCTCTTTTCACTGAATTTGTCATATTTATTTAAAAATATTAACTTAAAAATATGTTTGTTACATTTTAAGTTTTAAACTATTTCCCTTACCTCTCTCCCTAGAGAAAAGATTGCCATCACATATGTACAATATGTATCTGAATATGTATATACATGTATGTATATATTTACATAAATATATACATATATGTATATGTTTATGTATATGAATATATATTCACACATATATTTATATGAACATTGTATATGTGTGTAAAATAATGTTATGTACACTTCTCTTTATCAGTTTTTTCTCTAGAGATTGATAACGTCTTCCTTCAAAAGTCGTTTGTAGTTGATTTGAGTACTCAGTACATGTGTTTTATATATATATATATATATGTGTATGTGTGCATGTATCTAGGGGGATACATATATATATATATATTTGGAATTTTGGAAAATAACTTGGAATTATACAAATAAAATATTTAGAATTTCTATATCATTTGATGCAAAGATGACAAATTATTTTACCCAAAAAAGCCCTTTAAAAAGAATAAAATCCCTAAAAACCTTAAAATATTTTTGTAGCTCTTTTTGTGATAACAAATAATCATAAATATATACATATTTATCAATGAAGAATAGCTAAGCAAATTGTGGCACATGAATTTAATGAAATATTACTGTTGTATGGTAAGAGAAGATATATCTGATGAACACAGAGAAGCTTAGAAAGATCTACCCTGGTCAAAAGAATGATGTAAGGAGAGCCATGAAAATAATGTCCACAGTAATTATAGTAATGTATTTGTAAAGAACAATCCACTAGAGGAGCACAGCAGTGATGATCCTGTATGCTGTACTAACTACCAGATTTTTCCTCAGGGTCAGAAACAGCTTTTGCCTCCCTTATACTTCTGACTCCACCATGTGGACATGGTGCTACTTCCCCAATAGTGAAGTAGACCATCTATGAATCCCAAGGAGTTGAAAAAAGCTCATCATGTCTGGAGAAGGCTGTCACTTCTTTCCCTGCCCCAACACAACTGGCAATAATGAGGTGATATGGCAAAAATATAGCCTGAGACATTTCAGAATATTTCTGGACAAATCATCTTTCCAGATGGAAACCTGACCTATCTCCGGACTAATTGTCCTTCCATGATGGCTCCTTGCACTCAGGAATAAAACCTTTTTCTCCTTCAAAAATGGAAGAACTGAGACACAGTAAATACTTAGCAAACATTTGTACATGGATTTTATGTGTGTGCAACCAAAAAATAGCATTTGAGGCAATTTGAAGATTGCATTAATGGTGGAAGTTTCAACAGCTAGAGTTCCCAAGAAAATCACAGGGTTGTGTACCACTTTCCAAACAGAGAACATGGTTACTTTAGTACTCTCATTTTGGAATGTCTCTCTTAGCAACAAAGAGAAGCACTTTCTCTATAGTTCTTGCATTAGTGTTCTTTTTTAAGGCACTGAAAGACTAACCAATCTGATCATCCTATATTTTGTCAGAGATGGGATTAGAACAGGGTCTTATTGATACTGAACTAGATGAATATCAATTGTATTTTATACCTTTTAATAGCTACAAACACCTGCGTGTTTATACATATAGACATCTTTCTTCCTTTTTCTCCTTCCTTCTTTCCTTCTTTCTTTCCTTCCTTCCTTCCTTCCTTCCTTCCTTCCTTCCTTCCTTCCTTCCTTCCTTCCTTCCTTCCTTCCTTCCTTCCTTCCTTCCTTCCTTCCTTCCTTCCTTCCTTCTTTTCCCTTCTTTCCACCTATCTCTTGGGATAGACATGTTTAAAATTTTATATCTTAGAGAAGCCAATTGACATAGCTATAAATGTTATAATAATCATATGAAGGACAAAGAGTCCCCAGTCCTTAAAGCCAGGAGATGTGGCCCAGAACAAGTTGTGTTCTGTCTGCCTCTCACCCTCTTGCCTTCCCTTCCCCTCCACTATATCACACCTTTCCTCCCTTGCCTCCTCAATCTCCTGCTATCCTGCTTGCATGTGGGAAGGGGCATGGAGGGGCAGAGTCAGCACAACTGTTCTATGTATTTGAAAACATGTCCAGTATATAACATATGTGGCCCTTCAGGAAGGGAGGGGAGGAATCAACAAAAGTCTACAGCTCTCAGAGGACAAGTTATTTGTGTTTGGAGACAAGCTCTCTGAGAATATTTCATTTTTAAAGTCGTTCTCTGTAGAAATGCATCTAATCTCAGAACACTCAGAGGACAAGATACTTCAATCATTATCCCAGTATTTGATAATATTTTACTTCCTTCAGGCTTGGCCTCTGTAAAAGTTGATTTTGCTTTAAGAAAACTTGGACCTCTTATCTAGGTCATTGTTCCATGAGAAATAAATGTAAACTGAGGCACAAAAAAATCATATCAATCTGAAATGTTCTTAACAATGCCCATGATAAACTTGTTCATTTCAACTCTCTTGGATTTAGATTCATGGAGGGAATTTAGTCTCAAAGAATGTGGATAAAATTCAAGAAATATAGAAGCAAAATCAATTATATTGGGCATGATAAATTCTTCTTACCATTTCTCTTTCTCCCATGAGTGTAGTGCCATTATTGCATTAGATACAAATGGTTTTATTAATTTCACTTGATCCATCTCTCCAGAAAAAATGAATCACAACCTCTGAGAGAATTATGCATTAAGTCTGCAGCAAAGAAAGTTGATCAGCAATTTTGCAAGCAGAGTGCATTTACCTCCAGTCGTTACTTGCTCTGTAATTTATCAGCTTGATGATCTCTGGTCACTGTATAAAATGGGAAAAATAACATATGGTCCAAATTTTGGGGCCACAAATTTTGAAGTAGGAAAGAGCCAATTCATTATAAATCAATCTGAGTTTAGCATTAGGGCTTCATATTTTATATTCCCTTGGTCTTGCACATGAAGATTAAAGTAGTTCCTGTAATAATAATAATAATAATAATAATAATAATAATAATATTGAGAACTGGAATTGTGTACTACAAACAACTAAATGAAAGAGTTCCCTGAATTTCTGGTGAAAAATAGAAAAAAAAGCATATTAAAATACATTTTTAAAAGCCTGAAGTTTCATGTTTTGCCTAGCAAATTATGGAAAGGCAGGCATTTTGAACAATAAGACACTGTTGGTCTAACAGTGAATTTGTGCAATCATTCTATAAATCAATTTGGAATTTTGCAAATAAAGTGACTAATTTGTATATATGTTTTTGACCAGAAATTCCACTGCTAGCCATTTATCCCAAGGAAGTTATCAAGTTAAAAAAAATAAAAAGGTTGCATAAACACCTATATATTCTTAGCAATATTTCTATCTGGATTATTTTTGTATAAGCAAAGAATTTTGAACAAGTTAAATTCTCAACTGGGAAATAACTAAACAAATCTTGGTAACTTAATGAGTATTTTGCTCTGATAAGAAATATATATATATAAACACACACATATGTATAATATGTATGTATACATATATACTATATATAAACACATATGTATGTATACATATATATGTATAATATCATATATGTACATATATACATATACATATATATACACACACACACAAATCAGATACATGTATTTATATTGAAATATAAGAGGCAAGAGACAAAGAGACAGAAACATTGAAAAAACTTGTATGAACTGATGCAATGTTAAAGTCATGAATTATATAAAAGACATAATTACCACAACGTAAATGAACAGAAATCATAATATAATCTAAATTCAATGAGCTTAAATAATCAGTTGCAATATGAAAGCTTAACTCTAGGGCAGAAAAACCCAACTGTCCTTTGACAGATTCTTTTGCAAACAGGTTTTTATGGGATTGGAACATTACTAATAAAATAAGCTTTATTTTATGTAATGATTAATTTTTATAGATTTTTCTTTACTTTTTAAAATATATAATATATTATATTAGTATATAATGCATATTATTATATATTATAATACATATTATTATATATTAATATATAATATATTATAACATATATTATACATATATATATATATTATAAGGGATCATTCATGGGGGGGGAAGGAAAAGACAAAGAGTAAATGTCAAGGATTTATAGATAAACATATAAATAAAAATAGGCTTTTTTATACTCTCAACTCCTATTTCATTCCATTTTAAGCCATCTCATTCAATCCTATCCTATCTTATTTTATTCTATTCCATTTTACTAAATTTCCTTCTATTCCTTCCTATTTCATTCCATAAGCAGTTACTAGGTACCTATAAATGGACTGTTATGCTTGGTGCAGGGTAAAATAGACAAATAGGAAGAAAAAAAAAATGTCCTTTAAACCATCACTACTTTAAGGAACTTACCACAAATTTAAGGGAGATAGACAACTGTACAAATAATTAGCATGAAAATTGCTTCATAGTTTGAGATATAAAAAGTAGTCATTATCTAGTAGTTAACCAACTGGTGATGAGATCTTCTGTACTTTAACCAGGCTAGTCCTCAGGAAGCAGATATAATCTGTTGTCAAGATCATACTTGCCAAGTTCCTAGCTTAATAGAATTTATTAATTCTAGTACTAGGCTCTTTCACATTTAGAAAATACAGGATCTTCAGTGATGAACAGAATCAGCTACACCCAGTGAAAAAACACTGGGAAATGAGTGTAGACTACAGCATAGCATTTGCACTCTTTCTGTTGTTGTTTGCTTGCATTTTTGTTTTTCTTCCCTGATTAGTTTTACCTTTCTAAATCTGATTTTTCTTGTGCAGCAAGAGAACTGTAAATGTGTGTGTGTGTGTATATATATATATATATATATATATATATATATATATATATATATATATATATATATATATATATATTGTATTTAACATATACTTTAACATGTTTAACATGTATGGGACTGCCTGCCATCTAGGGGAGTGGTGGAGGGAAGGAGGGGAAAAGTTGGAACAGAAGTGTTTGCCAGGATCAATGTTGAAAAATTGCCCGTGCAGATGTTTTGTCAATAAAAAGTATAATAATAATAAGAATAATAAAACATAGGATCTTTTCAAGATTAGGAGATACTAAAGTAGGATTTTATGGTGAGGAAAAGGTACTAAACATTACACCAAAAGATCCAATAAAACAATAAAAAAAGTACTTAGAACAGTGATGGACATATAGATGCTATCTCCAATTCAGAGTGTGGAGAGATCAAAATCCATAAGAGGGATCAAGAAAGGCTTTTTGAAGAAGGTAGCATATGTGTTGGAACACAGTTGGTGCCCCACTGCTCATTGTTCCCCTTTGTTCTTGAAGAGGATCAAAATAATATCTCCATATTAGAGTTAACTTTCAGCATGTCCAACTATGGCTGATCAAAGCTTGGAACTCTCAACCAAACGTTGGATGCAAATATTCCATGTAAATATTTGAGTGGGATTCTCTAAATTTATGCATGTCATGCTTCTTTTGAGTTACTTCAATTCTGCTTTACTCGCAGACCACAATACTTGTCCTGCTAGGTGGGCCTGTGCCTGTATCAACCATGCCACACAATCAGTTTCAAAGTTCTTAAGAGAGACCTTGAGAATGCCCTTTTATTGCATTTTCTAATCATCATGTGAAGAATTATCCTGTGTGAATTCTCGATAAAATAATCTTTTTGGCAAGTGTACGTTGGCATTCAAATGTGGCCAGCCCAATGGAGTTGTGCAGGAGAGGTGGTTGAGGGAATAAATTTCACATATGAGAAAAAATAGAAGTAAAATCATAAAATGGGGAGTGGAGGACGTGATTTTTGGACAAGTAGTTCATTTTGGATAGAATATAGGACATTTATAAGGGATCATTATCTAAGACTCCTGCGGTATATTTGGAGCAAACTTAACAAGAAGGAATGAATATTGGATAAAGGGGATTGGAATATATTTGAAAATAGGAACCATTGAAATCTTTTGAACAGCTATGTGCCATGAATACAGCTGAATTTTATTAGATAGCTTACTTTGACTTAAATATGACTGATAGAAGACATGCCATGGACAAGTCTATTGGAATTATATGAGACCGTTGTGTATCAGAACCATTGGATTCTGGTCCTTGAATGCTCTTTAGGAATTACCTAACTCATCTCCCTTTCTTGAAAAACTCTGGTAAAAGGGTACCCACTACTTTAGGAGATCTAATGATATTTTTCATAAAACTCAAAATATTAAGGACTTTTTGGGGAAGTAGTTTTTATTCTTGCATTCAATTAGTCAGTCATTAAGTTTTTTGTTTTTTTTTGTTTTTTTTTTTTTTTTTTCCCTGAGGCTGGGGTTAAGTGACTTGCCCAGGGTCACACAACTAGAAAGTGTTAAGTGTCTGAGACCAGATTTGAACTCAAGTCCTCCTGAATTCAAGGCTGGCACTCTATGCACTGCGCCACCTAGCTGCCCCCAGTCACTAAGTATTTATTAAGTGTTGCTTTTGTTCCTGGCCTAGGGATACCTACTGAAGATATAAGAAGATACATTCCCTTTCCTCAGTAAGATCACATTTTAAAGGGAGAGACATCATTGAACTATTTAGTTATTGTAAAAAAAAAAAAAAAATATATATATATATATATATATATATATATTTTTTTTTTTTTTTTTTTTTTTTTTTTTAATCTGAAAGATAATATCAGAGAGCAAGACATTAGCAGTACCTGGGGATGGGAGAGTGTGTGGTTGAGGAAAGTGAAGACCTCCTGAAGAAGGTAGTATTTGAGCTGAGATCTGAAAGAAGCCATGGAAGTCAGGGAAATACTGGGAAGGGGAATGAGGTATTCTGTACAAGCAACAGCAAACAGTCAACTATAGCTATATTAAAGAAGCTGGCTGCCCATGTAGCCTAGACCCTAAAACTGGGATTGCTAAAATGAGTAGAGTTAAACTAAATGTCCTTTAACATTCTTTGAAACCCTTAAGCACCCATGAACCCAACCTAACCTAATTCTTTTTTTGATAGCGTTGCTAAACTGGTAGATGGGAGAAGGCTACAGAAATGTTTAACCTAGATTTTCAATTATCTTACATTATTATTGTGAAGATGGTGAGGTGTAGAATAAATTATCATACTTTTAAATGGCTTAAGGTCTGTTTCAATTGTGAGATTCAAAAAGAAGCAGTTTTAATTAACACGTCAGTATCAATATGGGAAGGATGTTCCAGTGGAGGGTCTTAAAAATCTGTGCTTGGCCCAGTGGTGGGTAGCATGTTAGAATCACCAGTTCACCAATTATGCAAAGGGTACAAGACCGGGAGCCCTAGCTAATATTTTCAGTGACAGAGATGGAATCTTCAAATATCTCAGCAGGCAAAATCATGGACTGAATCTAATTAGATGAAATTCAAAAAATCATTTGGTTCAAAAACTCAAGCTTTTGCACAGATATAGAATGGAAGAGGTATGGTTAGATGATTTTCCCGGGAAAGAGCTGAGGATGTATTGGACTTCAAGTTCAAAATGAATATCAGCATTATCTGAAAAAAAATAGGTGTAATCTTGGGTTGAATTAATTAACTTCCCCAAAATAAGAAGGTGATAGTCTTTCTGTTCTCTGGTCCAGACCAAAAACAAATTATATTGTGATCAGTTTTGGGTATCACAGTTTTCAAAGGGCATTAATGTGTCCAACAAATGGCTACCAGCATGTTTGGATCTTGAGTCTATGTCATGTGACAATCTACTGAGGAAAGTTTGATGTTTATCCTAGGGAATAGAGGTTAAGACTGTTTTATCTTTCTTTGAATAATTGAAGATTCCTCATGTAGAAGGAGGATTATTAATGTTCTCTTTGTCCCCTAGGATTAGTCAGGGGTAATTGTTAGGATTCTTACAAGGTGCTAAGTCACTGGAATGGATAAAGACAATAAATATCTAATTGAGCATGGTTCAGTATGACTGATCTGATCCTACAAGGAGATGTTATAGCCCGAACTTGAAAGAAGGTACCGAGTGAAATTGAGGAGACAATTTAGCATTGATTTCATCCTACAACAAATAATGGTTTCCTAGTGATGTAATGATTGGTGTGTACTCAGTGTACAGCATATAAGCAAGAAACTCTCAGGGCCAAAGAGGACTTTGGGAGATTCAGAATCAGGATTCAGTTAAGGAGATTCACAACTTGGGCAGAAGGAAGGAAGACAGAGAAGTGGTGGCAGGCTGTCCTGTGGAGAAACCAAGGTCCGGAAGGCCTCCAGAAAACTAGCCAAGCCCCGAGTGAAGGAGATTAGATTTGGAAATAGGCAGTAAAGGATTTGGACTGCTGGATACATTTGGGATTATTGAACTGAATTGAAACTAAGGCTGCCCCCAGAAGTTCCCCAAGAAACCTGCTCCCAGAGAATAATTATATTTTAGAGAAGAGAATATTACAGGTAATGGATAGAAGTTCAATTTAGGCTGGATATCAGTAGACAAAAAAAATACAAAATAGGGAAGCCTCTTGAACAATCTGAGCCACCACAACATGTATGAAATGGTGTACCGCCTGCTCCTTCAAGATCTTCAAGCAGCAGGTGGAGGATGACTTCCTGGAAATTTTAGAGTGGGGATATCATTCAGATATGGATTGGACTAAATAGCCTCTGACTCTCTTCCAACTCTGAAATCCTGTGAATCCACCATCTGTGCATCAGTGAGACAATACTGAGATTTAAAAAGGCAAAAACATGTTGCTGTATTTACTAAATATTCGATTACATTTAAAGGTTCTTATAAACAGCAAGATCGAAAAGATGCTATTTTGGGGAGCTCTGCAGGAGTACTTAAATGTTTTCATTTTAAAAATACAGCTGCAAAATCAGATACACAGAAATGCTATTATCCTCCTAATTGTTCTTGGGAGCTAAATATTTTTCCCCAGAGAGAGGCTTAAAAAAAAATTCACAATAACAATAGAAAGAAATTTAATTAAGCATGCAATTAGCCCTCCATTAAACTGCTTCTTGGAAGCCTCACCATGATGTGGCAGCCACCTTGTCATGTTCCAGGTCTCATGAGCTAAGCAAAGACTTGTCAGTGAGCTGGGAAATTGTAGAATATGTTCTCAGTAATAGGTGAAAGCCCCCATTCTGAGAGTCAGCCTCTTGAAACGTTGGAGATTCTTCAAAGATCACCATCACCAGCTTAGGTTTAGAAAGTCTCTTTCTGTCTCTATCTCTCTCCCATTCTCAGAAATTACAAAATCATGATGTTTCAGAGTTAAAAACTCACTCAGCAGCCCTCTTCCTCAATCAGCCTATTCCCCAAAGGAATGAATCTTCAATACAACATAATCAATAAAAATTGAAGGATTGTAATCAGTGTGAAGTGAGGAAATAAACAAACAAAATCTCTCTCTCCCATTTTCAGAGATTGTAAAATCATGATATTTCAGAGATAGAAACTCACTTAGAAGTCCTCTTCCTCAATCAGCCTATTCCCCAAAGGAATGAATCCTCAATACAACATAAAATAAAAATTGAAGGATTGTAATCAATGTGAGGTGAGGAAATATCGCACAAACAAAATCTCTCTCTCCCATTTTCAGAGATTGTAAAATCATGATATTTTAGAGATAGAAACTCACTTAGAAGTCCTCTTCCTCAATCAGCCTATTCCCCAAAGGAATGAATCTTCATTACAACATAATAAATAAAAATGGAAGGATTGTAATCAGTGTGAAGTGAGGAAATAAATAAACAAAATCTCTCTCTCCCATTTTCAAAGATTGTAAAATCATGATATTTCAGAGATAGAAACTCACTTAGAAGCCCTCTTCCTCAATCAGCCTATTCCCCAAAGGAATGAATCTTCATTACAACATAATAAATAAAAATTGAAGGATTGTAATCAGTATGAGGTGAAGAAATATCCCACAAACAAAATCTCTGATCTAAAGAATATTAAAAGATGTAATTTAGCATGTTCTTCATGAACCCATTTTAGTGATCATCTGTAATCATCACTTGACTTTCTAAATCATCACATATTACTCACTAAATGATCCATTTTCAATCTTTTTTCAAAGCTTAAAATCACTTGTTTATGATTTTTAGGATGACTTTTTCATTGTTTTTCTTTACTATTTTCAAAAATGGTCACAATACTCATCCTAAGCTGGGAGACTTACAAAGTAAGTTTAAAATGGTTATATGTATTATATATGTAACAATTCAATGTTCTATTTTTCAGTCTCTCAAACAAAATTATGTTTTTCAGAATGGGAGAACCATATTAAAATGTGTAATTTTTTTGACTCAATAAAATAAATAAATAAATAAACACATAAAAGATAAATGGTTAGTTAATGAAAATATATCTTTCTAATTGTGATTTTTTTTGAAGATTCAATTATCTTACTCTTATTGGAATTTCTAAAATATATATCTTTTATAAAACTTAGATGATTTGATCATTATACAATTATTGATTAACATGTATTCAAGCATTAGGCTAAGGATTATATTGTTGCTAGTGTTAGGACCACCACTACCATCACCATCCACCACTACTACTATTATTTTTATGTGACTTTTTGTTTTTCAAAGAGACTTATACACACATATATCATTTTACATGATCATTTTAAAGATTCATGAATAGGAGAATTTTCCTTGAGATGGTGTTATTTGAGCTGAGTTTCTGAAATATTATTATTTATTATTGTTATTACATTTAACTCATCCTGTGATTTCTTTCTCATGAAAGTGAAGGTGATTTCCAGTGAAGAAATGCCCTTTGATCAACTTAGAACAATTTTTATCTGACATATAACTTATTGAGTTGAAAAGTTATTTCAAAAACTAAGCCCTAATTTTTATTTTATTTTAAAACATAAATGATGTCATTTTTTAAAAATGATAAACATCTACAGATTTCTATTTTCCACTTTTTTGCATGGCACCCAAATCGGCTACAAACATCTATATTCTTCTTGGAGTGAAACTTAGACCTAAGGTCTGCAAGTTACCCTCCACCTACTTTAGCCTACATTCGGAGTGTATTTTACTGGGGTTTGGCTGTTTACATGCTACAACTTCTTGAAATTACAGGTGAGAATTGAGTGCCAGATAGAAACCAAAGATGGATGAACAGCTCTGAAAAGGACTCAGCAAGCCCTCATTAGAGATACTTGTCCTTCCTGGACATCCCAATGATAATTCAATAATAACTATAAAATGCAATGAAATTAGAAGATAGCAACAACAACAAAAGGAATTAAGATGCCTAATTTCAAGAAATCTTTTCTTTTCTTTTTTCTTTTTTTTTTCTTTTTTTTTTTTTTTTTGAGATAATTGGGGTTAAGTGACTTGCCCAGAATCACACACAACTAAGAAATGTTAAATATCTGAGGCTGACTTTGAACTTAGGTCCTCTTGAATTCAGGGTGGTGCTCTATCCACTGGGCCATCTAGCTGCCCCAAGAAGATTTTTAAAGTAATATTTTAAATAGCGGCAGGGTTTACAGAGGGTATCCAAGATAATAAGACAAAATAACCAGATGTTAAGATACAATGAAAATAGAACATGGAAAACTTAGAGAAGACTGACTGAATAGTAGATGAAGGGGAGTATTTTAATAGTAGTGTGGATCTTAATAAAGAAAAAGAAAATATGATGTTTGACTCAAATTATAATAAACATACTATTATATTTTATAAATTATAAAACAAGACAACTTATACTTTTTTGTAGTGCTTGAGAAAACTTTTTTTAAATTTTTATTTATTTTATTTTATTAATTTTATAATTATACATTTTTGACAGTATATATGCATGAGTATTTTTTTATAACATTATCCCTTGAATTCACTTTTCCAGATTTTCCCCTCCCTCCCTCTACTCCTTCCTCTAGATGACAGGCAATCTCATACACTTTACATGTGTTACAGTATAACCTAGATATAATATATGTGTGTAAATACCATTTTATTGTTGCACATTAAGTATTAGATTCTGAAGGTATAAGTAACCTGGGTAGATAGACAGTAGTGCTAATATTTTACATTCAATTCCCAGTGCTCCTTCTCTGGGTGTAGTTGTTTCTGTCCATCTTTGATCAGCTGGAAGTGAGTTGGATCTTCTTTATGTTGAAGATTTCCACTTCCATCAGAATCCATCCTCATATAGTATTGAAGTGGACAGCGATCTTCTGGTTCTGCTCATTTCACTCAGCATCAGTTGGTTTAAGTCTCTCCAAGCCTTTCTGAATTCCTCCTGCTGGTCATTTCTTACAGAACAATAATATTCCATAACAGTCATTTACCATAATTTACCCAACCATTCTCCAATTGATGGGCATCCATCCATCTTCCAGTTTCTAGCCACTATGAAAAGAGCTGCTACAAACATTTTGCCACACACAGGTCCCTTTCCCCTCTTTAGTATTTCTTTGGGATATAAGCCCAGTAGTAGCACTGCTGGATCAAAGGGTATGCACAATTTGATAACTTTTGGGGCATAATTCCAGATTGCTCTCCAGAATGGCTGGATTCTTTCACAACTCCACCAACAATGTATCAGTGTCCCAGTTTTCCCACAGCCCCTCCAACATTCATCATAATTTGTTCCTGTCATCTTAGCCAATCTGACAGGTGTGTAGTGGTATCTCAGAGTTAAGACAGCTTATACTTTCAGGAACATGCACATACATTTTTCCCCTGTGGGGAATGAATGTTTGGCAGCAAGCAATATCACTAAAATGCTACTCAATCAATACAATTTTGTGTTTGTTTGTTTGTTTCAGTATTTCCTAAACTTGGCCAACCAAGGTGTGGAAAGGTTATGATCTCTTTTGGTCTATGATTATCTCAGAGCTGTTTTGAAACAATGGAATTAAAATAATAAATGAAGTTTGTATTCCAAGGCCTTATACACAAAACAGTAAGAACTTATAAAATAATACATGAAAGAAATGGCATGGAAAAAAAAAACTGGAATTAATAAACTCCATTAGTTCTTTCAAAACAATTAACACTGATAAACCATCACTCTGATAAATTAGAAGAGAGAAAAACAATATTCATGAATTCACAAAAGGAAAAAAAAACAATATAAAATATGTGCTTTTAATTGGAAAGAAGCATTTGCTAATTATAAGGCAAAACATTTTAAACCAAAATTGGTAGCTATTGGGCAAAAGGTATAAGCTAGTCAAATGATGTAGAAAACATGAGGGAATAGGAAGAAATTTTCTTGTTGCTGCTATTTCAGTTATGTCCAAGTCTTTGTAACTCCATTTGTTTTTTTTTTTTTCTTGTTGTTTTGTTGTTGTTGTTGTTGTTTGTTGTTTGTTTTTTGTTTTTTGGTTTTTTTTTGAGAAAGATAATGGAATGATTTGTCCTTTCCTTCTCCAACTCATCTTATAGATGAGGAAACTGAGGCAAACAGGGTTAAGCAACTTGCCCAGAGTATACAACTAGTAAGTGTCTGAAATAAGATTGGAGCTCAGGAAGATGAATCTCCCTGACTCCAGGCCCAGGATACTATTCATTGTGCCAGCTTGTTGCATATGTGTAAATGCGTATACATATATGTGTGTGCATGTGTGCATATGTATACATGCATGTATGCATCCATGTGTTTCTGTGTGTGCACACGTGTGTAATGTGTGCATGTTTGTGCATGTATGAGTTCATGATATATATTGTAAATTACATTTTCATGTATTTAGATATGTGTAGAAATGCACATTATGAATGTATAGTATCTCCCTAGCTTTCCATTTCTGTCTTTTTTTGTGTGTGTCTCTATCTCATTCTATCTATCTCATTTTAAAACCCTGGATAACTTCTCAGTTACCCCAGAAAACTTGCTAAAACTATAAGTGGGATGTTTTTGCTATATATTAAAAGAGGGAGATTCTTTATCCGGGAGTTTTCTGCTCTCTAAAAATCCTAATTCCATTTCCTATTCTCTTGGTAACTACTCTCAAGTAAAGTTCTGATAGATTAAATACAAAATGTTTCTTTCTTAATTTAAGAAAGTTTTTTTTTTTCTTTTTAAATTTGAACTAAAATCCATATCCTCTGCTAGAATGCAATTTTCTTAAAGCCAGGCCTCTGAAATATGTATGAACAGAATTTAATTATGGAACAAAAGAAAACATTGTATATTCAGAAAAAAAATAATTTTAATATTTATGAAAACAAAAATTGCCTTACAAAACATGTGGAGATCGATTTCAGTTTTGTCTACTACTGTTTACGATTCTCATTGATTAATATGGAAAGGGTTTAGAGGGTAGCCAAAAAGGCAATCTTAAGGAATAAACATATAAGTGTTTGTTGAAGGAAGTGGAGATGTTTAGCCTGGAGAAAGCTCATTGGAAAGGTGACAAATTAAATTTGGATCTTTGAAGATCTGTTTGGTAGAAGAGGGATCCCAGAAAACAGAACCAATAGTAACTAGGGAAAATGGCAGATTCCAAATTAGGTATGATATCATGGGAGAAAAATATTAATAATTGTAGCTATCTAAAACTGGGGTAGTTAAGTTGTAAAGTGGTTAAAGTAATGGGTCTGAAGCCAGGAAATCTCATCTTTGACTTAAAATCCTGCCTTAGATATTTAGAAGTTATTTGACTATGCAAGTTAATCCTGTTTGTCTCAGTTTCCTCAACTGTAAAATGAGCTGGAGAAGTAAATGACAAATTCCTCCTATATCTTTGATGAAAAGTTTTCAAATGGAACCATGATGAGTCAGAAAAGAGTATACAACAGCATAAAAGTAAGAGACTTGGAATACACTGTCCCAAGAAGATTCCTATCCCAGATGTCTCAAGTAGAAACTGAATACTCATTGGTACAGTTTTACTGACATGAGAATTTCTTTCAAGGAGGCAGTTAGATTTGATGTCAATTAAAGCCCAGTTGTCAAAAGTCTTGACTTTTAAACATGGCTCATTTAAATGATGGATTTTTAATGAAATACAAAGACATGTTTAAGAAAAAAAAAAAAGTTAAAACCTTCCATGAAAGGGCTATAAAATGTCCAATTAGGATTGACATAGGACACATTCCAACACACTAGAAAACAACCAAGTCTTTCTATAAATGATAGAAAAGATATTAGGTTACATCTTTCCTTGGACATTTTTTCTAGGAAAACGTGTGTGGGACAGGTTGTATGAAGAGAGGCTTGCTGATTGCATTTTGCTTTACTTTTGGATGGTTTTGTGTTGTTTTGTTTTGGTAATCAAAAATGATAAAAATTTCTTTATGAAATACATCATCTACTAAATGTGAAAGGAGATATGTATAGAAGAATTACTCATGTTTAACATATCTTGGATTACTTACTGCTGGGGGGAGGATGAGGGGGAAAAATTTGGAGCACAAGGTTTTTTTGCAAGAGTGAATATTGAAAACTATCTTTGCAGATATTTTGGAAATAAAAAGCTATTATATATCCATATCTATATTATCTACACCAAAACTGTGAGTCATGGCTTCATATAGGGTTGCCTAATTGAATGTGTAGACTGCAAAATTATGATTTATTAACAGTAAATATTTGATTTATATGTCGGGGGCAGCTAGGTGGCGCAGTGGATAGAGCATCAGCCTGAATTCAGGAGGACCCGAGTTCAAATCTGACCTTAGACACTTAACACTTCCTAGCTGTGTGACCCTGGGCAAGTCACTTAACTCCAGCCTCAGGAAATTTAAAAAAAAAATTATATGTGTATTTCATATAGCTGGTAGTCACATAAAATATCTTGGGTGTAAAGGGGTCATAAATAAGAAAAGTTTAAGAAGCCTTTATCTATATTATTCAATGTATAACTCTGAGGATGTAGACTGTAAATAGATCATTTATCTTGCTATTCTTTTTCCTACTTTCAGTAATGTTTAATTAGTTGGTTGGTGGTTGTCTTTCTCAAAAGAACCAAAATGATATCACTATGCTATAATCAGACTATCGTATGTTTGACTGTGACTGATCAGGTCAAGCATGAAAGGCTCTGTAACAGATCAGATACAAATAGTTCATATGAACCTTTGCGGTGGACCCCGTAACTTTACACATTTCATGTCTCTTCTGCTTTGCTCATAGAGTATAGCACTTTCTGGGATAAGGGTAAACCAGGCTGAGCAGTCTGGTACCAGTGTCTCCTATATCATACAATTTATTCTAAACTTTTTAAGAGATACCTTGAGAGTGTCCTTCTATCCCTTTTTCTGACCCACTTTGTAAACACTTGCTCCATGTGAGTTCTCTCTCTCTCTCTCTTTCTCTCTCTCTCTCTCTCTCTCTCTCTCTCTCTCTCTCTCTCTCTCTCTCTCTCTCTCTCCCCCTCTCTCCCTCTCTCCTCTCTCTCTCTCTCTCTCTCTCTCTCTCTCTCTCTCTCTCTCTCTCTCTCTCTCTCTCTCTCTCTTTCTATATATATATATATATATATATATATATATATATTTTTTTTTTTTTTTTTTTTTTTGGCACGCATACACTTGGCATTGGAACAATATAGCCAGCCCAATGGAATTGTGCTCTCTGACTTAGAGTTGGAATGCTTGGTAGTTATTAGTAAATTATATTCCCTCACTAACCTCTATGCTTTTGTAAATGTCTGGATTATTTATCTCATCTCCCCTTTTTAGAATTTCTAGCTCCATTCAAAGTTATATAGAGAGTGGCATTCTGAATTAAGATTTTTTTTTTAAGGATCTCTATAAACTTATTTAAATTTGTTCTCTCTGTTCCTTCTTATTTTGTACATTCATTATGTAAATTTCTCTATGTACATGAAATTTCAATATAATATGAGCCAATATAATATGATCTCAATAATATATAAGTCACTTCAAGACAGGGAAGTTTTTAAATTTCTCTCTCATAGGACACTTTTATCTTCCATGAAAACATCCTCTACCAGGGGTCCTCAAACTTTTTAAATAGGGGGCCAGTTCACTGTCCCTCAGACTGTTGGAGGGCAGGACTATAGTAAAAACAAAAGCTCATACTCTGTCTCCACTCTTCAGCCCATTTGCCATAACCCAGAGGGCTGCATCAACGTCCTCAGGGAGCCGCATCTGGCCTGCTGGCCTTAGTTTGAGAACCCCCTGCAAGTCTTACCCATCTCCCTACTCTCCTTAATCCACTAAAAACTTAAATTATCAATGTGATTTCCCTAAAGTTAAGGTCTGACCGTCACCCTGCCCTAAGTAGCAAATTCTAGTGGCTCTCTAGCACGTCTAGGTTTAAATTTACAAATGTTTCTCTAGTTTGTCACCTATAATAGTCTGCCCCACCTATAACTACAGCCTCATTGTATATATGTTCCCATATTACTCTCACAATCCAACAGATATATTCTTGAAATAACTCTGGTTTGGAAATGAGAATACTGATGTTGAGCAAATGAATTGATTAATTGATCATTTAAAACCTACTCTGTGACAAATTTTGTTATTCATGTAAATTAGAAAGGGAGAGAAAAGGAACAGAAACAGGACTACTTTCAAAGATCTTAAGAGTTTTTTTGTTTTGTTTTGTTTTTTTTAACCTACAATAAATCCCAATGTCTGTCACATAATAGGTGCTTAATAGCTTATTCTTTATCAGTCTGGAATTCATAGAGTAGGAGTTGGGATTGGGATGGCAGGAGTGGGCAGGGCATTCAGTAGGTGGGGAGGGGGGTGCACTGCACTGAAGAAAATCCAGGCTGAAACCACCCTATGAGCCTGCCTAGGAGGCTTTGATGGCTGCATCTAATTCTGGGAATAGAAATTGCTACCCTATGCTGAAATTGATGTCTGAACTAAACAAGGATCTGGAGAAGCTGCTGGAACACATGGAAAAGATATCTTTTCTGGGTGACCTATGACATGGTCATGATGCTCTTCTGTAATGTCTGGGCTAGCTTTCTGAAGGTCCCTGGGCCTTGGTCTCAGCAGGATAGAAACCACGAGAATGGTCAAGAATAGAGTCTAGATTCTTTATTCTGGCCTAGCCCTGATCTTAGTGCAGGAGCCACCACAAGGATGGCCAAAGATAGAATGAATGTCTCTCTTCCAGTCCTTGTTAGCCCTTATATACCCTATTGTAATTACATCATTATAGCACACTGATTATGTGTGAACTAGAGAACCATTATATCACCATACTAAGTACTAAGTATATATGGAAACTACAGAACCATTATATCATCAATTCCACTGAGTTAAACACGTTTTTTCAAGTATACTTCTCCAGAGT
Source organism: Sminthopsis crassicaudata (assembly GCF_048593235.1). NCBI lineage: Eukaryota > Metazoa > Chordata > Mammalia > Dasyuromorphia > Dasyuridae > Sminthopsis > Sminthopsis crassicaudata. Next base: position 17,201,027 of record NC_133618.1, on the reverse strand, counting down.
TCCAGCCCTCTACACTCTTCAACTCTGCCTTGACAGACTCCATGGGGCTATTGGAAAATGCCTTCTTGAACTGCAAGGAAGAAATAAAGAAGTACTGGCAGGAACTGCTTAATGAAACCAATTCCCAGCAACATATTGATCGTTCTCTCCATATCCCCTCCCCGAATCTCCAGGAATCAGCCATCTAGAGAAGAGAATTGGACCCTAGTTGGTTGAGAAGTAGAAACCCTGATATATATAGATATATATATATATATATATATATATATATATATATATATATATATATATATATATATATATATGTATATATATATATATATATATATATCATCTCTACATATATGTGTGTATGTATATATATATCTATATCTATATATCTATATCTATATCATCTCTACATATATGTGTGTGTATGTATATATATATATATATATATATATATATATATATATATATATATATATATATATATATATATACATACACACACACACACACACACACACACATATATATATATATATATATAGTCTCAGTGAAGGTATTTTCAAGCACAAAAAATAAATGAATTGATAAATATTTGTTCTGTAATGATTGATGGACTTGAACCTTAACTCAAAACCCAGGAGTATTTCAAAAGTGCCTTGCTGTTGATAGATATAATTTTCCTCTTCCTGGGAACACAAACCTAGCATAAATGTAATAGCACTGATGCTAATATTTAGATTTAACATAATAGCAATTAAACGCCATTCTGGCATTTCATAGAAATTTAAAAATGGATAGTAAAATTAATTTAGAATAATACAATACATGGACAAGACCATGGGAAAAACATTTTTAAAGGTAGAGATAATGGAAATAGAATCACTTTGCTTGAAACAATTATTAAAAATGAATTAACATTGTACATTCTTGAGTTAAATAGAGAACAATTAAACAAAAGGAGGGAAGGGAAATTCCAGAAATAGATTCAAAGTACTATAAATACTGAATATGTTTAAAAAAAAAAAAGTTGTAACATGATAATATAATTGGGATAGAATTGCCCTATTATAATGTCACACAACTTTCATATCAGCCTACAGAAGAAGTAATTTGGATCTTTACCTTATAGAATATATAAAAATAATTTCAAGATCAGTTAAAAATTATTTTTTTTCTTTTTCTTTTATCCCATAAACTGCAAGAAAATAATGAAAGTATATGTCTCTCAACTGTGAAAGGAAGATTAATTCTGCCCTGGTAAAGAAATTGATGATTTTATCATCAACATAATGACATAATGTTGCTTGAATATACAGAAATATTACATAAAATAAGTTTTGTACCTAGAAATATCAAGAGGAAACTGCAATATGGGGGAAGCATAAGAAGCAGAGAGCTACAACAGAACTTTATTATCAAAAGTTCATAATGAATTAATGTAAAAATATAAAATTGGCATTTGGCTTTCTTTTGCTAAAAGGCCAGATAAAAGTCATAATATAGTTGAATGAAGAAAATATATTTTTTAGATATAGAACTATGAACAGATTATCAACAAAAGCATGTACACACACACACAAGGAAAAAACAAAACAAAACAAAACACTTGCTGGCTATGATAGTGGTAAGTGTAGATTCCTTTCATTGATAGATCATCTTAGATGATATCTAAGATGACAGCAATCTTCTATATTATGTGATTCTAAAATTCTGGGCATCTGAGAAAGTTCTCTTCCATTAGCTCCTGCCAGCATGTTTGTGGCCCATGTTTTCCATCTGGATCAAGGCTGTGATGGATAAGACAACAAGATGGAAAGAGTGAAATATGGTCACAGAGATCCCCTCTGTCTATTGTCTAAGTCTTAAAGCTTGTACACAATTTTTAAATTTTTCAATAGTATTTTACTTTTCCAATTTCTTGCTTCCTCATCACTCTTTCTTAGCCTCTGAGGCATCCTTGGTTTTAGTTAAATTGTATTTTTTGAAAGATATTTTCTTGGTCCCCTTAACTCTAGTGTGTTTCCTATGTTGAGCATCTCCAATTTATATCATATATAAGTTTCATTTTGTTTGTTTTAGTATCCATTTGTTGGCATATTGTCTCCTTCATTAGATTGTGATCTTCTCAAGGATAGGGATTATTTTTTACATTGTTTACATCCTTAGTACTTCCTTTTTGCATCCTCCTCCTTAAACAGCAGTTTTTTATCACAAAATTAGAAATCAATGAAATTATATTCATTTATATTCTCTTCAACTGTTGCCAAAAGTAATAAGTAAAAAGAAAAAGGTTTATCAACCTATAAGTTCTTAATGTTTACCAGAGAGCTCTCCTTTCAACCACATAATTATATGTCTCTACATGTGTATATGTGTAGATAGATGGATAGATAGATGTAGATACACACACACACACACACACACACATATATATATATATATATATATATATACATATATATATGTATATATATATATATATATATATATATATATATATATATATATATATATATATATATATATATATATATGTAAGGGCCCTTTAAATGGGCGGACACAGTGCATCGGGAGATTGAGGCCCGGAAGTAATTTCTGTGGATGTTAGGACTGCCCTTGGGCGGGATCCTGGCCATATTGAGATAGTTTCGTAATGGGTGACTCTCTCGCTGATTGGCTGTGTGTGTGACCTCACAGGCCCTATGTAAGCCCACTGCAGGCAGCAACCGCTCTCTTTAACCTCTGCTGTTCACCCTGGCTCCTAGCCTGGGTGGCCAAGCCAAGATGGGTAGCCGAAAGAGGTAAGGATTTTGGTAGTGAACACATGGGTCTTCTGACCAGGTGCTCACTCCGGAACCAACAAGTCAGGGCATCAGCTAGGGCATTATGTGAGTAGGTATAATAAAGGCTTTTAAGATTACACGTGGTTGTTCTTGAGTGCGCTACCGGTTATTAAGCTATAGATTCAAGAGATTGTGGCCAGAGACCTTAGAAGGCCTCAGAGGAGGCGAGCCGGGTAGAGCTCACACTGTAAAGGACAGTGGTCAAAGGTACTCTGGTGGGTCTAGGACAGACTAGTAATTGTAACTGCCAGGAGAGCACGTTACAAATGGACCATTTCACCTCCTGAGAGTACTTACAAGACAGTGTTCATTCATACACTGATGTGGGAAACTGGGGAATGTGTAGATAATATCCCAGTCACTAACACAGGGAGACAATGTGTGACTTATCAACCAGGGGAAGTAGTAGCATCGGGTTTATTGATACAGACTCCTAATAAGCATCCTGGTGACAGTCACCCATGTTCGGACTCCAAGCAGAAAAACCCAGGAATATACTGGACAGCAGCTGTGACAGCTGACCGACCTATGCTCACCATCTATATAAATGGCATAGCATTAGAAGGACTGGTGGACACCGGTGCAGATCGCACAGTCATTAGAGGTGCCAACTGGCCCAGTCACTGGCCAAAGACTAAGGCAGACACCTACATGTCTGGGGTAGGAGGATCAATAGCAGCTGAAGTTAGTGCTACCCCTTTAAGATGGGTATTTGAAGGTGAAACAGGAATTTTTACTCCTTTTATAGTTGAAAAAATCCCCATCAATCTGTGGGGAAGAGACATTTTACAACAATTAGGGTTAAAAATGAGTACTTCGGTTTTTTAGGCAGGGCTGCTGTTGAAGGCCTGCCAACACTTTCACCTGTTCCTATCCAATGGAAAACTGATACACCAGTGTGGATAGAACAGTGGCCCTTAGATAACAATAAAATTCAGGCCTTACTAGATATAGTACAGGAACAACTTGATCAAGGACACTTACAACCTTCTCTAAGTCCTTGGAATTCCCCAGTATTTGTTGTAAAAAAGAAATCTGGAAAATGGAGGATGTTGACTGATTTAAGAAAGGTAAATGAACAGATGGAAACTATGGGAACTCTTCAACCTGGACTTCCATCTCCTACTCAGTTGCCTAGAGAATGGCCTCTGTGGGTTATAGACATTAAGGATTGTTTCTATTCTATCCCTCTAGATAAGGAGGATATGAAAAGATTTGCTTTTTCAGTGCCCAGCGTTAACTTAGCTGAGCCTTATAAAAGATATGAATGGACAGTTTTGCCACAGGGAATGAAAAACAGCCCTACTATGTGTCAAATGTATGTTGCTGCTGCTCTTACTCCAGTAAGAAAAGCATTTCCAAAAGTAATGTTATTACATTACATGGATGATATATTGGGATGTGCACCTGAGGAACAAATGTTAGAAGCATGTCTACAAAAAACCATAGAAACACTAAGGAATTATAAATTGCACATAGCTCCAGAAAAGATTCAAAGACATGCTCCTTTTCAATATTTAGGATATGAAGTATATCCTAAGGTGCTTACAGTACAAAAACTCTCCTTAAGAACAGAGAAGCTAAACACCTTAAATGACTTCCAGAAATTGATAGGAGATATCCAATGGATGCGTCCCGTGCTAGGCTTGACTACCTGTCAATTGCAACCATTATATGACATTTTAAGGGGAGACAGTGCTTTAAATTCACCACGCCAGCTTACAAAAGAAGCTCAAGAGGCTTTGAGACAAGTTGAACTGGCTTTATCCAATGTGGTTGAAAGAGTCACTCAAAAACCCTTGGAAATATCAGTTTTTGCTACACAAGAGGCCCCCACAGCAGTCCTTCATCAAGGAGACAGTGTGATAGAGTGGGTGAACCTCCCAGCACAACCAGAACAAAGCCTTATTCCTTACCCAGTGCTTGTGGCTAGAATTTTATTAAAGGCCATTAAACGAGCAGTACAATTATCTGGGACAAGACCTGACAAGATATATACCTTTTATACTAATGCACAAGTTAATGTGTGCTGCGAAACCATCCCAGAGTGGCAAATTTTATTAGCCATGGCTCCAAATTTTGCACACGGGTCTCCATTAAAGATAACCAGACTGCTACATAATTGGCAATGGATTCTTGAAGAAAAGGTTTCTAAAGTTCCTCTTAAAGGACCAACTATCTTTACAGATGCATCCAAACATAATATTTGCGCTGTGTATTCTCGTGACTTAACTATAAAGAGAGTAATCAGAACTCCTTTTCAGTCCACTCAGCAGAATGAATTGTATGCAATCATTCTAGCTCTTGCTTATTATCCGGGAGACATAAATATAATATCTGATTCAGCCTATTCAGTAGGTGTGGTACAAAGAATTGCCACAGCCCAAATAAAATTTGTAGCCTCCAATATATATCAGCTCTTTAAAGAGCTTCAAGAGCAAGTGAGAAAGCATCCAGGTAAGATTTATATTTTGCATGTCCATTCCCATAGTGGACTTCCAGGTCCTATTTTTGATGGTAATTCAAAGGCAGATAGCCTTCTAACCATGCTGGCCAGTACTCCTTTATTTCAAGAAGCACAAGAGTCTCATTCTAAATATCATCAGGCTGCCCGAGCTTTACGTTTGCAGTTTGGAATAACAAGAGAAGAAGCTAGGAGCATAGTAAAAGCCTGTACAGCTTGCCTTCCTTTCCATGCTCCTACACTCCCTCCAGGGAAGAACCCTCGTGGTTTGAGACCTAATGAAATTTGGCAAATGGATGTGACCCATTATAAATCTTTTGGTCGTCTATCTTTTATCCATGTCGTGGTAGACACCTTTTCAGGATTCACATTTGCAATACCAGCAGCAAAAGAGACAGCCCGAGTGGTCACTGAATTCCTTATACAAGCATTTGCAATTATGGGCGTGCCACAAGCAATAAAAACAGACAATGGACCTGCATATACATCTAAACATTTTACACACTTTTGTGCACAGTATAAGATTTTACACACCACGGGCATACCCTTTAATCCTCAAGGGCAGGCAATAGTAGAGAGAAGAAACAGAGATATTAAGACACTCCTCCAAAAACAAAAGAAAGGGGGAGCCACGGGTAACCCTAGAGAACTTCTAAATTTAGTTCTCTATACCATTAATTTTTTAATTTTTGACAAAGATGCACTGGCTCCAGCAGACAGGTTTTATAACTCACCGGAAGGGCAGTGTCCAGTGCGAGCAGCTCCACTGTCTTTAGATAATCGCCAAGTGATGTGGAGAGACCCAGAAAGTGGTGAATGGAAGGGACCAGTTAGATTAACTGCTTGGGGGAGAGGGTTTGCTTGTATCTCTACAGATGGAGAAGGAATCAGATGGGTGCCAACGAGCCGTATTCGCCTTGTCCATCGGAGAGAGACAGAGCAGACCCTTGAAACGAAGGAGAAGGCCCAAGAAACATCGGGTGGTTCCGTTGCTGACTGTGCCCACCACTGAAAGAACCTGGCAGTTATGGCGTTTGACCCATGGACATCAAAAACTGTTGGACTTGAAAATCCTCAGAAATCATTGGATTCTCTGAGACATCATAAGACTATTGTAGGACTTGAAAGTCTCAGGAATCATTGGATTCTCTGAGACATCATAAGACTATTGTAGGACTTGAAAGTCTCAGGAATCATTGGATTCTCTGAGACATCATAAGACTATTGTAGGACTGAAATCCTCAGGAATCATTGGATTCTCTGAGACATCATAAGACTATTGTAGGACTGAAAGTCCTCAGGAATCATTGGATTCTCTGAGGCATCATAAGACTATTGTAGGACTGAAAGTCCTCAGGAATCATTGGATTCTCTGAGGCATCATAAGACTATTGTAGGACTGAAAGTCCTCAGGAATCATTGGATTCTCTGAGGCATCATAAGACTATTGTAGGACTGAAAATCCTCAGGAATCATTGGATTCTCTGAGGCATCATAAGACTATTGTAGGACTGAAAGTCCTCAGGAATCATTGGATTCTCTGAGGCATCATAAGACTGTTGCTGGACTTCAAAAACTTGTGGGGATCATTGGATTCCCTAACATATAAAAAGACTGATGTGGGATTTCAAAAACTTGTGGGGATCATTGGATTCCCTAACAGTGAAGCAATGGACAATAGATTGGTTTTGGACTATTTCTTGGTTGCTGAAGAAGGGGTATGTGTGTCTGGTGTCTACATACCCTCCTTCTAGGACTTCTGGAAATCTCTTACAATACCATGTTGATTTATATTGTTTGTTATGTCACTATTTGCATGTACAATTCCTGTTTGTTACACCACATCGAGTCTGCACTGATTGTGGGGAGAGTCACCACTAATAGCCTCTGCGTTATTGCTATGTGCTTGTGTAATAACTCCCATGCTGATGGGTTTGTGCATACTTGTCTCTAATAAGGCCCTTCAATCCAGAAACCCGCTAGCAAATCCCCACTTCTCTTTGGTGCTTCTCATCTCCCTTCCTGAGATGTCAGGGAGGGCGTGATTATCTCCTTTTTAGTGCTTTCATCTCCCCTCCTGAGAAGTCAGGGGGGGCGTGATCACGTCCTTTTTGGGGTTCTCATCTCCCTGAAAGGTCAGGGATGGCGCGACCTCCTGTGGTCTAAAACAAAAGAAAGCGGGAGATGTAAAGGGCTAGAACTGAGCAATGCACTTGGATGGTGAAGCACGTGAGACTAATTGCCAATTGGACGGTTCCCTATTAACTTGTTTAAGGTTGACCCTCCCCAGTTGTTCTGTGCTGACTTGATTGGTGGGACAAAGAGGGGGAAGTGACGTGTGTGGGAGGAGCAAGAGAAACTTGGGTGGTGGAACTCACGCTCACTTGCACTCGTGACCTGGCGTTGGAGGCGACGGTAAAGATCTAGAATAAAGACGTTTAGTGATCCTGACTCTTGCTGATTTCTGGAAAGATAGAGTTCCAGCATATATATATATATTTCAAATTACATGCAAAAATAAATTTTGACATTTATTTTCTTTCACTTTTGAATTCCACATTCTCTCCATTGAAAAAGCAAACAATTTGATGTATATTATTCATGGCCTATTATGGGGAAAAAAAAAACACATTTCTTTATTAGATGTTGTAAAAGAGAACACAGATAAAAGAACAGAAAGGAAGAAAGGAAGGGAGGAATGAAGAAAGAAAGCAAGGAAGGAAGAAAGGAAGGAAGGAAGGAAGGAAGGAAGGAAGGAAGGAAGGAAGGAAGGAAGGAAGGAAGGAAGGAAGGAAGGAAGGAAGGAAGGAAGGAAGGAAGGAAAGAAAGAAGGAAGGAAGGAAGGAAGGGAGGGAGGAAGGGAGGAATGAAGGAAGGAAGGAAGGAAGGAAGGAAGGAAGGAAAGAAAGAAGGAAGGAAAGAAGGAAGGAAGGAAGGAAAGAAGGAAGGGTAAAAAGTAATATCAATCTACATTCAGACTCCATCTGTTCTTACTCTGGAGGTGTAGAGCATTTTTCTTTAGAGGTTCTTCAGAACTGTTTTTGATGACTATATTGCAGAAAAGAACTAAATCATTCATAGTTGAAAATGATAATGTTGTGGTCACTTTCTAAAATGTTCTCTGGTTTTACTCATTTCACTTTGCACCAGTTTACATCAATGTGTGTGTGTGTGTATGTATATATATATATATATATATATATATATATATATATATGTATGTATGTATATATATATATTTTTTTTTCCTGAAACCATCTAACCTGTTGTTTCTCATAGTACAACAGTATTCCATCACAACCATACACCATAACTTGTTTAGTGAGTCTCCAGTTAATGGGCATCTACTTAGTTTCCAATTCTTTCCACCACAAAAAATGTTGCCATTAATATTTTTTATACAAATAGAGTCTTTTCCTTTTTCTTTGGCAATGATTAGCTGTAAAAGGCTTGGTTCTTCTCAGTGGTTCAGTGATCTAAGGCAATCCCAATAAACTTTGGCTAGAAAATACCATCTGCATCTAGAGAAAAGATGTAGAGATTAAATGTAAATCAACCCATGCTATGTTCACTTCTTTTTTCTTTTCTTTTCTTTTTTTTTTTTCTCTCATGGATTTTCCCTTTTGTTCTGATTTTTCTCTCCCAACATGATTCATAAAGAAACATGTTTTAATAAAAGCAATATACATGTATAACCAGAAAAAAAAATATTGTAGTTCAACATATCCATTTTATAGATGGATAAATGTAGACCAAAGGAAAAGAAGGGACTTGTATCTTGTACCAATCACCAGAGGTAAGATTTAAACACAGATCCTCTGCCTTCATAATCATTGCTCTTTCATTTAGTTTTAGGCTATCTTGAAACTTTTTCACCTTAGTGAGAAGCTTAATTTAGCTAAAGATTAATTTATTACTTTCAATAATGAGAACTTAGAAGTATAACTAGTGAATTACAACTCTCCCATACTGTCTCTATTCACAACTAATGCATTCTTTTATTTTTTATGTGTACCAAAGTTGATGTATTTATCCAAAAAAATATTCTTTTGCATACAAATATTTTATGTTATAACTAGGCCAAAGGTCATACAGTTATTTTACCCTTTGGTCGAAGTTCCATATTGTTCTCCAGAATGGTTGGATCCCAGTTCACAAATCCATCAATAATGCATTAGTGCTCTGATTTTTCCACATTCTTTCATTTTTTATGTGTACCAAAGGTCGTGTATTTATCCAAAAAATATTGTTTTGGATAGAAATCTTTTATATTATCACTAGGTCAAAGGTCATAGTTTTTAAACCCTTTGGTCCAAGTTCCATATTGCTCTCCAGAATGGTTGGATCAATTCACAAATCCATCAATAATGCATATTTCCCTGATTTTTTCCATATTCTCTCCCACATTTGTTATTTTCTGTTTCTGTCATGTTACAGGAGCAACTCAATTCACAAGCAACATCTGTGTCAGTAAAGGCTAATTTGCAATTACTTCAAGTGTGTTATAATTCACAGCTATGGAGGATGTTGGAGAACCAACCTACCCCTTCATTTAGGTGTGGTCCTTAACACTGTCATATTAGTCAATCTGATAGATGGCAAATGGTACCTCAGAGTTACTTTAACTTGCATTTCTACATCTATTGTGATAATCCTATTTTTTTTGCTGTTTTTGTTATTGATATGCAATAGAATCCTGCACTGACTACAAAAAAAGGTTCACTGTTATTTTTTTTTTTTTTTTTTTTAGTTATCTGAACCTTAACCACCGTCAATTTGTTGTGTCCTCCCAAAGCTGTTGATTCTGTTACTGAACTATCCATAATATCTACTGCTGGTATCCAGGTGCTACCTGCCCTAGATTCCAGATCAAACTAGAACCCTGCTGAGACATACCTTTCTTGGCTACCCCCTGTGTTGTCCGGCATAGAAAATTGTTTCACCTTGAACTTGTATTGGTTCTGCTGCTCCAGAACTTGATTTAAGATATTATTTTGAAGTTCTTTGGAAAGGAATTTGGGAGAGCTGAGATGAGTCCCTACTTTTATTCTACCATCTTGGCTCATCTGCATATAAATTATTTTATGGGGCAAAAAAATCTACAAATTTAAAATTCCTACAACTATTAAAAGTTACTATTATCATCACCCTAAAAAAGATTTAGGAAAGCAACAGAGCATTCTCAGACTAGAATTCTCTTCTGAGTTTTAAAAGATTACTTTTCTTACCTGTAAATATATGTGTTTCTGTTAGAAGGGTCATCAATGGTTGTTGGAATTATATTTAGCTATAAGAAAACTTTAAGTCTGACAGTTTGACAGAACATTTATTTTTTTTTTTTTGTTAGACTGGCATAATATTTTGCAAACATTCTTTCTTGTCTGCTTAAATTCACCAATGCCTTAGACATACATTTCACATTAAAAAAAGTCTTCTGACCTGCCTTTTCTCTTTTGAACATTTTAAAGATAGATTTAGATGTAGAATTACAAATATCTTGGTCTATTCATTTTGTTGCCTAGAACTTCTCTCATGTAATTGATAGAGCTGTCAACAGCAAAAGTAAGAAGAAGGAAAGAGGATCTCAAAGAGGAAAAAAAAGAATGGAGATTAAAAAAAAAGGACACTGGATTTGACTATTCGGTATCGAATTTCAAGAAGGTTTTAAGAGTATATCAATTTGCAATATCTCCCTAAAAATCACAATAAAATTACAAAAAGAACAAAACAACCAGAATGAAAAATAAAATGTTTTGTGTGTGTATATATATATATATATATATATATATATATATATATATATATGTCACTTTACACAACAAACACACACACACACACACACACACACACACACACTGGACATGCAAAGTAGATAGCTAACATAGGGGTTGCACTCTGAAGGCCTAAAAGTCCTAAATTCAAATCCAGGCTCACACATTGTCTACTGAGATTGACACTGAGAAAATCAGTTATCCTCTGTCTTAGTTTCCTCTGTTATAAAATGGGGATAATAATAGAATCTATCTATCTCCCCAAGTTTTTTGATGATTGAATGAGATTCTCTTTATAAAGTGTTTTGCAGAGTGTCTCACACTCCAATTCAATAAAAATGTTGTTTTGGTTGTTTTGCATACATCAAAAGCATCAAAAGAAAAATGTATCCCAACAATACATATAGAAACACTGGCATGAAAGAAAGCATTGTCATAATGTATAATAAAAAGGGTAATAAGCACATTGATGGTATAAAAATGAAATGAGCAAATGTATAAGATGAAATCAAGAAATAACTGTGGATAAATAAGATAAATCAAAGAACAGGATCAAAAGAAGTCCACGACTTTAAAATATCTTTTGAAAAAATAAATAAAATCTCAATAAAAAAGAAAACTTTATCATTGGAAATATAGTAACAATAACATAAGAAGAAGAATAGATGAGGAATGACAATTGTGACTCTCAGTGAGTGGTATCTGTTTAGGTATTTAAGGTGATAAGTATAATGGAGATATATTATATTTCTCTAGGATATTATAACCAACTACTTTGTAAAATCATATTAAATTTGTTAGTATTGCCCACTTTTAATTATGCACACAGATATGAACTCTGTATTTGAAATTCTAGAAAATTAGAAAATACTGCCAGTAGCCCTCTTTGTAATAGGCAGAAAATGAATGGATGCCCACCAATTGGAGAATGGCTGAATAAATTGTGGTATATGAATATTATGGAATATTATTGTTCTGTAAGAAATGACCAATAGGATGATTTCAGAAAGGCCTGGAGAGACTTGAATGAACAGATGCCAAGTGAAATGAGCAGGACCAGGAGATCCTTGTATACTTCAACAACAATACTATATGAGCATCAATTCTGATGGATGAGCCCCTCTTCAACAATGAGATGAACCAAATCAATTCCAATAGAGCAGTAATGAACTGAACCAGCTACACCCAGCGAAAGAACTCTTGGAGATGACTATGAAGCACTACATAGAATCCCCAATCCCTCTATTTTTGTTCACCTGCATTTTTGATTTCCTTCACAGGCTAATTGTACACTACTTCAAAGTCTGATTCTTTTTGTACAGCAAAACAACTGTTTGGACATGTATACATATATTGTATTTAATTTATATTTTGACATATTTAACATGTATCAGTCAACCTGCCATGGGGGGGAAGGGGAAAAATTAGAACAAAAGGTTTGGCAATTGCCAATGCTATAAAATTTCCCATGCATATATCTGGTAAATAAAATCTATAATTAATTAAAAAAAAAAAAGAAAGAAAGAAAAAGAAAATATCACCAGTCGTGGGCAAGAAACTAAGTTAAAACAATTTTTATTTTACTCACTATTTTTCATGGGAAGTAAAGGATGTATAAGACAAAGGTTGCTTTGGGTATTAGACTTATGGGACTATAATAGGTTCTGCTGTACAGATTTAGATTTCTGAATGCCTGCTTAAAATAATGACCAACTCCTAGTGTGGAAAGAAACAACAACAAAAACCCAGACTGGAAAGAAGTTATGAGGCTGCCTTGAAAAGCTAATGGTAATGTTGCTAAAATTATAAAAAAAGATTGGGAAAGTATATCAACAAACCAGATATGATAGAGAAGAGATACAGAGAAGGAAGAAGAGCAGTTTACAAAAATCTGAAAATGTAGCTAGTATCAACGATCTCCAAAAACTGTAGAAAAATACTTAAAATATCAGCCAAAGCAACAAGTATAAGAGGATATTACATAATTTTTTTACATTATTAGATGTATTACTAAAAATTATTAGGATGAAACTAATTAACTGAATATTAGTTTATATGGGTTTAATCTTATTCAAATAAATTAGGATTAATAAAATGGAGCAGGAAATGTACAAATGCAGGATAACAAATGATTGAAGGTTTATAGAGAGAAAAAAAGAAAAAAATATATATTTTTTTATAGGCCACCTAGATAAAAAGAGGAAATTGGTGAAACTTTCAGGAAAGAGAATAAGCCTGCTGCAAAAAAAAAAAAAAAATCTAGTTGTTATTCATAATGCTCTCCATCCATCCTGTTTTCCTTTCTTTTCTCTCTCTCTCTCTCTCTCTCTCTCTCTCTCTCTCTCTCTCTCTCTCTCTCTCTCTCTCTCTCTCTCTCTCTCCCTCTTTTTTCTTGGTCTCACTAATTCTGTGAAAATTACTAATTACAATTACTAAGACACCCTAAAACCATTAGTGTCCCCCTGATCAGTATCATGGGTTTGGTGAAATAATTCACACACATAATTTGTCTTCAACTTAAGGGGCAAAGATTTAATATGCTGTTTGACAGGTGGCTAATTCCAAAGGAACCCAACAGAATCAAGAATATAATTTTATAGGAAAGAGAAATGAAGATTAGGTTTATATCTTACTATGACTGCTTAGAGGTACAATTGAGAAGCAGTTGCTGTAGGGTAGTTCCCATCATTGAATTCTACAGTTTATTGACCAACAAATTGACCAGGATTTGTGGTACTCCCAAGGCTGATTAGTTTTGGCTTAGGGTTCCTCAAGTCTGTTACATTCTTCATGCAATAGGATTTGTGGTCCCCTGATTTTAAGGGGGACATCTATTCTAGCAATAAGTCAGTATTCTAGATTTTTTGCCTCAGGAAACTCCCATGCCCAATCTGTCTGATTCTCACCATTACTTAGATAGCTTTTGCCTTCAGGAAACTCCTACAAATCAAATTCTAAGACAATAGTCTGATTGATAATCTGGTCAATGAGAACCAACTATCTTCTTACCTTTGAGACATAGAATTAGCATATCAATGCTAAAAAATTGGATAAATGCCTCTCCTAGCTTTGGTTTCTCTGATGAATTCTCTCAGAATTCCAGCCAAATTTTGGAATGACCTTTAATTACTTACAATAAAGCTTTGCTCCTTGACTAGGAGATAGGGCAAATCCTGCAAATTCTTTTGAGATACTTGGCTACACTGGCCTAGGATCCCAAACTTTTGGGATCCCCCTTTCCCAATCTCAACATTCTCACACCTCCATACAATAACTTTCTGATTTCTTCTTTCCCTTAATAATGTCATCTTTCAAAAGAAGAAGAAAACAACAAGAAGAAATTAATATTCCTATTCCCAACTTCATCCCTACTGATAGGAGAAAATGTATGATCAAGTAAAAAACCATGAGAATGTTGTGGTTCTTGTTGCACAGTTCTCTTTTAATGTCCTGACCCAGTTTCCCTAATTCAATTACTCTATTCAATTATTCAATATTATTCATTATTATTAATTATTATTCAATAGTCCTATTCAATTATTCTGCCTCAGGTTATAACCATTCCCTCTTAATGTTAGGATAAAGGTGTTATATCTTAGACCTTAGGCTATACTTATTCCCTCTTAATGTTTGATGAGATAAAGGTCTTTATCCATTTTAGACATCACTAGAATACAAGGAGCCTCTCCATACTTTCCTCCATCATGTCATCCTAGGTACCTCCCCCATTATGTCATTGTTCTTGTTACCCTATAAAAGAGTCTTGCATTTTGACATTCAGGGCTGGATTCTTTGAGAGGATAGTCTCCTTCAGCCCTGGGACCAACCATGGATCCATTTGATCCCAGGAAATCTCTCCATTTAATACATTCTGTATTGAATACTCTCTAATCTCTGTCTTGCTCAGTTTCTCCGGCATTACATGGTGAAGTGATGAAATCCTCCTAGATTTTTCTAAATAGGAAAGGAGAGGAAAAAATAAAAAATTACATACTGGTTCCTTTGTTTTTGTTTCAGACATGGAATCCTATTTTTTTGGATATTAAATTTCATAATTTAGATGGATGCTTAGGTAGATCCCATTGATCAACATTCTATAGGGAAAAGGAGCCCAGAAGGGATAAGAAAGTCGGATACTCAGAAGGCATGAACGGAAACAATTTCTATAAAGAGGAGAAATGAGTATTATCTGAAGAAATCAATATCAATAAGTAGGGAACTCATTAATAAACCAATATTTTAACATGCTATGGACTGAAGATAGATGAAAGAATACATTATGGGAAAAGATTAGGGTTGCATAATCATATTAAAAATAATCTTTCAGTTCTAAAGATGACAAAATCCTGAAACTTGTAAGAAATACTAAGGAAAATAAATGGGCTTTTTTCCTTCCTTCTTCCCTCCTCCCTTCCCCTTCCTACATCTCTTTGTAATAAATAAAATATCTTACCAAGAACTCCACTAAGTCACAGATGAATGCAGGAAAGATTTATTTTACATTCTTGCAAGAATGGGTGCCTAGGTGAGTAGACACTCCAAAGGCAGCATTTTAATTCTTATCCTGAAGCATATGTCCTGCCACTGATTCCTCATTAATTGGATGCCACAGAAGTTACAGGACATGAATCCCAGCCCTCATTACAAGGCCAGTTCCTGCCCCTAAGGAGCTTTTATTCCAGAAAGGATAACAGAGGAAGGCTCAACAAAAGATTCTTTTTCAAATCTCTGGCCACCCCCCCCCCCCAATGAGAAAATTCAGTCCCTATCCCCAAGAAGCTTATACTCTTTTGGGGGAAGAGAAACTCCACCCTTGATTATTCTTTGATGTCCTTGTGGGTTTCAGTTTTCTAATTTAAATATCATATCTCCAATTTGATTTTCATAACAGTGGAAACTAAAATGCCCATTCATTTCTCACATCTTCTTCCCTCCCTCCCTTCTTTCTTCTTTCTTTCCTTCCTTTCCTTCTTCTTTATTTATTTCTCTCTTCAACAATTTTTCACAGTAATGTTATTGTATTACCAGTATTTTTCCCATTTATTCACCAATAGATATTTTATCTCTAGTGCCAAAATGATACTTTCACTTATTTTGTTTCTAATTTCTCAGATATTTTATTTTGACTTTGCTGATGTTTCCTTTTACTATAAAGGCAAACTCAAGTAAGTATTGTTGTTGTTGGTCCTGCTTTCTCAAAGACCACCATGAAATCAGGGAGATGATGCCATGACATGCAAGTGACCTGGATTTAAGTGAGGGAAGGCTGTGCAAGTGTTGAGGTGGGAAAGGATCCCAGAAGGCTGGGGATCTTGAGGTATCTCAAAATAATTTGCAGGCTTGAACTCCTATCCAAGTTGAGAGACAAAGTTTATTGCAATTGTAATACAAATTGAAGGGGGTTAAGTTCAGAAAAAATAAAAAATACTTTTAGGAAAGAAAAAAAAAAAAAAAAGGCAAGGAGACACCTTTATCAAGTTCATTGATTTGCTAAATTTTATGGCCTAGAGGTGGAACTGAGGAGTGGTCTCAGGAATTTGTCCAGCCGATCTAGGATTATGCTAAAGCCAAAAGACTTTAGAATCATTGACAGAACAGTAGCATTCTTAGATCAGAAGGCCTAAGGATCTAATATATATCTTCCCTAAAATCTGAGGAAAGAAATATTATTATATTTCTAGGCCAGAGGACTTTTACATTAACAGATTAACAGAATAATAGTACTTTAAGATTGGGAGGGGAAGACCTCAGGATCACATATTCCAAAGCCAGAAGATTTTGAATCATTGTCAGAATAGAACAGAAGCACTCTAAGGTCAGGAGATTTTAAAATTATTGCTGTCTCCCCTAGAAGATATATTCCATCAATGGGAGTCCTATGCCTTTTTAGTTAAGGTCCTCAACAGGTCTTAGGCCACACTCATTCAGTGATTAGGGTTAGGTAATAATTGAGGCAAAGAATCTCCTCTTTCATCTAGTTCAAAAAAAAAAAAAATCTAAATAAACAAATGAATAAATCTGGGAGGGGAAGATCCCTTGGAGTTTCTAGCCCAAGCAGAAGTAACTGCTATTTACATTCAATCTGGGTCAATGGAGACTCAAACAATGACTAAATGGTGTTTAGCCTAGAAAAAATTAGTAGCCAATTAGAATCAGATTGGTTTTGTTTTTGTTATGCCCTGAATAAAATTATTATGGCCACAAATCTTTCCACCATCTTGATGAGGTCTAGAATTGGGGTATCTAAATGAAATTAGAGTTTAATTGAGGTCTAGTGGCAGGTTTGGGTCACAGGGAGTCAAATCGAGCTCCCCTGCAACCCCTTTGAATTTGGTGCAAGAATATAGAGTTAAATGAGGCCTAGTAGCGATGCAAGAGTCAATTTACAGACCCGAAAACCTAGATCAATAAAAGAGCTTTATTATGTAAAGTCCAGTTAGTGAAGTTTAAGATAGAGATAAGAGGGCACGGGAAACAAGTGTTCTAGTGGGCACAGATCCTTGGCATTCCAGGCATAAGGCTGGCATGTTTGGAACCTCTGCAAAGAGAGGACTCCCTCTTGGCTCTTTTATAATGAGAGATTTAGCTAAAAGGGCCTGTGGGTGGAGTCCCAAGTTGGCTCAGATCCCTGGGGGCTGGGAGAGTCCAAATCTTCTATTGTAATTCAAAGGGGTGCTTTTGACCAGGATTTGTGAATCTAAGGTGCTAGCTTCTTGAATTGATAATGCATCAGCTAGGAGGGCCTGAGAGTCAGAAAGAAAGAAATCCATCTGAAAGGACTAGTTTCTTAAAGGGACCACAACCCACATCAATCTTCCTTGCCATTAGAACTGAGAGAATTAAGTCAGGGGTGCATTATCTTTCTCCTTGCTAGGATAATTCCCCCTCCATTTGAGTATTGCCTCTTGCCTTGGTGTCTCTTTCCCTTAACCCTCTTATCTTAACTCTTATCTTGTCAGGATTAAATTCTGACTCTTTCATGGAATTATAGTTTGTCTTCCCACCCAGTGTCCTTGCTCCCCTTTCCTCTATAAGATTGTATAACCAGGTTATGTATTTGGTTTGCAAACCCTAGTTAGTTAAAAGCCTAGGTAAGTTCCCTACCTCAATTCCTTGGGGCTATAATGATTTTAACATGAGTTCTATCTGGTGAGCTAGCCCAAATCTCCACCTTAGAAGATTAAAAACCAATTTCTGTCTTGCCTCAGTTTCTCTGGCATTACAGTTTAAGGCTCTTACAATATTAAAGAGGAAATTGAAGGCCCAAGCTAGAGATGAAGGGGACATACAATAGTTAATGATGGGGGACTATGACTTTGTCTCTATTAATTGAAAGGATAGTGTTCAAGTGTGATGTCAGAACTTTATTTTCACCTAGTAGTGACAGGAATGGTTTTCTGTCCTTTATTTATCTTGTGTACTTTGTTAGAACTCATTGCTATATAGTTGATTATGGCATCAATAAACAACTTATACCCTCTTTGTCTTCATTATATGTCTTCAAATTGAATTGCTGAAACCAATTGATGCTTATAGATTTGCTAATTAGTGAAAAGGTTATGGGCTTGAAATCCATGATTTTCAGCAAGAAAAGAAAAGAAAAAAAAAAACAAAAAAAAAACTCCTTTACCTAATATATAAATAAATATCATTTTTTAGGTTTTTTCCTATGCAGAAAAAGATATACTTAAAGAATCCTCCAATGATTAGAATTTGACTCATTGAAACACTTTTTAAAAGTTGCTAAAAATAAACCTAAATATAAACATTATATAAGTGTATATATGTATATATATATGTGTATATATATATATATATATATATATATATATATATATATATATATATATATACATAAATATATGCATACACACACACACACACACACACACACACACACACACACACACACACATATATATGTGTGTGTGTGGGTGTGTGGGTGTGTGTGTATAAACTAAGGGGGAAAGACAGAGATACAGAGGGGGAGGTGGTAAAGTGATAGAATAGACCTGGAGTCAAGACCTGAATTCAAATCTTCCCTTAGACACTTATTAGCGATGTGACCCTGAGTAAATATGTTGACATTTTGACATTCTCTCTACTCAGGGTCACATCGCTAATAAGTGTCTATGTGTTTGGATGTATGGATATATGGATATACAATTTGACTTTTATTTAGCATAATATAATTGACACAAGCAGAGTGTCTTTCTTTCGGTGACCTAATTTCTCTCTTTTCTTACCTGTGCTCAGCTACCAATGTGTCTCTAATTCCTAACTCTCCCATATATGTTTCTGCTGCTTGCCAGCACTTGTAGGACTCATGGAGGGACCTTTTTTACTTCTTCCATGGAAGGGCCTTTTTTACTTCTTGGTAACTGGAAACTGGAAGATGAATGGATGTCCATCAATTGGAGAATGGGTGGGTAAATTATGGTATATGAATGTTATGGAATATTATTGTTCTGTAATAAATGACCAGCAGGATGAATACAGAGAGGCCTGGAGAGACTTACCTCAACTGATGCTGAGTGAGTGAGCAGAACCAGAAGATCATTATACACTTCAACAATGATACTGTATGAGGATGTATTCTGATGGAAGTGGATTTCTTCAACATAGAGAAGAGCTAATCCAATTCCAATTGACTCAATGATGGACAGATCAGCTGCATCCAGAAAAGGAACACTGGGAAATGAGTGTAAACTATGAGCTTTTTTTTTTTTTTTCTTCCCAGATTATTTTTACCTTCTGAATACCATTCTTCCTTTGCAACAACAACAAAATTCGGTTCTGCACACACACACACACACACACTCACACACACACACACACACACACACACACACACACACACACACACACATATATATATATATATATATATGTATGTATTGTACCTAGGATATACTATAAGATATTTAATATGTATGGGAATGCCTGCCATCCAGCAGAGGGGGTGGAAGGAAGGAGGGGAAAAACTAGAAACAGAAGGGAGTACAAGGGATAATGTTGTAAAAAAATTACCTATGCATATGTACTGCCAAAAAAAAAGTTATAATTATAAAAATTAATAATAAAAATAAATAAATAAGCAAACAAACAAACAATTAAATAAATAGATAAATAAAAGAAAGTTCCTTCTCTAATCCTCCTAAGACAAGAAGGAAATAATTGCACATCTTCTAAGAGGAATGTGCATATGACAACTGTGATAAGGTTTTCTTATATAATTCCAAAATCAACTCCAGAAGTACTGGACCAATTCACAATATAGAGTTGTGCCTATCTTTCCACAGTATCTTCAGCATTGTTAAGTATTATTATGTTGTTATTTTGCCAATTTGAAGTATGAAAGGAAAGATTAAGTTTCACTTGAATTTGCTTTTCTCTTACTATTGGTTATTTCAAAAATATTTACACTATTATTTGAAGTTTACAATTCTTATTATTTTTAAATAAGAGTAACTGACCACATACATGTGGGGGGAAAATGATGTTGTGTATTATGTCAATTCCTGACGTAATGCATATAGCTTCTTCTTATATAGTAAATTTAATCCAAATATGACTCAATTCTATCTTCCTTATTTTTTCTATATGGAAAAAAAAATTACCTCTTTTATTGTTTATTTTAACTTTGGGTGTCAAAAGGCGTCTCAACGAATTTACAGGTTTGAACCCAAGTCCAAGTCAAGGGACGAATTTTTGTAATTTTATTGCCAATTTAAGAGAACTAAATTCCCAAAAAATTTACCAAAGAACCAAGAGCAAAAACATAATCTTGTATATTCAAGTCTTATTTATTTTGAAGGAATTATGGTACCTGCTATAAAGCATCAGTCAAAAGCTAATTTCTACCCAACTACTTTCCAGTTTACCCATTGTTACTTGTCAAAAAAAAAGATTGCTCCCACAATTTATTTTCTTAAAATGATCCAACATTGGATTATTATTTCTGAGTGTTGCTTTTTTTTTTTTTTAATCTTTCGAATCTATTCTACTTCAGGGATCTATTTGTCTGAATTAAAATAATATTAGTGATACCTGTTTGATAACAATTTGAATTTTGGTGATACTATGCTTGTATTCATCATGAACCTATTTTATATCATTTTCCTTGAGATTCTAGGTCTTTCAATTTACCTTTTTTTTTTTTTTTTCTAAAGTTATGGAGTCTAGTTCAATACAGTGCAATTAGAAATTTGATTGGCAGAACCTACTTTTATAAATGCAATGAGAGATTACTAGATTCCAGATTATTATTGGATATAAGATAGATATAGTGGAAAGAGCATCGCATTGGGAATCAGAGGACATGCATTCAAGTTCCATCTCTAACATACTACTTATGTGATAATAAGTAAGCCTCTTACCCTCCCTGAATCTTAATTTTCTTTTCTATATAAGTAAATAGTTAGGTAAATAACCTTTGAGGTTCATTCTATTTCTGAGTATGACTTAAGTCTCATAGATTCTGTATGGCTTTATTTACAAGATCCCCCCTCCTCCCTGGAACACCAACCAAATCTGCTCTTTTTGGAAGCTATCCAAATATTATTGATGAATAAACAATGTGGAATATGGAATATCTGTTAATAACTAGATATCCTTGTTTTTCCAAACCTCCATTTGTTTGTTTATGCAACCCACTCCCCATCCCCATACCTGGGATGAACTTCTATTACATCTGAGACCACCTAAAGTTAAAATTATCTTCCTTGAAGAGTTATCTCTGCTACCTCCTCCTCCAGAGAGCCCACCCTGATCCTCTAAGCTAACAGTATTGTCTGAAATTCAAAGCTAGTGAAATTTTCTTCAAGATCTTTATCTGAATAATTTTTCCCCCTTCACTTACTAAAGAAAGTGGTGTACTTGACATAGTTTTTAGTAATTCAAAAGGATACTTTGTAAATGCACTTGATCTTATTCATGAGATCTTGCCCAGTATTCTATGTGGGTACTCCAGGAGTACAGAACTGGATTTTCCCAATGTAGCCTGGACTATGTAAATGAATATCTTTTTTTTTTTTTCCTTATTGCTGAGTGAAATGAGTAGGTGCTTTTAGTCTGCAAAAATGGATGTAAATTGCTGACCCTTTCAAAGGAAATGATTCCATATTCGCTCTTAGGATAAAGACTGAAAGAAATGACTAGCATCCTTTCCATAAAGTATATGCAATATGATTCTCTCCAGCCTAGTCTTTTTTAGGGGGAATTGAATAGAAGTGCACATCAAGGTCTTTCCTTAGTTCTAAAATTGAGAAATGCCTTAATGAAAGCTCCAGGGATTGGCTTCAATTGTAAGGGCTCTGAAAATTCAGGCCAGCAATTTGCCAACCAAACCTTCCTCTCTATATATGCAATCCTTCCCTGATTTATGCTCCAAATGTTTTCATTGAATATACCAATGAGATTCATTCTATTAAGAAATGTTTCAAGGATATGAAATATAAAGCTCAAAGAGGAACCATTCTTTGTGTGACTGTGTGGTCTAGTGCAGGCCTCAGATACCAATGTGTTGAGGTTCAGAAGAAGATCTCAAAAGGTTGGGGGTTGCAGATGGGTGTCAAAAGGCATCTCAAAAGAATTTACAGGTTTGAATCCAAGTCCAAATCAAGGGAAAAGTTTTTTTGTAATTTTAATGCCAATTTAAGAGAACTAAATTCCCCAAAAAATTTACCAAAGACCAAGAGCAAAAAAATAGATTTGTAGGACACTTAGACCAGAGAGTTGTGTTATTTATTTATTTATTTTTGTATAATTTATTAATTTCATAATTATATATTTTTGACAGTACATATGCATGGGTAAATTTTTTTACAACATTATCCCTTGTATTCACTTTTCCAAATTTTCCCCTCTCTCCCTCTACTCCCTCCCCTAGATGACAGGCAATCCCATATATGTTAAATGTGTTACAGTATATCCTAGATACAATATATGTGTGTAAAATCAAATTTCTTGTTGCACGGTAAAAACTGGATTCCGAAGTTATAAGTAACCTGGATAGAAAGACAATAGTGCAAACATTTTACACTCCTTTCCCAGTGTTCCTTCTCTGGGTGTAGCTGTTTCTGTCCATCATTGATCACCTGGAACTGAATTGGATCTTCTCTATGTTGAAGATATCCACTTCCATCAGAATATATCCTCATTCAGTATTGTTATTGAAGTGTATGGTGATCTCCTGGTTCTGCTATTGTGTTATTTATTTACTAATTTTATGGCTTTGGGGTAAGTTTGAGTGGTGGTCTATTCATTATTGTCTCAGGAACTTGGTTATCATTGACCAGCAGATTATGTGCCTGTCAATCAGTAATAATTGTAGGACAATTCTAAGACCAGAAGACTTTAGAATCATTGACAGATTATCCAAATAATAACACTCTAAGGTCAGAGGCTTTCAAGATCATTAATATATTTTCCCTATAATCTAAGGGAAAAATATTATTATATTCCTAGGCCAGAGAACTTTTTTTGTATAATCATTGACAGACATATTGTTAGAATAGTACTCTAGATCAGGGGACTCTAGACTCTAGTTCTCTAGTACTCTAGACTCTAGTACTCTAGACTCAAGATCAGGGGACCTTGGGATCACTGATTCTAAAGCCAGAAGACATTAGAATCATTGACAGATAGTTGGAACAGAAGCATTCTAAGGTCAGGGGGCATCCTTACTGTTGTTTCCCTTGGAAGCTATACTCCATCAAATGGATCCAAGAGCAATTTAAAGAGCCCAGAGACTTGGAAGTCACCTCTAACAAGCCCCATTTCTTCAAATGCTCACTCAAACTGTCCTTACTTTTATTTTACTTAAAAATGGAACAATTTGGTTATATAGTTTCTGATCCCATTGCAAAAGAAAAGTAGGAAATTAGAAGCAGGGAAAACCAAAAGTAGGGTCAGTGAGAGCAATGTGAGGAAAATGAATATTTGCTGTATTATTGAATAACCAATATTATTATGTTATCCATTCTCCTCTTCATTTTATCAAAATCCATTTCTCAGTCTAGCTCCAAAGTGAGCCAGCCATGTGTGTACTTCAGACATATAGATTAATTTGAAATCACTCATCCTGATGGTGATGGCAAAAAACCTCCTAGCACTGCTACTCTTCCAGTACAAAGCATGATCTTGTTGTAAGCATACAATAATGCCTGGCTCTCTCAGTCCAAATTATAGACATGGCTGAATAATTGTTCCTAATCCTCAGGGCACTTGCTTGTTAACCTGGGACACTGATTTCTAAACAAAGGACCAGCTTAGATTGAGAGTCTCTTTCCGGTATATCTCTTCTTCCCTTCTTTTGTCTTGTTAAAGTTAGGAGTGATGTGGTCTCCAAAGGGAAACAAAGCAGGGTAGAATTCTGATTGGACTGGTTCTGATTTTCTAGCCAAGATTACTAGAAGCAGTTCATGTATGTCAAATGATTAACATTATTTAACTGCCAGAGAGGAATGCCATCAGCAACATCTGAAAGCCAACCCACTTTCTGGAGATGCAAACTAATCCTACCATTTGAAGATAACTCCTGTGTCACACAAGGAAGAAGCAATTGGAAGGAAGTGAAGTAAATCTCACTAAACTGTCTAACAGTTGGGATTGTCTTATCTACCCTAGGGGAAGTCCAAATGATGTTGTGTTAGGCCAATCAGAAAGAAGACATGTAGATTTAAAAGGCCCTCTTGGCCCTCACTAGGGGCCTTTGGTTGAGAGGCTAGACCAGTTTATTGGTTATTGGTACCCACGTAATAAATGATCATTCTCAGATCTTTGTTTTATTTTTGTTTTGATTTTGTTTGGCTAAGATATCCAGAATGACCCATTTTACTATCAATGTATATGGCACTCAAATAAAATATTTTCTCTACTTGTAAAAAAATTGTTTCTCTGTTCACCTTTGTTACAATTTTACTTAATACAAGTTAAAAGAGAAATTTGGAAAAGAGTGGTGGATTTCGATTGAAGTATAGGATATATCAAAAATATAACAATGGGTGACAAGAAGGAAAAATTAGCAAGCTTTCAAATATAAACAAAATAGTAACCTAAATCTCAATAACTCCTGAGTGTGATGTTATAGAATAATAACTACAAAATTATACAGCATTTTAAAGTAAAAAATTAAAAATTGCTTAAAAAAACATTTCATTTGATCCTTATTGAAACCTTATTAAAATTTGTGAGTTTTAAGATTCCAATATTTTCTTTACTTTTTTTTTCTCTATTAACAGATGAAGAAACTGAGTCAGAAAGGAATGAAGCTTTGCCAGGATGACACAGTGACAAGTAAATTGAACACGTTGAAAACCCATTATCTTCCTCATTCTAAATCTCTGTAACATGCAGTTGAGTTGTAGCTATATTATAGAAGTAGATGATGTTTGAAATTCATTAAAATAACCTTTTTTATCGAGAGAATAAATATAATTTAAATGGAAAATCAGAATGTACACCATACATAATTATACATAGATGCATATGTGAGTATATATATATATATATATATATGTATATATATATATATATGTGTGTGTGTGTGTGTGTGTGTGTGTGAATACATACTTATAGCATTTATACTAGTGTTTTAATTTTACAAATTATTTTAAAATACCATTAAAATTCAAGTCTGGGAGATTAATGGTATTATACATTCTCCATCATATAATGAAGAACTGATATTGATTTATTGTTGTCACATCAATATCAAAGTGTATATTTATAGAAATCAAATGATTTGCCCAGGAACACCCCATTTAGAGATTGTCTGAAGACTTGAATTCAGGTAGTATTGAATCCAAGTTCAGAATTCAATCTATTCTATCTACTGCTTAACCATATCCTCTCTCTCTATGTGTCTCTGTCTCTGTCTCTGTCTGTATGCATATAAGTATGTGTGGGTGTACACACACACACACACACACACACACACACACTCACACATATATACATATATATATATGCTACATTATGTGTGTGGGCACCCTACACACACATAATAGTAGCACATAATTGATTATAGACACATTGCCATACAAAACTATTGCAATGACACAATTTTTTTATATGTAAATATTTAAGTATGAGATATATTGATTTTTTACCCAAGAGAGAATCTTTTATTCCCAGTAGCTAAAGCAAATATATTGATAAATGCATACTATCATTTGTAAGCAGAAAAAAAAAAAATAAGAAATAGCCCTATGGAAGATAGTAGTAAATTACTAGACTATGAATCAAGTCTGCCATGGACTCAGATTTTATTTTGGAAAGCATTTTTCTTAAATTAGGAAGAAAATTGTTGCTTCCTGGGTAAAAACAATAGCACCCCACCTTACACAGTGGTTGGTGGAATAAATGGCAGATTTAAATTGTAGAATGAGACAGCTATTTTCTTTTTTAAATTGGGAGAATTTGTTCTACCTGAATATTTACTTTGCATATTAATTACCCAAAATAAGCATTCTTCTCCCCCCAATATAGACTGGAGGATGAGAGAGAACAAAAAATAGATTTTAGTTAATTAAAAAAATAGAGAGGCTGTTCAGTGGTGTAATGTTGTAGGAACTTTCAAATGAAGTCATTTAATTTCTATTATTACTTAACTGGTTCTCCTGTGGTGTAAGGGACTTCATAGACAGTAAATATAAGTAACATCAAAACAAAAGAGATGAAATTTAAAACCTTCAATTGTTCTGCATGCTAAATGTTTTTGGTTATTGTTGTTGATGTTGTTCAAAACTTAGAATCTATTTCTCATTGACTAGGTTAGCAATTTGTGTGCTTCCACCTAATATATTATTTGCAAATAAATCACCCTCATTGTGTTGGCAGAAATTCTTATACCACCTCTATTTTTCCACTACAAAATAGGATTTTACTGTACATACTATTACGACTACTAATATTGTCATATATTATCCTTTCCAAGTATTGAAGGTGAAACAGAATGCTCAAAGATAATCTTCTCCTCTTGAAATAATGTAAGTTTCTTGAGCTCAGGGAATATTTTTTCTTATGTTTTGTATATTTAATGTTTACTAAATTAAAATGGTAGCCAAACAGGGAATAAGCATTTATTAAAGTGTTGCTATGTTCTAAAAACAAAGAAATAGAAAAACAAAAACAAAATCAAAGCAAAACAAAGTACCACACTATCTTTGCTCTCAAGGAACTCACAGAATAATAATGAAGCAGGGTAAATACTATGTGAATATAAGATATCTATCTATTTATCTATCCATCTATGTATATATGTATTTTTTTTTTTTTTCTGGACACATACTAAGTTGTCGTGACATCTCATCCCACAATCCTTTGTCTTTCATGATAGAACAGCTCTTTATCAAGTAATATTTTATTTTCTCAGTTACAAGTAAAGACTTTTTTGTTTGTTTGTTTCTTTTGTTTTTGCTGAGGCAATTGTGTTAAATGACTTGCCCAGGGTCACACAGCTAAGAAGTGTTAAATGTTTTAGGAAACATTTGAACTCAGCTCTTCCTGACTTCAGGGCTGCTATTCTATCCACTTTGCCATCTAGCTGCCCCAAAGAGAAGTTTTCATTCTAAGTACTCTTAAAAATAACTTCCCCATTGACATAAGTACTTGCTAATGATAGTACTGTTCTCACAGAAAGGGATTTTAGATTTTTAAAAAGTATTAAATAACCTTATGATTAAATGAGGTGAGTGTATATTTGATTTCCTTTAGAAGTCATATGTGGGATGAACTCTTATTCCTTATTTCTTCACTGCTTCTCATTAAATACACAGAAATGTATGATATATACAAATAGACACACAACACACACATGCACACACACAAATTGTTGAGAACAACTGGATTTATAAAGTCTCTGAAGATCTTAGAGCTCTAGATTAATAATCCTATGACCCAAAACCAGACATACCTTCCAATCTGCTTTTTAGTAACATAATTTTTTTTTTTAGTCTCTGATATTCCCTGATAATGGCAACAATAAATGACATAATTAAACACATTTTGGATTTTTCCTAAAAGAAATATTGTTTCAAGCTTCATAGACTACCTGAGAAAAACCACCTTTAAACAAACATGTTTTTTTTCTTAGTGTGACCTTAAAGAAAAAGGCTGTGTTAGCTACTATGTGGAAAGCTGAAGTTAAATATGTTCAGCTATTTTTGATTTATGGGGCTGAGAAAAAAATGTAATTATTTCCATTTGCCCATCGGCATCTTTGTGCACAAATAACACTAAAGGGCTAAGCAGGAAATGTTTGAGGGTGGATCTCCCTCCCATAGAGAATAGATATGCTCATTAGTCATTGTATAATTTTAAAGAAAATGGTTTGAGGATAACAATATTGAGCTATGAAAGTACATCTTGGTGAGTGTTTCTATGAAACCAAATTCAGCATGTTATTATCAGAAGCTTCATCTTTGTTTAGTCTTAAAAGTTTAATTTTTAAAAAAAAGTGTTTCTTTTTTAGGAATATGAACGTGATTTGTGCCAAGGAAAGGTTAAAAATCATATTTTTATAAGGTAAAATTCTACTTAGATTGGCTATATTTTATGGTAATTTATGTATAAAGTGAATCTCATTTTAGCTCTCTTTCAGAATTTGCATTCAGGTCATCTCCTAGGTGTAGTATCTGGCATTTAGGCTGTTAAGTAGAAGGAAACAGGGAAGACTAATAGAAAAAACTCTGCTTTTGTGCTCAGGAAATCTGGAGATCAATTCTAGATTTGACACTACTTCAAAGGAACATCACAATAAGGATGTGACATTGATCAAGTTCCTTGAATTACCAGGTTTCTGTTTCCTGACCTTAAGAGGCTCAGAAAAGTTGTCACTTCACTATAATTACACAAATAGTGTCTAAGGCAGGATTTGAACTCAGCTCTTTCCAATTCTAAGTCTTGTGAAGTTTTCAGTGTCCACCTAGTTGGGAGGAATGAAGCAAGTTGACCTAAATCATTTCTATTTTCCCTTCCTGTTCAAATATTACCAAAAAAATTGATATTTAGGAAAAACTAAATGTGCTTTCCTTGGAATCACATTGTTGAGTAGTATAAGATTTTGATACTTTTACAAAGAAATGGAAAACAGATTCACAGGATTTCAGAAGCAGAGTCTCAGTGTGGAAACAGTCCTCACTGCAACATGTTCAAGAAGAATTGATGCAGCCTGTGTTTAAAGACCTCCAACCTCCAATAAGGGGCAGTCTATTCTATTTCTGGATATCTTTAAATTAGGATTTTGTTTCCTTCTCTCTCCACTTTGATAATAAGTTTTAAGCGGAACCATTTCTACTTGAACTCATTGGTTGTGTTATGAATGGAAGAATAGGCAGGGTAGAAAAGACTCCCTCTCTCTTCTGACACCGCTACTAGACTGGTACTGTAATGCTGGAGAAACTGAGCAAGATAGAGATTCGAGAACAATTTAATAATTTATTTGAAAGGGAGAGATTGACTGGGACCAAATGGATCCATGGTTTGGTCCCAGGGCTGAACGAGACTATCATCTCAAAGAATCCAGCAGTGAATGTTAGATACAGTATGTTTTTATAGGGTTACAAGAACAATGACATAATGGGGGCATTACCTGGATGGGGATGACCTAATGGAGGCAAGCACCTAGGATAAGGATGACATGATGGAGGTAGGCACCTAGGATGACATAATGGAGGGAGAGGCTCCTGATATGGATAAAGACCTTTATCCCATCAAACTTTAAGAGGGAATAAGTATAACCTAAGATCTAAAATATAAGACCTTTATCTTAACATTAAGAGGGAATGGTTATAATCTGAGGCCGAGTAACTGAATAGGACCATCAGAGGCAAACTGGGTCAGGACATTAAAAAGGAATTGTTGCAGTGTAAAGGGCTAGAACAATTCTCTATTAACATGTTTGGAGGATGATCCTCCCCAACTATTCTGTGCTGGCTGGATCAGTGGGTGTGGACAAAGAAGGGGAAGTGACATGAGTGGGTGGAGTAGGAGGAGGAAATTGAGGCATTCTCCTGTCGGTGGAGAGAGAGGAAGGTGTTGTGGAGATTGCTAGATCTAATCCCCTGACCTGGACGGCAAAAGACAGAGAATAAAGACTTGATTATCCTGACTGGCCAATTCTGGGAAGACAGGGTCCCAACATTGCACAACAGTACAAGTCTTCATCACAAAAACCCCTATTGTTATTGTTGTTCAATTCATTTTCTGCATATATCATAAAATACAGCCAATCTAAGTCATATATTGACTCATTGTGACCCCATTTGAGGTTTTCTTCCAAAGATACTGCAGAAATTTGTCTTTCCTTTGTCCAGCTCATTTTAAAGCTAAGATAACTGAGGCAAACAGGTTTTAGTGACTAGCTCAGGGTCATATAGCTAGTAAGTGTCTGAGGACAGATTTGAACTCAGGAAGATGACTCCAGGCACTCTGTTCACTGTACCACCTAGTTGTTTTATAAAATCCTTGTACTATTAGTATACAAGCTGGACCTCCCTGTCTCAAATCTCTCCTTACTTCAGTCCATTTTCTATTTGTCAAGTTGATATTACCTAATGTGAAATGATGACCACATCAGTTCCTACTATCCAATCTTCATCATTCGCCATTATTTCTTTGATTAAATATATTCTGTTTAACTTAAAAAAAAAAACAAGACCAGAATTTTGTGCCTTTCTGATCATTTGAAAATGTAACCCATTCCCCTTCATCCTCTAAGATCCAATGGCACTGGCTTCATTGCTGTTCCTCAAATAGGAACTCTCTTCTACCTCATTTCCACCTCTTGCCTGTCTAGTTTCTTTCAAGTCTCAGCTAATGTCACATCTTCTACTAAAAGCTTTTCCCAATCCTCCTTAATTTTCTCTGATTTTCTCCCAAATATATCTTGTCTACATTTTATTTCTACAAATTCTCTCTCCAACAGATTGTGATTTCTTGAGATTAGGTACTCTTTTTGTTTGTTTCTTTATTTTATTTTATTTTGTTTGTTTGTTTGTATTTGTCTACCTTTTTATCCCTGTTCCTTAGCATAGTGCCTGACATATAGTTGCAGGTGCTTAATGAATGTCAGTTTACTGACTAGTGGACTTCTGTGCAATCCTTTATCCAGGTCAGCCTTCTATTATATGAATACAGCAAGATTGTTCAGTAGAACATAAACAACTTGAGATCAAGACTTGTTTTTAATTTTGGCTTTGTATTTTTAGTAACTTTTATGTAGTAAGTATTAAATAAATCCCCTTGTTCAATGAAACTAAATAATATCCTCCTCAAGTGTGCTTTTTTCCCATGTTAAATGTCATCAGTTCCTTTCACTTATCACAACAATATGAAATGGTTTCAAACTTCTTCAGAATGATTGTTCTCCTCAGAAAAATCTGTCTTCTCAATGTTTTTTTTTTAATTGCAATTAAACAAAATACCCCTGAGATGATCTGATGAGAGCAGAGTGAGAGAAGAGATTATTTTTTTATGCCCAAATTGATCATTTTCAATGAAGCTTAAAATCACCTTTCTTTTGGGGTTTGTTGTTATCATACCATCTTATAGCCTAACGACATTCCAAAACCCAGGCAAACTGCTGTGGATTCCTACATCTCCTCTCTTGTATTGGGAACTTAATTTCTTGAAGTATAATATGCAAATTTATTCTTCAAAAAGAAAAAAAAAAACTAAAATTATGGTTTGCTCAGTTCTTTAGAGATGTTGACTTAAATCAGTCAACACAAAAATTTTAAATACTTGCTATGTCACAGGCACAATGTGTAATGTAGCCATCCATTTATTGTATTAACTACGCATTTCAGTTGTGTGCTACCTAGAAGTCTCAAGGGAAAAGTTTGACTATTGATTGTGTTAATAATGAAAAGTTCCCATTGCTAAATAAACACATGTATTTGGAACACTGCATTTACATGACTCTAGGAAGATAGTATGGACTATCTCTGTGTAAACTAATTCACTCAGTTCTGAATATATTTAATCTAATTGGACTTTTATCTAACTTGTCTCTCTGCTTTTCTCTCTTGAGAAAGCTTTCATAAAATATAGTTAAACTCTGGCTACAATGTTCCCTCGTTGAGTTAGCAATCACATTCTTCAAAATGAAAATACTCTTTATTTATCTGATTTTGCTGGAATTACACTGAATTTATGTGATCACTGTTTCTTTTTTTTGGATGTTTTGCATTACCTCTAATATGGTTTAGAATAATCATATTATTTGAACATATGGGAGTCTGGCAAACGGGCATATCTTACTGGATTATTAACATAAAATTATTTATATGGAAGAAGCCAGTGGTCTCCTGCAATAGTTCTGAGGACTAGAATATAGGTGGAATTCAACATAGGATGATGGTGTTTTGTGAAAGAACCTTTCTTATTGGCTATGAACAATATGTCAAAATTGTTGACTCAGCAATGGCTATATTTAGCTTCATTCACATCTGATGGAGAGAGAGATGAGTCTAATAGCTAATGAGAAGGCCTGATCAGGAGAGAAAAGTCTCCAAGTACATCAATGTAAAAGTATTTTTATACTTGACCTTCCATTCTAGATATGGAGAAGAGAATCTTCATTCTGGGTCATCCATCATTCTAAATCCTAACAATTCAAGGACTCCAAAAACCCAAGCTGAGCATTGCAGCAATTCTAGCATTGATAACTCAATGGGCATGCAATAACCATCTGAAGTTATCTCTGGAACTGAGATGGAAACTAAGCACAATGCAGCAATATTTCTTCTGTGGCCCATTTACCTGTTCAGACTACGGTAGTATATAAGATTTTACTCTGAGATCTTGGGAAATTATTTGGATTCTCTAATGATATATTCTAAGTAAATATTCTTTTTAAAAACTATTTGATATGAAGTGGTTAAATACAATTGGGGTGTTAATCACCCCTTAAAATGGAGAGATACATTTAGTAGAGTTTGAGCTGATGGCAGAGAAAAGACCCAACTCCAAAATATTTAAGGCTTTAGAATTCCTGGATTAAAAAATAAATATAACACACCTGAAATGGGAAAATTATACATTACAATAGAATGATAGATTTATATTTGGGGGAGATCTTGGGTACTATCTAGACCAAAGATGTCATTATATAAATGATGAAACTATGTTAAGTAACTTGTCCAAAGTAAAAACGAACAAACAAAAAGATAAATAAGATAATATTAATCTATATTCAAACCTAGGCAATATTATCTTTCTACCACTTCACCAATCCTCTTATATTAAAGTTGAGGTAAATAAATGAAAGGTAAAAAAGTTTCTTAAAGTGACAGAGAAGCTCACATTTGATGACAAAACATTTGGGAGCAAATACATGGGGGAAAATGATAAGGAAGGAAGGAAGGATATAATAAAGTTAGCGGGAGTGCCAGGTATTAAGCCACAAGAGAAAGAAGAAGGGAGCTGAAAAAAAAAAAAAAAAAATTGAGGTTTCCCTCCAGATGGCTGCTGAAGTACATCTCAGCTCTTAAATGTTTTAAATTCTGTGCTTCTATATCTTGATTCAGTGCGCTTTCTATAAGACTTTTTAATTATACTGAAATATAATCTATAAATACCTAGTTGAGTCCTATCCAGGGCCTAGATTTTTTTTTTGAAGTGGGATTGATTCTTGCTTAGGCAAGTCTGCTTGATTCTCAATTCTTATCAGTGAGGAAATAGGAAATATTGACAAAGGTAAATGAGATTAACATGGAATAGAAGAACAAAGTCTAGATGTTATCGGGAAATGGGAAGAGGAAGTTTTTGAAAGAAAGATGGTGTATATTCAGTCTAAAGCAGAAACAGCCTGCTATATGTTGATTTCATGCTTCCCAAGGAGGCTTATAGAAATCGCTTTGGTGAACCACAAACTCTTGTTGGATCTTTAAAGCCCTTTAAAATCTCCCTCCAGTCCATCTTTATAGGATACTTTAATATTCATTACTTTACTTTATATTCAACCAAATGTCTCCTCCTTGATGTTCCATGCATGGATTTTCACTCCTGCTTCTGTGCTTTTGAATTAGATTTCCATCATGCCTGGATTTATTTATTTATTTATTTTCATTCACATCTTCCTCCTTGGAATAGTTATTTTTATTCATGTCTCATAAAGATTAGAAGGTGTCATCTTCAAAATAATTTTCCTGAAGCTTTTGCACTCCTTTCCATATTATTAGTATTCTATAATACTTCACATCTTGAAATCACTTTGTGTCTGTAGATCCAATCATATCACTCCCATATTCCATAAACTGATTTTCTAACATCTTAAGGGTCAAAGATAAAATCTTCTGGTGTTCAAAGATCTATATAACTTAGATCCCACTTCTGCCTTTCAAGTCTTCTTACACTTATATATCATAAATAATTTTTGATCTAATGAAAATGACCTTTTTCCTTTTCCAAGACAAAAATACTCCATCTTTTCACAAGCATTTTGTCTGGATGCTCCCAGTCTTTGGACTTTCTCTAGAATCCCCACCTCCTGTATTCCTTAAAATCATTCAAGTTGTAAGAAAATTTTATCTTCTCAAGGAAATCTTTATTTCTGACAATTATTTCCAATGAAAGATTTTGAAATCCATTCCCCACCCCCTGTCTATACCTTATTTGTTCATATTTGTTGGTTTGTCTTCCCCAGTAGATTGTAAGCTACTTCAGGTTAGGGATTTTCTTTTATCTCTCTCTCTTTTTTCTTTTTTTTTTTTTTTTTTTTTTTTTTTTTTGTATCCCCAATCATTACCACAGTGCCTAGTATTTCGTAGACCTGAGATACATTTTTATTGACTTACTGCCTTGGCCTCTTATGGTAATATTAATTCTCCTTATAAATCAAGATATATGTTACCATCTACATGACATTTTTTCTGATTCATCTAGCTATAAGCATTTTCTTCTTCCAATGTGGTGACTCTGGATTTATATTTTATATTTTGATTTTATTCATTCATTCATACTCTACCCAAACTCTTACAAGAGAATTTGAACTCATTGATAGTAGGGACTGTTTCATTTTTGTCTTTGCATTTCCATTGTCTAGCCCAACCAAGTAATGGTATATGCTTAATAAATAGCTTTTGAGTGAACGAATCAATGAAATAAGCAAGGTGAAATTGACTTAACCTGAAAGCTAGGTCAAAAATGAGAAATTGAAACCTAGGTTGGATGCCAAACATGCCTGGGTTGAGTAATACTTTTTTATGCAAATCATTGAGTATTGAGGTTTCTTCCAAAGGGACTATGGATTCAGTAGCATTTTTAACAACTAATTTCATAACTTATGTATAACAAAAATGCTGAGAATCAAAATGTATAATTACCTTGTTTAATAAACTTTCAAGCTAACACATTTTAAAATCACAATTCCATTCCAGATTGTTCCTAAATTGTTCCTAAATAGTGTCTTATCAATATACCTGACCTAATGCCATTAAATCAACACATGTCGGAGTATTTAATCCTGGTTACAATAATCTCTTTCTTGAGAAGCATTCATGATTCTTTTTTTTTTTTTTTTTGGTGAGGGGGAACCATTAAACTCCATTTTTGTTTGTTTTATCCCTGAATGTACAATGTAGTATTTTGGGTTTAATAATATGCCTCTTAGACAAATGGAAGAAATGTGCATAGAGATCATGGGGGGTGGGGGAGAACTATACTTGTTCCAGAATAAAAAAAAAGGAGCCAGACATATGAAAAATGGCTAAAATGATATAAGGACTAGATGTATCCTTGTTCTTCTATCATCTGAAATAAATACAAACAAGCAAGGGGCAAACAATTACATAATTACATTTTCCAGTTATCTTATATGTAGAATTCACCCATTCTTTAAAGATAACGTATAGTTCAAAGTTCAAGATATTTGGAGTTAAAACATTTGGGTTTCAGTTGTGTCTGGCTTCTTATTAAGTTTTCAAGCTTCTTGGGGCAGCAAGCATTTTCTCAGTGTTTAACCAGGTATATCAAGTACATAATAAATGCTTATTGACTGAAAGTGGGAGAAAATTAGTTGATGTCTCTGGCATTAAATTTCTTCTTTTGTAAATTGGCAAGGACAAAAAGATATCTACAATATTTTCTAAATCTAGAACTAATGAAATGGATCTACTACTTTCTTAGAAAAAAATAAACAAACAATGCTTGTGGACAGTGGAGCAAACAAAATGGAAAAGAAAATTATAAAAAAAAAAGAAAAAAGCTAAATGAATTGTTTAGTTATGCACACATATTAAAATATTAATTGACTGATGTGATGAATCATTTCTCCTTTTCTAAATCAATATTTTGAATGACCTTTGGGGGAAAAAAAAATCTACTGGGATACTCTAGTCCATTGTCATTCACAGTTTGTCTTGATTTTTTTTTTTTTTTTTTTACACACCAGTGTACCAGACTCAGAATTTATTTGAAAGTTACCTGAAAGTTTTTGAGTCCCAAACATATCTAAAATCAAATCCCAGCTAACACACCTGACTAATGGTTATCAAATTTCTGCTTGAAGATGTCTAATGAAGGGAAATCCACAACTTCTTTAGGAACTTGCTCAAACTTCAGGAATGCCAGTTCTATTATTCTATACAAAACAAGAGAAAGTTAGTTGTCACAGTGTTAGAGCATTAGATCAATGCCAGAAAGACCTCAAGTAAAAACCTACCCCAAACACTAGCTTCATGAATCTGGGCAAGCCTTTCCTTCTTTCAATTTCCCTTTCTTCTTCTATAAATTGTAACAATAATATCTATCTTACAGAATTGTTGTAAGAATTACATGAAATGATTCATGAAGAGTTATTGATAAACTTTAAAGTCCTAGATCATTTTAGCTGCTATTATGATTAAGATTTTTGTTACGATTATTATGGTTTTTCATATATATACAAGCCATTCCATTATATAGCTAGTTTTTACACATCAAAATATGCCATTCATGAGAGTGGGGACTGCTTTGTTTGTTTTTTTGTCCTTTTTTGAGTTTTTTTAAAATTCAGAACATATAGCCAAATGTCTGTCACAAAGACTTTCAACAAGCTTTTCCAGTCTTTCAGTAGTGAAATGTGTACCATCTTTCCACTAGAATCCTAGCCTAGAAACCTTGGGGCATTTTATCTTTCTTTATTATTTTTTCCAGTCTCCTACAAATCAAAGAATAATGTATTTACTGAGCTCTATAAAATACACTGTTGACTCTCAAACACACATTTAGTGGAAAGATTTATTGGATGTAAGTCAAAGGACTTTGCTCCACCTCCTACTACCTCTGTGATTTGGTGTTGGAGATAGGGATTTTACAGAAGATTTTATAAAGAAAGCCAAGGGGATCAAAGAGACTCAGACAACTTTGGCTGTAAAAATCATTGTGGCTTAAATCCAGGTAGCAGAATGCTCTATGGGCAATACTTGTTGAGTCAGCTAGTGGCCAGGTGAACTCCATTACCTCAGATAATTCAATGATTCTTTTAGACTGAAAACCTAAGGTTGACATGAATAAATGGATTAGTCCTTCAAAGGCTTATTGGACTCTCCATCCAGATTAAGACTTGAATAGAGATAGCTCCTATAGCTCTTTTGTAGGGTATTTAGCAAGACATTTCATGTTACTCATCTTTTTTTCCTTCCTTCCTTCCTTCCTTCCTTCCTTCCTTTTTTTCAATATTATTTTATTTTTCCAGTTACATGCAAAGGTAGTTTTTAAAATTCATTTTTGAAAGATTTTGAAGTCTATATTTCCCCATTGCCTTCCTCACTTCCCTCCTACCAAAAACAACAAGCAATCTGATATAGGTGATACATGTACAATCATTTTACAGATACTTCAATATTCATCGTGTTGGGAAGAAAAATCAGAAAGAGAAAGAACACAAGGAAAAAAACAAAAAACAAAAATGATGAAAAGTCCTTCAGAGTAGTGGTGGATACTGAAAATAACTGGTCATCCCAGAACATTGAATTACTTTACATACAATGCATTTCATTTTGAGTACATGGAGGACTTCCTAGGTATGTTACCTTTATTTATTTATTTATTCATTCATTCATTCATTCATTCATTCATTTATTTATTTATTTATTTATTTATTTATTTATTTATTTAATTATTTATTTTTTTCTGAGAGCATCTTATTTATCATTTCCCATAGAACAATAACATTCCATCACAAACACATAACACAATTTATTAAGCCCTTTTGATAAGCATCCCCTCAATTTCCAATGATTTTTGCAGCCTGAGAAGATAGCCGGTATGAATATTTACTTGTATATTCTTATACCAATTTTTTGCTGTGTTCAAGAAACATATTAAGAAGCTACTGTGAACAAAGTATGGTTTTCGACCCTGGGGATATAAACTTTTAAAAACAACATAGCTCTTGCTGTTAAGTGACTTATAATCAATCCAATATACAATCTGTACATAGGAAGATCAAGAAATGAGGTCAATTATCATTTCACAAGAGAGAAGTATAAAATACTGGTGGATAAAAATCTTA
Source organism: Sminthopsis crassicaudata (assembly GCF_048593235.1). Classification (NCBI taxonomy): domain Eukaryota; kingdom Metazoa; phylum Chordata; class Mammalia; order Dasyuromorphia; family Dasyuridae; genus Sminthopsis; species Sminthopsis crassicaudata. The sequence continues at coordinate 17,162,456 of NC_133618.1, read as the reverse complement.
AAGGGAGAAAGAAACCACCTTTAAATTGTGGTTCAGTAGAATGAGGGGTCAAGGAAAATACCTGGGATTTGGGGTAAAAGTCCTGCCAAATTCTATCTTTTAAGGCATCTGAAAGTCAAAGACAGGACAAAGGCTAGATTTTATTATGGTTTATGATATTGAGGTAATAGTTACCGGCTTAAGGGTTTGCTTACCATGAATAACTAGATAAGGTCCTAATTTTGAAAAGATATGACTATTTTTATTTTTATTTTACAAATTCCAGATTATTCATAACTCTTCTCAATTAATTGGTAATAGTCCCATGAATCAAAGGAAAATTGCTATTACAGGGAATAACCCTTCTTTAAAAGGGATCTAGTAGATTCAGTGATCCAACTCTATCTAGTGTCAGCCACATACTGAATGAACAATGTTCTAGATGCTTGGGAGAATAGAGATAAACTATAAGCCTTGTTGATAAAAAACATTTCCTGATTTCAAGAAATTTATATATCAGTGGCTGGATAAGAAAAAACTTAAATAAGAATCCTAACTTTGTTAAGATTGTTTGACCTTATCAGGTCACTTAGGAATCAGGTACCATAAGAATGGACAAGAATAGAGTCCAAAGGCTTTATCGTCTCTTATGAAGTCTACGTTTGTCATAATCTGACCCAGTCTCCCTCTGCGATGTGCCAGTCTACCAGTCTGACTTCTGAGTCTGACTTTGTCTCCAGTTTAAATACAATTATATGAATTGTAGAACTATTACATCACCATGCTAAGTACTAAGAATATGTATACTTGATAACCATTGTCTCATCAATTCCTCTGAGTTAACACCTTGTTTCAAGTATACTTCTTTCAAGTATACTTCTTCAGAGTTCTGGCTCTTTATAGAAATATATGTATGTGCATGTGTATACACACAGACATACTACATATATGCATACACATATGTGTATATATATTGTGTGTATGTATGCACATATATGCATATATAAACATAGGATAATTTGAATATTGTGCTTATATGCATTTATGCACACATATTTGCAAATGTGTGTGTGTGTATTTAGATCTCAGTTCAAATTTAACCTCACTTACTCCAATATATATATATATTTTTTCCCTGAGGCAATTGGGGTTAAGTGACTTGCCCAGGGTCATACAGCTAGGAAGTGTTAAGTGTATGAGACCAGATTTGAACTCAGGACTTTCTGAATTCAGGGGTGGTGCTCTATCCACTGCACCACATAGCTACCCCTCCAATATCTTTTCTAAGAAAATTCCAAAAGAAGTCACAAAGAATAGTATATAACTGAAAAATGACCAAACAACAAGAAAGCACCACATGATATAAGTATAGATGAAATTATATGAAACAATTTATGATATATACATCCTAGGGAGCCAAAATGTTTGAGTTCCAAAAGAAAAAGACATTCTTTACAGAGGAAATTAGAGAAAGCTTCCTGGATCAGGTTATACTTGAGGTATGGATTCAAAAAATAATTGCAATGAACATAGTCATTTAAGCATTGACATCAGTAAGAGCATCCTGGACACAGATAGGAAAAAAAAAAAAAAAGAGTAATACACTTAGCTGGAATATAGAATTTAGAAAAGAGAATTACCCTGAGGTCAACCCAAAAAGGGAGGTTAAAGAAGGATTGTAGAGTTCCCTGGTGATAAATATGTGGTCCTTGGGACCCATGAATTTCTCAATATGTCAGTAAATCTTGGAAGAGAAGATTGGACAAGGCATTTTGAGAATATTCAGTTTTTAAAATAATCAGGAGGACTTTGCAGCCTTTAGTGAAATTATTATTAATCCACTTTAGCATAATAGTCATATACATGACTATACAAGACATAGGTATAAGTACATACAAAACATGTGTCACATGGATACGAGAGTTTCATTATTTTCCTACATATATTTTAAAGACTTGATAGCTAGAATAGATTCCATCATTTAAAAGAAGTCATAGATCTTGTTTAAGAAAAATTTACAGTCTTCCCATTTTTGTGCTTGTGTCAGCTCACCTTGGCAACGAGAACCCTTCTTGCTAGGGAGATGAAACTTGTAAATCTTTCTGCCTACCCCCACCTCACCCAACTGAAACCTACTCTTAGACCTTGTCACCTCCCTTATTCATGACTGTTAGAATTTCATGTGGGTTATATTTTCAAGGATCCTAGTCTAATATATCTTTCACATACTTTTTAATATTTTTGTTTTATTAAAAACAAGATAACTCTTCAAACATAGATGATGAAAAGCTTAAAATCGTTCTGGAAATTGGTCAGTTATGCAGCAAAAACTGGTGAATTTGCTATTTTACTTCTAAGTCTTTCTCAGTTATGCACTTTCTTCCTGAATTTCACATAGTGAAATATTTTCTAAATGTATTGTTTAATTGGAATTATGTATCTATATCTAAATATCTACTATCTATCTATCTATCTATCTATCTATCTATTTATGTACCTATCTATTGCTATTTGACTAAAGAAAAGCATCTGAGGAAGATCAAAGTGATTCATATGAGACATTCTTCCATGGGAATATCAAAAGCATGGAGTTCCTCAAAAGAAGCAACAAAGGAGATGATTTTGTCGGATAAATCCCTAATACTTGAGATTTTACGAGATACAAAACCAAAGTATATGTTGGTCATTTTTACCAAGTGTTTGCCACTGTCTTTGTAAATGTTCTCTATGGAGTCCAATTTCAAAAGATATTTTCCAAAAATATCAAGTTTTCCTGTATGCTACAGAATAGTATATGTATGTTAGGTGAATTTCCTATCAAGTGTTTGTTTATTAAGTGTTAAAACAGAAAGCAAAATAATTTACAGTACATGTGTTTATTTGTATATCCATGTAGCTCAGAAACAGGAAGATATTTTCCTTCTATGAAAATTGAAATAATTCACATCATTTCATAATAATGCACTTTATTATGAGGTTACTTTGCAATACTGAAGAAGTTTTGAAATAATAAAATTAGATCCTTTTTGTTTATATTCATAACATTCAAATTGAAATTCTCAAAAACTAAAAAGGATCACTTAAAAAAATTAACAAAATGATAAACTGAAATCTTTGCTTAAGATATAGAAAAGTTTATAAACATATTGCCTCTTCTGATGATTTTTTAATGCTATTGAATGGATTTCCACTTTAGAATTGGGGTTGAAAAGCTCATCAAACTTGCTGTGTGACCATAGACAAGTAACTTGACACAGATTGCCTTGAAAAAAATTAATAATTTCAGCAGCATGTAAAATGACCTCTCCTGGCATTAGCTTTTTTATATATTTATGATGAAACTGAGCAAGAAGAAGTAGAAGATGAAATTCCATTCAAAACAGTTCTAGAATGAATAAAATATTCATGAATCTTGCTACCAAAATATGCATAGGAACTACATACAACTATAAAATTCTTTTCAGAACAAAGAGCTCTAAATAATTAATATTAATTATTCATGTGTGGAAAGGCGAAGAATTTACAGATTAAGCACATATTGGTCAGAGACTGTTAGCTAAAGTAGATCAAGCCTATAGGCCTCAATCACGTGATTTTAGATAAGGCCTGGACTGCATTCCATTGTCCAAAGAAAGGGTGGTCAAAGATGTTGTATATCGCCTTGTCTACTGCATCCCACTGACCAAATAGGGGAATAAAAATTTATGTGACCAATTACAACATATGGAGGGTGGGATTTTGGAGGTTCTTTGTCTGAAATGTATAAAAGCTGTGAACATTTTCAAGGGAGTGGCTCTCTCCTGCTTTGAATTTGACTCACAGACCAGGATGGGGTCTGCTTCTGGAGATTCTAATAAATAATTCTGCTTTCTAAAAAAAAAAAAAAAAAAAAAAAATAGCTCATCAAGTCATTTCAGATAAAGTATATCTTTATGAAGAAAATTGGGCCTCAAAGTGGATAGAGCACCAGCCCTGAATTCAGGAGGACCAGAGTTCAAATCTGGTCTCAGACACTTAACACTTCTTAGTTGTGTGACTCTGGGCAAGTCACTTAACCCTAGCCTCAGGGGGGGGAAAAAAAAAAATTGGAGTCTCTATATTCATGGACAGGAAACTATAGTAATCATAATTGCTCAATTTTCTGAGGAATGGGGTAGTCCTGCTTTTTGCCAAAGTAAGTTTATTTTAATATGACTTTGCAAGAAGAATAATATGGGTCATCCTGCCATCTGGGGAAAGGGGTGGGGGGAAGGAGGGGAGAAGTTGGAATAAAAGGTTTTGCAATTGTCAATGCTGAAAAATTACTATGCATATATCTTGTAAATAAATAGCCATAAAAAAAAGAATAGCATGGGCCAAATTGTGAATCCTTAGGTTGATTAGAAAACTAAGTTTGAGATAGTCATAAATATGTGTTCTTATATGCACACATAACACATTATCTAGGAATCATATTTAAAAAAAATCTTTCTAAAGCATTGAATTATTCACTCTTCATATAATTTTTCATATAGAAGTACTATTTTCATATAGAAGTATTATTTATGTGTGTATTTGTGTTTGTGTCTATGTATGCATCCAGTCCCAGGTTCTACATATAAATAGGAGATAAGTAATGAATTAATTGGAATCTCAGAATTAAGTAACATATAAACTAGGAAGTAGTGTGGTATAATAGTAAGAATCTGAGTGTCAGAGGCCCTGGCTTGAAATTTTACCTTTGTCTCTTGAAATGTTGTCCCTTGAGCAATTTCCAGTGGTTCTGGGCTTCCGTTCCTCATCAGTAAAATGAGGGTGTTGAACCAGACAGCCTCCAAGTACCCCTTTTAGCTCATAAATGTTCCTGTGGTCTCAAAGCATAGAAAAATCACATATTCTATTTCTCACTCTAGCAGAATATTCATTTCCCATCATTTTTTTTTTTTCTATCCAGTGGGAAATTTCGCTGAAAGAAATCAAGATATGCTATTTGTGGAAATGGACATTATGGAAATATGAATCAAGAAACCTAGGACTAGGGTAATAGACCTAATGGCAATGGAAAATGCCTTTCCATCAAGCATTTATACCAGCAACACTAGATTTGGTTGAAGTTGTTCATATTCCAGATGGGATATTATTTCTGTGTATAAGAGAGAAGCATTTACCAGAAAACTGAATTTATTCTGAAGTCCTCTTGATTTGTATTTAAAAGCAAGCATTTAGTTCTTTCTGAAAGCAAATTAATTTAAAGTAATATGATCATTCAGTGCACAAAGAATCAGTCCCATGCTAGCATTAAAAAATGCAAATAGTATTTGAAAGCTTGTACTCGTTTGATTTTGCTATTCATCGCTTTGCGATTTTTTAATGGATTGTATATACTTTGAAAACAAAATTAAGTTACTGGATGGATGTAGCTCTGCTTTCCTTGGTATAAGGAACACTAGACTTTATTTTGCTACTCATCAGAACAGAAAGTTAGTGGCCAAAGTAGTATGGGAAAAATTGTAAAATGAACTGGAGTTCATCTTTTAATGGCAAGAGAGAGGAATTGTTGAAGAAAGAAAAGGTAATTACTGTTTGATCAACTCAAACAACTTATTTAATATAATTAATTCATGATATTTTAAACTTATCTTTATTTCACAATACCTAAAAGAGAGAGGTAGGTGAAACATTGATCAGATTGCTGGAAATGGAATCAGGTAAAAACTGAGTTCAAATGTAGCATCAGGCACTAATTAGCTGGCTAACCCTGGGCAAGCTCTTTGATTTCTGTCTCAGTTTCCTTTTTTTTTTTTTCCCTGAGGCTGGGGTTAAGTGACTTATGCAGGGTCACACAGCTAGGAAGTGTTAAGTGTCTGCAATTAGATTTGAACTCCGGTCCTCCTGAATTCAAGGCTGGTGCTCTATCCAATGTGCCACCTAGCTGCCCGTCTCAGTTTCCTAATCTGAAAATTGAGCAAATATACAATCTTTCTTCCAGGGGTCTTATAATATTAAATGAGATAATAATTTTGAAATCTATCTATCTAGCCATATATATCTATATCTATATATTTATATACCACTTTACTATTTTTATTGAAAACTCCTTTTTATTCTTATTAAATGAGCCCTTCCGAAATTATGCAGTTTCCTTAAAGATCATTTCTATCATGTTGGCCATCCAACTTTAGTGCCATACTTAATTCTTCATATTCCCCACTGCTCCTATCTGATCGACTGCCGTAACTTGTCATTTATATCTCCTTAAAATCTTTTTTTTTAAATTATATTCCTTTTCATTTATTCACACCCTGTTAACTAATTTATCCTTCCTCATAATTTTTTTTTTTTTACTAAACCATTTCAATGAGTACCTAATTGGTATCCTTATCTCAACTGTCTTTTCTCTGGAATTACTCCTTTATGTTGCTGCTACCACCCTGGTTCAGACTCTTATAACCTGGACTATTGCCATAACACTTCACTTGGTCTACCTGCCAAATATATCTTTTTTTCCCCCCAATATTTGTTCCACACCGTTGCCAAAGTGATTTTTCTGAAGCAAATGCCTTATCCTATTACTCCCCTACTCAATGAACTGCAGTGGTTCTCAGTTACCCCTCAGGTCAACTAGTAGTAAGGCCAGGAGAAAATGCATCTCTTTGGAATTTGAAAACCTTCACTCTCTAATTTCCTTCTACTTATTATTCCCTGCATGTGCTTTCCAATATACTTGTATTAGTCTCCTTTTTTTTTTCTTCCAGTTCATATTTCTGTGCCTTTGCAGAATGTTTGATCTTATCGCACAATTAATCTATATCTTTCTCAAACAAACCATGCCTTTTACATATTATACTCTTAAGGCTGATTATTTTATATCAAATGTTAGATTTTACACAATGGGCTCTAAGTTTCACCTTATTTATCGCAGAATTTGAGACTTGGAAGGGATCTCAGCAATGACATAGTTTAATTAATAAACCAAAGGAGTCCCCTTTAAAATATATGCAACAAGGAGGGATCTATCATCTATGTAAATATTCCCAAGGAGAAAGAAGCTCACCACATTTCCAGGCAGCCTTTTCAACTTTGGGATCGCTCCAATTGCTATGAAAACTTGTTTTATTTTTGTTTTGTTTTTCAATACCTATTTTTAATTACTACTTCTGATTTTTTTTTTCCTCCAGAATCAAACAGATAAAATTTTTATTGCATTCTTTCTCCCCATGTCAGGTCAGCAGATATTTGAAGGTAATGTTCATGCTATTTCCATTGAGTCTTCTCTTCTAAGGACTAAACAGCCCAATTTTTTTTTCAGTCAATGATCATTAAATTATTTACCAGTAACATATAGTATGGATTCAATGACCTTCAACATTTGTTCTGCTCTACTCTAGATGTTCTCCTGCTTATCATCATTCTATGTCGCTGAGAACTGTTAACATAATATATTATTACCCAATGTTTTAGCTATTTATTCCAGTTTAGTAGAAATTGTTAATCACATTGGACTACATGCATTTATTTAACTATATCCATCCATCCATCTATTTATCTATCTATCTATCTGGATATCTATCTACAAAGATCTATCTATATCCATCTATGGATTTATATTATCTGTAAAATAACACAAGCATTTCTATATCATAATACAAAAAAAACTTATGATTGTACATGAAACTGCTAATTTAACAACTATGTAAACACAAATATTAAAAAAAATTATACAAATAAAATCAGATTTAAACACTAGAGATATTAGTTTATTAATTATTGATTTTAACTATTACATGACAGGCAATGTATCAAGATGAGAAGATGTATATAACAATAATGCTGTCCCCCTTTTCAAGTCAAATCAAGTCAACAAGTATTTATTGAACCCCATCTATGCTCCAAGAACTATGCTGAAGACTTCACAATCTAAATAAAGAAACATGCAAACAGTTATGGACCTATCACATTTATGTGGTTTAAATCAAAGGCATTCTCAAAGGGAAAGTAATAGTACCGTGGGGGAACAAGAAAGGCTTGTACAAAATGAGATTTTATTTAAGACATAAAAGAAGGCAGTTACGTCAGGAAGCCCAGTCATATATAATGTCCTTCCATTGATCAGAATATTTTCACAGTCTAAAACTGAAAGGTTCTGTTCTGTTGAAATATCACTTCCTTTAAATGGTATGGGCTTTTTAACTAATTTAGGCCATTAAGCCTCTCCCTTTACAAATAAATAACATATATTATTTTTCTTGTAGGCCATAGTCAAGACTATTCACATTACCTGGTTGTGAGTCTGCCTTAGGGCGTGGATAAAATTTCAGAGGAACCTATCAAGCTATAGTTATAATAAGATTAGAAGTTAAGTAAAAATTAGCTTCTATATAATAATATGTATATTTGATGAGCATGATGTAAAATGATTATTTTATAACTATGATGGTTATTTTACTTCCTGGATCATAGAAAGTATTACTTTAGTAATGTAATGTCTAGATCTATATTAGCAGATTTAAAATACTCTGTGAATAAAGTCACTTTCTTTTCAGCTTTTGGAGTATTTGTCTCTTCAGGTAGGTCTCAACTGCTACCTTGAGAGATGAAAACATTTAGTTAGTGCCTACTGTATCTATGGTACTGTGTTAATTGCTTTAAAAATATTATCTTCAAATGATATTTACACACATATATTATATCTAGGTTATATTGTAACATATGTAAAATGTATGGGATTGCCTGTCATCAAGGGGAGGGAGTAGAGGGACGGAGGGGATAATTTGGAAAAATGAATACAAGGGATAATAGTATTAAAAAAATACTCATGTATATATACTGTGAAAAAATTATAAATAAAAAAAATATATAATATTTTTCTATTCTCTCAATAACCATAAGGTATACTATCCCAGTTTATAGTTGAGAAAACTGAGAACAGTGGATGTTAAATGACTTCCCAGAATAAGTATCTGAAAGCAGTGTATTCTACTTTCCAGCATTACTGTTCTATTCACCATAGCACCAGTTGCCTCAAGGGAAGTCTTTCCATTTGATAGAGCATATATAGTTCCTCAATCAGATCTAAAACACCTACTATTAACCTTGTTTGGCAACTATATTTTTAGAAGCTAAACACATCATTTTAGAGTCTATTGCTCATGATGGAACTGTATGCTTGACAACTGGCATCCCCAAGCCCAGTGGAAAATGCAGTATAATAAACTGGCGTTGAGAGGAGTAATGGATCAGGCTTGCTGGAGGAAGAAAATAAAGCTTAATGGAATCAATCAATCAATCAATCAATGCATTGATCAATCAGCAAGCTTTTAGTTAAAAGCTCCTATATACTAGTCAATGTGCTACGTAAATGAGGATATACATAAAGAAGTGTGACATTATACTGGTTCAGAAATGGGAGGTAGCAAATTGATGTGTAATGCCATATTGAGACTGGTGTCTTCCATGGAAAATATGTAAAATTTTATAAAGGGGGCAGTATTATTTGAAGAAAGATGCAATTGGACAGTAGATCTATGAAAGATGATCATCAATTAATGAATCAGAAAACTTCAGCATTTACTGTTTACCACATAATATATACATTTACCATGTAGAAAAAAGAAAATACTCACTGCTTTCAAAGACCTTATCTCCTAATGGGGTTCTTCACTAAAATTCCAATCACATTGCTTTACTTACTAGTTTATTTCTTCCAATCTCTCTCTCTCTCTCTCTCTCTCTCTCTCTCTCTCTCTCTCTCTCTCTCTCTCTCTCTCTCTCTCTCTCTCTCTCTCTCTCTCTCTCTCTCTCTCTCTCTCTCTCTCTCTCTCTCTCTCTCTCTCTCTCCATATATATGTATGTATGTGTGTGTGTGCACATATTGTACCTCTTAGTACATTATGTGCTCCTTGAGGACAAGGACAATTTAATATTTATCTATATATCCATGTCTAAAACAATTCCTTAATATTGCTAATGCTTGATGCAGTGGGAAATTTCATAGTAGAGTTACAGAAATTATTGAGTTACCGTCCTCATTGAGTGGAAAGACAGTCTTAATGGAAAGACTAGGGAAATCTTAATTAAGTCATTTTATCCAACACTAAATAATTATTAAATGCCTACTCTATACCAGAGTTTGGACTAAGGATACAAAAGTAAAAGAAAAACAGTTCCTCCTCTATCAAAAAATAAAATATATATACTTGTAAACAAATACAAAATATAAATAATAGAAATGCATAAATAGAGAGACATTGGTTGAGGAAATCACTAATATATGGAAGAGTCCAAGAATAGCTTTAGGTACGAATCATTTTTCAATCTAATTCATTTTGTTGTATTGAACTGATTTGCTTTAGTGGGAAACAACAGTATGATGATTCTAGGTTCTGAAAATGAAACAGTCACAGAACTAAAAATACACGGTTCATTCTTTGCAAACAGCACAAACAAGACAGAACATGGAGTTCCAAGAATGCAGCTGTTTAGATATAACAACAGCCGGAGATTTTAGTCACATTCATATGAGATACAGTCATTTGGCTTTTACCCTCCAGATATTTATCAACTAACAAAGTGCATCTAATGATGGAATAAGCATTATGCCTGAGATTCCCACGGCCTGCTGTCATGGAAGATTGCCCTTCAAGAAAAGAGACCATTAACACAAATGCTATCTGTGTTTCCCTTCATTCAACAGCTTTCAGTTTGATTCAGTTGTTCAACCCTCATTGCGTTTGAGTGCTAGGCCCTAGCTTTGATTGCCAAGTGTGCAATCCACTTGAGTCATTTTGAACATCAAAATCCCAGGGTAGAGAACCTAGCAACCTATAGGAGATTAGATTCTCTTTTCCCTGGAGGAAGAGAATAAGCATCCCAGGCATGGTGCAGTTTACAAATATCTTATTTGGTATTTATATTAATCTTATAATCTGGATGGTTTTATTATTACCATTTGACAAAACAGGTGAATTTGAGTTAAATGACTTGTCTGGGGTCACACAGACAACGCAAATAACTATTTGAGGCCAGATTTGAACTGAAGTCATAAAATCACAAAGAACTAGAGTCACATTGTCAACTGAATCACCTATCTGACTCGGTGCAAGGGTATATATCAAGTCTACGAACCAGACATAAGTTTTGAACTATTAATTGATATCTATTAATATTCTCTATGTAAATAGATCATATTAACTAATATTTAATAAAAATAATTAGTCAACCAGCTTTTTTTTTTATTTTTTTACCATATGATTGACAATGTGCTAAGTTCCAAAAATAATAAAGAAAGGTAAAAATAGTCACTGCAATTAAGGAAATTCTCTTTAAGATCTAGATTAATTGGGTAAAGAAAAGACAGTGATTCTAAATGAAATCCCAAGTACATAGGGTAGTCTAGCAATGAGCTGCTGTAAAATATGAGATTTGTGCTGAGGATTGAAGAAAGCCAGGAGACTGAAAGACTAAAATGAAAAGGGAGAATATTCATAGTCATGGCAAGCACTCAGGGCAAAATTCCAGTTTTGGAAGATAAAGTGTCCTGGGAGAAAGAAATCCTATGTATTTTTGAAGGAATAGTATGGAGTTATAACTATACCAGGACCAATCCATTTCCATGAGAAATCACAGATTTCCTTCAGAGTTCTGAATGTGCTGTTTGATGTACATATAATACAAACAATGGCAGAAACAAGACAACATATGACAGCAGATTCACCGATTATAAGTTTTACTATATACTGTGTAGACATTATTAGTTGACATGTATATACATATATATGACATATAATGTACATGATATATAGATTGTATATTAGAAACTCAATATATTTCAATTTCATAAACTAACAGGCAAATTGTCAACATATTACCAACATAGATCTCAAAATATCCTGGTACTTTCATGCAAAACTATATTAAAATCAGACAATTATTCCAAATGAATGTTGCTCACAATTACCTGGTAATAGGAGTAGGACTAGGAGTAAGAAAAGCTGGAGCAGAAGTCATAGATATGGTAACAGTAGCAGTGATAGTAAGTTAAACTGAACAAAAATCACCATATTTAATTGATGTTGACATTCCAAATCTTTATGTTCTTTAAGTTACACAGCATGGAATGGCCCTCCCTGTGAATAAGAGAATTGACCAAAGAGATCAGAGTCACTTAGAACAAGATGAGATACATGCCAGACTATTTTATTTCTTTTGAAATTAAAAAAAAATCTTTTATTTTTCCATTTCTGAAAATATGCATTCCCTCTTAGACATTAACCCTGAAAACAAAAAAAGAAAAACAAACAAAAGTTTGGCAAAACTAATTAAAAATAAAATCAAACTAGAGTAACATTGTATATAGTGTTCAATACTTATAAGGAAAGAAGCAAATTTATATATATATATATATATATATATATATATTTTTTTTTTTTTTTTTTTTTTCCTAGAGGGCAGGACTTTGGAGAACTATACTTGAAACAAGATGTCAACTCAATGGAATTGATGATACAACCTTTATCTAGTTTATATATACTTAGTACTTACCATAGTGACATAATAGTTCTACAGTGATATAATTTATAATAGGTTATTTAAACTGAAGATAAAATCAGCCACAGACATTCTATCCTTGACTATCTTCATGGTGGCTCTCCTGCCCCTTGCACTATGGGGGAGACTGTTCAGACTGGGAGACTGAAGGAGACAATAAAGATTTTGGACTTTATTCTTGACTATTGTAGTGGTTATTAATCTACTGAGACTAAGGCTGTTCCCAAGACCCTCCAGAAAGCTAGCCTGAATATTTCAATTTTTCTCTTCAGGATTCTATCAGCATAATATTCAGTTTTTAAAAACAAATTCTCATTTATTTTAGTACATATTACTTTATGAATCATGTTGGGAAAGAAAAATTAGTACAAAAAGAAAAATAACACGGGAGAGGGAAAAATACATAAAAATGAAGTGAATATAGTATGTGTTGATTTACATCCAATCTCCATAATTCTTTTATGTTTTTGGATGCAGATGACATGTTTTGTCCAAAGTCTATTGGGATTGCTTTGGATCACTGAACTACTGAGAAGAGCCAAGTCTTTCATAGTTGATCATCACACATTCTTGCTCTTATAGTGTACAATATATTCCTGGTTCTGCTTGTTTCACTCAATATATGTTCATCTAAATCTTTCCAGGCTTTTCTAAAATCAGCTTGCTCATCAATTTTTATTCAACAATGATATTCCATTAACTTACTAGGTCACAGCTTATTCAGCCATTTCTCAATTGATGAGCATCTAGTCATTTTCTAATTCTTCGTTACCACAAAAAGAGCTGAGAAACTTTGTTTATACATGTGGGATCCTTTTCCCTCTGTATCCTTTGGGATACAGAACCAGTAGTAGCACTGTTGGGTCAAAGGATATGCACTGTTTGATACACCTTTGGACATAATTCCAGATTGCTCTCCAGAATGATTAAATGATTTCACAGCTCCACCAACAAAGTCCCAGTTTTCCCACATCCCCCCAACATTTATTTCCAACAAGTTTTCCTGCCACTTTAGCCAATATCAGAGGTGTGAGGTGGTATCTCAGAGTTATTTTAATTTTCATTTCTCTAATCAATAATGATTTAGAACATTTTTTCATATGATTATGCATGGCTTTAATTTCATAATCATAATAAAATTGCTCATCTTCTTTGACCATTCATCAATTGGAGAATGACTTGTAATTTTATAAATTTGACACTTTTAAAAAATGTATTTCAGAAATGAGACCATTATCAGAAATATTGAATGTCAATTTTTTCCCAGCTTTGTACTTCCATTATAATCTTGTTTATATTAGTTTTATTTGGCCAAAAAATTTTTAGTTTAATGCAATCAAAGTTGTCCATTTTGCCTTTCATAATGCTCTCTAGTTATTCTTTATCAGAAATTCCTCCCTTCTCCAAAGATCTGATAGGTAAATTATTTTTTGTTCTCCTAATTTGTTTAGGGTATCATCTTTATGCTCAAATCATGTATCTATTTTGACCTTATTTTGGCATGGGGTGTAAAATGTAGATATATCTGATTTTCTGACTTTTTTTTTTTAATTTTCCCATCATTTTTTGTCAAACAAGTGAGTTTTTTTCCAGTTGTTTAGATTTGACTTTGTGTGAGAAATGTTTTGTAATTATATTAATATAGTTTCTGGGTTTGTCTTGACAGTTACATACCCAAATATTTAATTTTATCTATAGTTCTTTTAAATGGAATTTTTCTTTCTATTTCTTGTTCATGGGCTTTGTCAATAATATATAGAAATGCTGATGATTTGTGTGGGTTTATTTTATATTGTGCAACTTTTCTAAAGCTGATAGCAGTAGGTTTTTGGATTATTTTCAAGGATTCTCTAAGCATATCATATATCATCTGTGAAGGGTGAATAGTTTTATTTCCTCATTGACTATTCTAATTCCTTTTTTTTTTCTTATTGCTAAAGCCAACATTTCTTAATAATAGTGTTGATAATGGGCATCCTTATTTCACCCCTGATCTCACTGGGAATGAATCCAGCTTCTCTCTGGAGAATTACATTACAAATAATGTTTGGTGATGGTTTTAAATAGCCACTGCTTCTTATTTTAAGGAAAACTCTCTTTATCCCTATGCTCTCTACTGTTTTTAATAAGAATGGTTGATATATTTTGTCAAAAGTATTTTTATTATTTTTTGCATCTATTGAAGTATGATTTCTGTGCATTTGTTATTGATATGGTTGATAATGATAATAGTTTTCCTTATATTGAAGCAGTCCTACATTTCTGGCATGACTCTCACTTGGTCATAACATATAATCCTGCTGATAATTTGTTGTAATCTCTTTGCTAATGTTTTATTTAAATTTTTTGCATCAATATTCATTAAGAGTAATTGAAATTTTATTTTTCTTTTTTCTTTTTGGCTCTTCCTGGTTTAGCTACCATTACAATATTTGTTCCATCAAAGGAATTTGATAGGACTCCTTCTTTATCTATTTTTCCAAATAGTTTACAAGGTATTGGAATTAATTGTTCTTTAAATATTTCATTTAATTCACTTATGAATCCATATATCCTGGATTTTTTTCTTAGTGAGTTCATTAATGGCTTGTTCAATTAATTTATAAAATGTGATTATGGGGCAGCTAGGTAGTGAAGTGAATAGAGCACCAGCCCTGAAGTCAGGAGGATTGGAGTTCAAATATGGTCTTAGATACTTAACATGTCCTAGCTTTGTGATCTTGGGCAAATCACTTAACCCCAATTACCTCAGCAACAACAACAACAACAACAAAAAGTGATTAAGTATTTTTTTTTTCCTCTTGTGTTAATCTGGGTAATTTATATTTTTGTAAATATTCATTCATTTTGGTGAAATTGTCATATTTGCTGCCATGCTGTTGGGGAAAATAGGTCCAAGTTGTTGCTTTATTGGAGCTAAAGTCAACTTTTTTTTTTCCTTTCCTTTTTCTGTTCAAATTAACCAAAGGTTCATCTATTTCGTTGGTTATTTTTTATAAAACAACTCTTAGTTTTGTTTATTTATTAGTTCAATAGTTTTCTAACTTCCAGTTTGATGATTCCTTTGAGTTTTAGTATTTCTAATTTGGTGTTTAATTATGGGCTTTTAGTTCGTTCTTTTTCTAAGTGTATCAGTATCATGCTTAATTCACTGATATTATCTTTATTTTATTTATGAAGTTATTTAGAAATATAAAATTTCCCTTAAGAATTGCTTTGACTGCATCCTATAAGTTTTGGTATGTCGTCTCAGTATTGTCATTCTCTTGGATAAAATTATGATTCTTTCTGTGATTTCTTGTTCATTTTTAAGAATTAGATTATTTAATCTGCAATTGGTTTTTAGTCTGTTTCCCTGGCCCTTTGTTGATTATAATGTTTATAACATTGTGGTCTGAAAAGGAAACATTTACTATTTTTGCATAAAAATAATAAAAATAATAATAAATAATAAAAATAATTGAGACTTTATTAACATCTCTAATATTTTTCTTATTTTGTGTTAGACTTCTCAGAAACTGAGAGCAGAAGTTTGAGGTCCCCTACTAGTATAGTTTTACTGTTAATTTTGGAACTGGCTTAATATAAATTCTAGGAATTTGGCTGCTCTACCACTTGGTACATATGCATTTATTATCATTATTATTATATTGTTTACAGTACCATTAATCAAGATGTATTTCCTTCCATATCTCTTTTAATAAGATCTATTTTTACTTTTAGTTTATCTCAGATCAGAATCTCTACCCCTGCTTTGTTTTAGCTAATTATATTTTTTAAGGAATTTCCTTCCATTTCCAGACTGTTGATTCTCTCTTACATACCTCTCATTTCTTTTCTCATTTTTTTCTTCTACTTCATTTTTTCTTGCCTTTTAAAGTATTTTATAAGCACATCTAAGAAGCCTATTTGAGCTTCATAGTACTCTTTGAGATTTACTCTGTGGTCATTTTTATCCTCATCTGAGTTGGTGTTTTGTCTTCCTTATTACTATAGTAGCTTTCTATGGTGAAGGTTGTTTTTATTGGGAACTTATAGCTCATTTTCTTTCCTTTTTGTTTTGTTATCTACTTTTTTTTTCCTTTTTTTTTTGTACTTTTATGGTAGAGTACTGCTCCTGGACTAGAAGACAGTGTAAACTCCAGGTGCTTTTCAAGAAGAAGAAGAAGAAAGAAGAAGAAAGAAGAAGAAAGAAGAAGAAAGAAGAAGAAAGAAGAGAAGAAAGAAGAAGAAAAAAGAAAGAAGAAGAAAGAAGAAGAAAGAAGAAGAAAGAAGAAGAAAAAAGAAAGAAGAAGAAAGAAGAAGAAAGAAGAAGAAAAAAGAAAGAAGAAGAAGAAGAAAGAAGAAGAAAGAAGAAGAAAGAAGAAGAAGAAGAAGAAGAAGAAGAAGAAGAAGAAGAAGAAGAAGAAGAAGAAGAAGAAGAAGAAGAAGAAGAAGAAGAAGAAGAAGAAGAAGAAGAAGAAGAAGAAGAAGAAGAAGAAGAAGAAGAAGAAGAAGAAGAAGAAGAAGAAGAAGAAGAAGAAGAAGAAGAAAAAAGAAGAAAGAAGAAAGAAGGAAGAAAGAAAAAAGAAAGAAAGAAGAAAGAAGAAAGAAGGAGAAAGGAAGAAGAAAGAAGAAGAAAGAAGAAAGAAAGAAGAAGAAAGAAAGAAGGAAGAAGAAGAAAGAAGGAAGAAGAAGAAAATAAGACACCATCTATATAATACCACAGTCTTTCTTCTATGGAGATGCACTGTAGGGATTCATTTTCTATTTTTCCCCAACATAGGGTTGGAAAGCATTTTGATTCTATGGTTTTTATGTAAAATGGCTGGCCTATTTAACAGCCAAACAGCATGCTCCAGTCAACTTCACTAAACTAAAGTTTTCAGATATTTTCAAGAAAAAAAGATGCAGTGTGTGATCGAAGTATCATTGATTTCACTAGTGTTTAACAAAAATCTGGCTTTATATGCTACAACTCATGATATTCATAAAGTAAAATGGCAGATTTATGGAAACACCTCTTATAGGACATAGAACACAGGTGTACAAAAAAGAGACAGATATAAAGAAGGATGTCATTTTCTATTTTCAAAATTATGTTAAATAAGAATTTAGATGAGTAGACTTTTAGCATTTTTTTTAAACAACTGAGACTGGACTAGTTGGAGCTATCAAACACAGGTCTAATGCATATATGAAAGTGAAATGGTTACTGCTTCTTTTCTTATAAGTAAGTCTACCCTAACAAAATCACATGGAATTTTTTTATAACAATAAGTCTTGTTGCATCCTTATGGGAAATATACATTTCAATAAAACAAAAACAAACAGAAAAAACACCTTAATTGAGAAGGATAAAAATCTAATTTATAATATAACAATTTAGATAAGATGAGGAACTTAATAATGATTGTATTATTAGCTTTGTTGCATTAAAGAGAAATATTTCTTTTTCATCTGTGCACAGAATCCAAGATCCTGGCTGTATTATCACAATAAACATTACCAATTTCTTTATCTTTCTATTCCATCCCTCTTTCTATTACTTCTGCTGATTCTTTTGTGCTCCTTTCTCTTTTTGATCCTTCTCTATCCCCTTCTCCTACTCTATCTCTCTCTCCCATTCTTTTTCTTCTTCCTTCTTTTTCTCTCTTCCTTCTGTTGCTCCCTTCTCTCAATTTCTTCCTCACTTCTTCCATCAACCTTTAACATTTTTCTTTCATTCTTTTTTCACCCTTCCTCCATTCCTTCCTTCCTTCCTTTTTTCTGCTTTTCTTTATTTTGATCCTTTTAAAATTAATGTAAAATCAAAGTTATGTATTTAAATTTTTATTTAATTAAATATTTTGATTAAAATTATTTTTCAAAATTATTTGAAAAATTGAAATTCAACTGCTTTTTTCTTCTTTTCATATCTCTCCTATCCTTCTAGAAGAAAAGAAATTTAGTAATTATACATATGAAATCATGCAAAAGATATTTTTATATTAATCATTTTGTAAAATAAAGAGGAGAGAGAGAGAGAGAGAGAGAGAGAGAGAGAGAGAGAGAATAAAGGCAGGTGAATAACATTTTTTTTTTCATTTTGATAAGGGTAGCAAAGTCTTTCATAGTTTGTTTTCCTTACAGTATTGTTGGTACTATGTACATTATTCACTTTGTATGAGTTCATATATGGCTTCCCTTCCACTCCACCCTGAAACCCTTCTGCTCATCATTTTTATAACACAATAGTATTCCATCACTATTGTGCATAAAATTTGTTCAGCCATTTCCCAATTGATAGGTATTCCCTCAATATAAAATTGTTTCCTTCAAGTAATGAATTAATAAATATCACTTCAGTGGAGGCACTGTGGAAAATGTTTAAAGGAAATGATATGGGAAAGATAATATCCCTGCGTTTAAATATTTTAAAGTTTGGTTAAAAGTAGACAAATCAAATGCTTGGCTAAAATTAGCTAAATAAATCACAAGATTAACAATTACTAAGTAAAGTTCAGTAATAACCGAATTAATATGCAAGAAATAAAGATTAACATAAACTGATAGTATAACTGGGCTCAAAACCCACCTTTGGCATTTTATTAATAACATATTTCTGGACAAATCACAATTTTTGGGGGGTGCCTTAATTTTCTCAATAAACATGGGTGTAATGATAGTATATATATATAGTGCTTTGCAAACCAAAAAAAATACTTTAAATGTCAGTTATTATTAATATGATGGAATGAATTAAAGACATATCAGATAGAAATTCTACCGACAAAAGAAGGAAGATGTAGAGACATTAGTACCATGCTGTCTCCATGGAGAATCTGCAAGTTATATTGGAGTGATAGATAAGAAACATTCTCTGGTGCAGTGATGTTCAGAGCCTCTATTTTTTTTAATACTCTGGGAAATGATTTTTGTTGCTGTTCATTCTTTTCTGTCATGTCTCTTTGTGACCCAATTAAAGTTTTCTTGATAAAGAGCTTGGAGTGGTTTGCCATTTCCTTCTCCTGCTCATTTTCTAGATGAGGAAACTGAATAAAATAGAGTTAAATGACTTGCTCAAGTTCATACAGCTTGTAAGTGTTTAAAGCCAGATTTGCATTTAGGAAGTTTAATCTTCCTGACTTCAGACTTGGCACTATATTCACTCTGTCACAAAGCTCCATCCATTTCTATTTCTATCATCCACCTATGCTCATGCATCATCCAACTGAAATGATCACTGATTCATTATTTTCAAATAATTATTTGCACATCTGCAAAATGTTTCTAAGGAAGCAAAAATCCTTTACTTTTTGGGGAATTTGCATGATTCATAAAACCTACATTCCAAACAATTTATTTTCAAAGCACAGTAAGAGCTTCCATGGAAATCTACAGAACAGAGTCACGTAACTTGGCATGGGGATAAATGGATTCAATAAAGAAGTAAGCAGCGGGAAATAAGTGACATGGGGTTTGTGTAGGTTGAAATCTTATACATCCTTCAAAGCCAATGTGTCCAAATGCCACCTCCCTCTGAGAATCAACCTCTTTGATCTTCTTAGTCATATATAAACTTTCTTAGTAATATACTAGTTTTAGGATATTAGAAACATTGTTCTACAGTGGATATGCATTGGAGAGTTGCATAATTAATTCCTTGCATAGTTTACAATTGTATTACTGTGGTTAAGTCATTTCATCTCTATTATATTTGCTTCCATTATCTACAAAATTGGATTTTTTTTTATTGTATAGAGATGTTGTGATGATAAATATACATTGTATAAAATACTTTGCAAATCTTAAGCATTATATCAATAGCCCTTATTCATATCATAATCTAATTGGTCTCATAGTTATAATTTTATGGTTAATAAAGTGATATTTTTCTCCCAAATGAGAATTATGGTTTCAACATGATTGCATTATTAGTCATCAAGCCAAAAAAAACTGAATTCAAATCCTGTCTCTGAAATGTATTATTTGTAAGGATATGGACAAGGAACTGAACCTTCTTGATCATGAGCTGAATGTTATAGTCAGGCTGTTTTCTGAGTTAGTGGAGGTAGACATCAAAAGATATTGATACTTAATTGTATATTACATTTTATGCTCTATTGAAGGGTGGCTTGAGGTATGGGGGATTTTTAAAATTAAAGCTTTTTATTTAAAAAAGAAAGTAAACAAGAACAAGTATATATAATATCTGAAACCAGTGGTTTATCCCATTCTTTCATTTTGATTCTGTGTTAAATGATCTCATTTTTTAAAACAATATTTTATTTCCCTTTCAATTATATACAGAAATTTTAACTTTAAAAAAAATTTGAGTTCCAAATTTTATCCTTTTCTTCATTCCCTCCCCTCTCCCTAAAATGGTAAACAATCTGTTATATGTTATATATGTGCAGTCTTGTAAAGTATTTGTCTTTTTGTTAAAAAAGACAGAAGAAAGGAAGAAAGGAAGGAAGGAAGGAAGGAAGGAAGGAAGGAAGGAAGGAAGGAAGGAAGGAAGGAAGGAAGGAAGGAAGAAAGAAAGAAGGGAAGAAAGAAAGGAAGAAAGAAAGGAAGAAAGGAAGAAAGGAAGAAAGGAAGAAAGAAAGGAAGAAAGGAAGAAAGAAAGAAAGAAAGAAAGAAAGGAAGGAAGGAAGGAAGAAAGGAAGAAAGGAAGAAAGGAAGGAAGGAAGGAAGGAAGGAAGGAAGGAAGGAAGAAAGAAAGAAAGAAAGAAAGAAAGAAAGAAAGAAAGAAAGAAAGAAAGAAAGAAAGAAAGAAAGGAAGGAAGGAAGGAAGGAAGGAAGGAAGGAAGGAAGGAAGGAAGGAAGAAAGAAAGAAAGAAAGAAAGAAAGAAAGAAAGAAAGAAAGAAAGAAAGAAAGAAAGAAAGAAAGAAAGAAAGAAAGAAAGAAAGAAAGAAAGAAAGAAAGAAAGAAAGAAAGAAAGAAAGAAAGAAAGGAAGAAAGGAAGAAAGAAAGAAAGGAAGAAAGGAAGAAAAAAAGAAAGAAAGAAAGAAAGAAAGAAAGAAAGAAAGAAAGAAAGAAAGAAAGAAAGAAAGAAAGAAAGAAGGAAGGAAAGGAAGGAAGGAAGGAAGGAAGGAAGGAAGGAAGGAAGGAAGGAAGGAAGGAAGGAAGGAAGGAAGGAAGGAAGGAAGGAAGGAAGGAAGAAAGGAAGAAAGGAAGAAAGGAAGAAAGGAAGAAAGGAAGAAAGGAAGAAAGGAAGAAAGGAAGAAAGAAAGAAAGAAAGAAAGAAAGAAAGAAAGAAAGAAAGAAAGAAAGAAAGAAAGAAAGAAAGAAAGAAAGAAAGAAAGAAAGAAAGAAAGAAAGAAAGAAAGAAAGAAAGGAAGGAAGGAAGGAAGGAAGGAAGGAAGGAAGGAAGGAAGGAAGGAAGGAAGGAAGGAAGGAAGGAAGGAAGGAAGGAAGGAAGGAAGGAAGGAAGGAAGGAAGGAAGGAAGGAAGGAAAGAAGGAAGGAAGGAGGGGAAGGAGAAAAAGAGAGGGGAGAGAGGAAGGGTGAGAGGGAGGAAAGAAGAATCTAAGAAAAGAAAGAGAGGGAAAAGGAGAGACAGAGACACAGAGAGAGACAGATAAAAACAGAGACAGAGAGACACATAGAGAGGATGCTTCACTTTTTATTCACAAAAAAAAAAAAAAAAAAAAAAAAAAAAGTTTTTTTTTTTTTGTTTTTTTTTTTTGGTCCTTTGGAAGCAGATAGTATTTTTCATTATTTGGGATTTTTTTGGATGATTGTACTGTTCAGAAAAGCCATTATTCATAGTTCATCATAAAATATTGCTATTACTGTGGAAAATTTTCTATTGGTTCTGCTCACTTTGTTTTGGTTTGTTTGATTTTTTTTTATCAATTCACATATGTCTTTCCAGTTTTTTTTTCTTCCAAAAACATCTTGCTTTTCACTTCTTATAGTACCATAATATTCCATTAAAGTTATATGTCACAGCTTGTTCAGCATTATTGAACTGATGGTCATCCCTTGAATTTCTAATTATTAGCTAGCACAAAAGTGTTGCTACAAATATTATTTGTAAAAATCAGTCCTTTTCTGTTTCCTTTTTAAAACTATTTTAGAGATAATACAAAGCTAGTTGTGATATTGCTGAATCAAAAGATATCTACAGTTTTATATCCCTTTGCACAGATTTGTAAATTGTACTCCAGAATGGTTGGATAAATTCACAATTCCATTAACAATAACATCTGCTGGACATGGCTCTTTCCAATATGAGGTGATTCAGATCAGTTCCAATAATCTTGTGGTGAAGAGAACCATCTACACGCAGAGAGGGAACTATAAGAACTGAGTGTAGACCACAACATATCATTTGCACTCTTTCTGTTGTTGTTTGGTTGCATTTTGTTTTCTTTTTCAGTTTTTTTTTTCTTAATCTGATTTTTCTTGTGCAGCAAGATAATGAATAAATGTATATACATAATGAATTTAGTATAAATTTTAACATATTTAACATTTAATATGTAACTTACCATCTAGGGGAAGGGGTAGAGATATTAGGAATACAAGGTTTTGCAAGAGAAAATGTGGAAAAATTACCTATATATTTGTTTTGTAAAAAACAAAACAAAACTTAAGTTAAAAGAATACACCATCATGTCAGTTTTCCTACATCCTGCACATTTTTCATTTCATTTTTTTTTTTTTAGGGGAGGATATTAGCCAATCTGCTTGATATGGGATAGTACCTTAGAATTGTTTTAATTTGTTTTTTTGTCCTAATCAATAATAATTTAGAACTATTTTTAATGACTAGAGGTATATTTGATTTCTTTGTCTGAAAAATTACTACTAATATTATTTGGCTATTAGTTGGAAAATGACATGTGATTTTTATAAATTTGCCTTTTTTTCTATATAATTGAGAAATGAGACCTTTATCAGAGATATTTGCTCTAAATTTCCCCCCACTTTTCTGCTTTCCTATTAATATTGTTCATATTGATTTTACATAATGAATGTGCTCCATTTTACATCTACATCTTGTTTGGTCCTAAATTATTCCTTTTTAAAATAGCCATGAGAGACAATTAAACGATTTTATACTTTTCTAATATTCTCATCATATTACCCTTTGTGTGCAAATAGTGTTCCTATTTTGACCTTATCTCACACGTAGTATGAAATTTTGGTCTATACTTATGCCATACTGTTTTCCAGTTTTCCCAGCAGTTTTTTTTTTTTTTTAATAATGAGTTTTTGACAATGGGCTCATATTTTAAATGATGGCATATAATCATTTCCCCAACCAAAACAGAGAAATTAAATACTTCCTAGGTCTGTGTGTCCTTTTCTCCAAGACAATCTAAGCAAATATGATCATGAAAAAAGAGAATAAAAATGGATACAATATTTTAACAAATTATAAATATAATTCCCCAGATTATATCCCAAAGAAATACTGAGGAGGGGAAAGGGACCTGTATGTGCCAAAATGTTTGTGGCAGCTCTTTTTGTAGTGGCTAGAAAGTGGAAGATGAATGGATGTCCATCAATTGGAGAATGGTTGGGTAAATTATGGTATATGAAGGTTATGGAATATTATTGCTCTGTAAGAAATGACCAGCAGGAGGAATACAGAGAGGCTTGGAGAGACTTACATCAACTGATGCTGAGTGAAATGAGCAGAACCAGAAGATCACTGTACATTTCAACAACAATACTGTATGAGGATGTATTCTGATGGAAGTGGAAACCTTCAACATAAAGAAGATCCAACTCACTTCCAGTTGATCAATGATGGACAGAGGTAGCTACACCCAGAGAAGGAACACTGGGAAGTGAATGTAAATTGTTAGCACTACTGTCTATCTACCCAGGTTACTTATACCTTCGGAATCTAATACTTAATGTGCAACAAGAAAATGGTATTTACACACATATATTGTATCTAGGTTATATTGTAACACATGTAAAATGTATGGGATTGCCTGTCATCGGGGAGAGGGAGTAGAGGGAGGGAGGGGATAATTTGGAAAAATGAATACAAGGGATAATGTTATTTAAAAATTACTCATGCATATATATTGTCAAAAATTTATAAATCCAATATAAATATATATATATAGATAGATAGATAGATAGATATATCTATATCTATCTATCTATATCTATCTATATATATATACATATATATACATATATATATATATATATATATATATATATATATATATATATATATATATATATATATATAAATAATTGCCCAGTACTTTTGGAATCATGAGGGGAAATATAAAGAGAACCTACCCATCATTTAGACAAAGAAACCAGAATTTAAAGCTTTAAGAAATATCATAGTCAAAACACAGTACTACCATGTTAAAAGGGGAAAGATACTATTATCAACCAAAAAGGAGTTTCAATACAAAAATCCAAAAAAAAAAAATCACATAAGATTCACTACCTTAATAAAGAAGAGGAGAGCTTGGAAGATGTGTGTGTGTGTGTGTGTGTGTGTGTGTGTGTGTGTGTGTGTGTGTGTGTTTTTCCCAAAATTTAAAGAAATAAGGTTTTGCACCTAGATATATTCTATATATTATATAAAAATAATATAATACTTCATTGAATATGGATATTTGATGAGATAGAAGATATCCAATTATTCTTGATCAAAAGGACAAAATGGATTAGTCATTTGGAAATGAAAAAGTGACCAAAACATTTTTTTTTCCAGTAAAGGCCCTTTTATTCAGGGAGAAATGGCCCTCTGATGTAAGGTCTTGTTGAGCCCTTCTCAGGGCTGCTCACCAATCTTTGGTGATCATCTATCACCAAACTCTCACTTGTCCCTCAAAAAAGTAGTAGCACGTGCAGTAGTCACATGCCAGTAAAACCATCTCAGCAGCTATTTTAAACCAGATTGAGAATAACTAACAAAATTCAAACCTGCTCTGAACTAGGGAGATGTTTACCCTGAGCATGTAAAGACTGGGTAGAATGGATGAATGAGAATAGTATGTTCCAACAACCATGAAGATAACTGAACCAGTTAATGTAGAGTGCCCAGAATTTAATCAGACAGTGAATATTTTGTTTTTTTCCTGGAAGAGTCATTAAATCCAATTCATATGTAAATCAAGATATCACCTATCATTCAATATTTTACTCCAACATTGTGTTTTCATTGGTCCCTTTCAAAAATGAAGTTTGAAGGACAATCAACAATCACTAGTTTGGTACTGACTTTCATAACCTTAAGCCTGGAAAATCTCAGTAGTGTTCTTGCTCTGCCAGTCTCCAGTTTTTTCCTGTCTAACCTTTATTCAATTGTTTTTGTGTGTGTGTGTGTGTTTTTTTTTTTTTTTTTTTTTTTTTTTTTTTTTTTTTTTTTTTCCCTAAAGTACAGGTCTGAACAAGTCAGGCTCTACTATATAAACTCCCATGGCTCCCTAGGTCTTCTAGAATCAAATGCAACATCCTGTGTTGTGTTTAAATCCTTTATAAGCTTCTATATTTCCAGAATTCTTTCACCTTACTCTCTATATGTTTTTGATCCCTTACCACTGGCTTTCTTGCCTTTCTAAAAACAAAATGCTCCATTTCTCAGCTTTGGTTCTATAAGCTCAGCCAGAATCAGAATGAGGGCAGACCAGAGAAGTGTTGGCAGGCTGTCCTCCTTTACTTCTCCACTGAAACCAAGGTCCAGAAGGCCTCCAGAAAAAGTGAAGGAGACAAGATTATGAAGGAGACAATAAAGGATTTGGACTTTAACTCCTGGCTATACTTCTGGTTTTAATGAACTGAAACAAAGGCTGTCTCCCAGAGACCCCAAGAAAATCCCAACAAGAGAATGTTACATTTAAAGAGAATATTCCAGCAAGATATATGTGGATATATAGTAGACAAAGAAGATTACATGTACGAAAGTTTGAGTACTTATTGGTTAGTCTTCTCATTATGCTTGTCTAGGATGACATCAATATGTGCATCAGAGACCAGCTTAGAATCCATGCTTTCCTGACTCCAAAGTTTATTTAGATATTTTATTTCCTTTGCTCCTAACCTAGGGAAAATATATTTTATTGTCTTCCATTTCACTAAAATGGTTTAATATTTGGCATATAGTTGGGCAAAACAGTTTATAATTATTTTAATTTCATATTCATTAATAGTACATTCACCCTTTTTGTTTTCAAGTTTTAGTTTTTTGTTTTTTGTTTTTTTCCCTGAGGCTGGGGTTAAGTGACTTGCCCAGGGTCACCCAGCTAGGAAATGTTAAGTGTCTGAAATCAGATTTGAACTAGGTTCCTCCTGAATTCAGGGTTGGTGCTCTATCCACTGCACTCCCTAGCTGCCCATCACCCTTTTTGTTTTCAATATGAGTGATTGGTTTTAAAAAGAGAAAAAAGAAAACCAAATTAGTAAATGGTTCATCTATTTTATTTCCCCCATAAAACCAACTATAAATTTTATTTATTAATGCATTGCATTTTTAGATTTGGTTTTATAAATCACATTTTTAATTTCTAGGATTTTTAATTTAGGGTTTAATTGCAGATTTTTGCTTTTTTGTAGTTTTTTTTTTTTTTTAATTACATACCCAATTTATTAGTGTTTTTTTTTTTTCTATTTTTTCTATTATTTTATTTCTATGAGATTTTGGAGATATAGATTTTACCCTGATCACTATTTTCATAGGTATCCCACATATTATCTTTGTCATTCTTTTCAAAGACAGTTTTTATTGTTTCTTTTAGTTATTTTTAAACCCACTAATTTAAAAAAGTTTGATAGATTAATCTTCAATTAGTTTTTAAAGTGTGTTTCTGTGGTCCCTTATTAAATATATTTTAATGTATTATAACCTTAAAATGATACTTTTAATATTTCTGTTTTTTACTCATTTTACTATAAAATTTTTATTTAGAATATTTGGTCAATCTTGGTAAATATACTAGAAATCACTGAACAAAGATTTATTCTTTTCTATATCTTTTCAATTCCCTCCAGATATCTATTATGTATTTTCATCTTGTTCTTTTTTTAAAACATGATGATTTCAATCAATTAATCCATTAAGTATTTATTTGTTATATATTTACTATATGTTAGATATTGTATGAAATGTTCAAGGAAAAAAAAAATATATATATATATCAAAATATTCCTTGCTCTGAAGGAGTTTACATTCAAATCGGAGAGACCACAGGAACATAAAGAGATAATTTTGAAATACATATAATGGACATAAAAAGTGTCCTTAAAGGATAAAGAATTAGATGCTAGAAGGAAAAGGATGTTCCTAAAATAGATGCCATTTAACTTGAACACTGAAGAAAGATAAAAATTATAAGTAGTGAGAGAAAGAAGGAAGATCATTCCAGGTGTAGGGGGTGGAGAGTAAAAATGCAAATGGAGATGACAGGAAATGCTAAGAAACCTCAAATAAGCGAACAAAGAGTGAAGGGAGTTCTTCTGTAATTCTGCTTATTTTATTTCCCTGTTTTCATCAAGGATGTGCTAGTTTCATTGTTTTATTAAAAATGATGAACAAGCTGATTTTAGAAAGACCTGGAAAGATTTACTTGAACTGATGCTGAGTAAAACAAGCAGAACCAGGAATACATTGTACACAATAACAGCAGGAATGTGTGTTGATCAATTATTAAATGTTTGGTTCTTCTCAGTAGTTCAGTGATCTAAGACAATTCCAATAGACTTTGGACAGAAAATGCCATCTGCATCCAGAAAAAGAACTAAGGAGATTGAATGTAAATCCACACATGTTATGTTCACTTTTTTCTGTATTTTTTTCTCTCTTTCATGGTATTTCCCTTTTATTCTAATTTTTATCTTCCAACATGATTCATGAAGCAATGGTTATCAAAAATCAATAAATTGATTGATCGATTCTTTTAAAAAAAAGTAGATACTGAATTCATATATGGATCGTTTTCATAAAGATTAAATTGGCATTTAGTTTACTAGCTGATAATATCTGCTATCCTGAAAATTGATACCTGATTTTTCCCCCTTTGGTAGTTGTTTTTCTTTTAATTATGTCTACCTAAATATAGATTTCTTTAATTATTTGGTCAGATTACTTATTCTTAGCAAATTTCTGTCTTCAATTGTTCTTGATATTTTTCATGTAATATTTGGGAATTGCAAAGATAAAATTCACATATGTTATTCACTGTTATACATTCATTCTTAAAGTAAGAACACCATGATAATGCCAGGGGGGTTGTTTCACTTAATGCTATTTGTCATCCTTCATGTGGTTTTAACTACTCTTATAAAGATTTGTCTTTGATGGAATCTACACTAAGTACTGTGTATCATGTTATTATCTCTCTGAGACTAGTAATTTTATGTTTTTCTTTTTTGTTTCCTCTGTGCCTGGTGAGTTGCCTTTCACTAAGGCACATTTTTAAAATTGGATTGATTGTTAAGTCATTTTCTTATCTATTTGTTGTTGGTATTTTCCTGTTTTGTGTAGCTATATTTTAAAATATTTTTTCATATTATTTTATCCCAATAATCTAAGTGAAAGGGAATGAAGATCTGAAACAGAAATGTGACCATATCATTTAAGAGAATTGGATATTTACAGGAGATATTGGGATAGAAAAAAGGGAAATTTTTGACAACAATTAGGATATGTGGCATTAGAGAGAATGAAGATTTCAGAATGATTCAAAGATGGTAGATATGAGCAATTGAAATACAAAGGCAGGTATTTCAATGGTTCAAATAATATTATTATATTATATTATATTATATTTCTTATATTATATTATATTATATTATATTATATTATATTATCAGATCATATTATCAGGGCTGACCTAAGTGGTCATGTATATAAAAATGCAAGCCAAATAAATTTAATTCAATTAAAAAAAAAAAAAAAAGACTTTTATTAAGTGCTTTGTGAGGGCTGGCGATAAAAATAAGAAATAAGCACATTTCCTGGCCTCAAGAAATTACAGTGCAATAGTCAAAAACAAAATAAAACCAAAAACCAAACAAAAAAGCACACACATAAAAATAAGCTGGAAAGCAGAGAATATGGGAATTATTTTCTATATAGTGGAAATCTAGCTGAGCTACTGATGGAAAATGGAGATATAGAAAGTCAATATGAGTTTCCTATATCCCAACAACTATGTCTATAAGGAAAATAATAAAATAAACCTTTCGCTCGAGGAACTTAAAATTTTTGTATCAATAGAATCATTATACATTAATAATCTTTCATCTATTTATCTCTATTTTTTTTCTCCCAAGTAGAATGTAACTTCACTGAAGGCAGTGATAAATTAATGTTTGTACACCTAACAGTTATTACAATCTCTTTCCTTTCAGTATGTTCAAAAAACATCATTAAATGAAAGAGAATTCAGCAATTTATATGTGTTCAGAATTTAACTTGTGGGTGGCTTGAGTCATGTTGCTGGATAACCTTGCATTTTCCACTTTAAAAACAAAGAAAAAAGGAATAATTTATTTAATAGTAACCCTTCAAAAATATATTTTTTCCTGCTTTCACTTAACAATGGGGAAAATTCCAGAGATATATTATTGTGATAAAAAAAAAATACACCTTATTAAACTATTGTCTCTTTTAAAGTATTTAATCCAGGGAGACAAGGATTCCTCTCCTCAGTCACAAAATAAAGTTTCTGTTACATTGAAATTTTAATGGAGCTTTCAGTTAGGGTCATTCCAAGACATAACAGAAAGAGCAGATGATTATTATTTTTAAACTTTTAGATTAAAATAGCACTTATACATATCTCTAGCAGACTAGATTAAGCTAATGCAAATAGCTGATTTTCTCAGGTTGCTCTGAAAGTAGGCTTCATTTTATGCCTGAGATCTGATATTGAATGCTTTCTAACTTTTCAGACTTGATAGTCTGTTGACCTTGACCTTCTACCAATACCCAGTATGTTCCCTTCTAGTTAGCAGGCAACTCCAGCTTTCTTTATCTGTAAGATGTAATAGTTACTCATCTGCTCCATCACGATTCTTTCTTCTGGGAAGCAGAGTATGTTGCAAATAGAATGAATGGATCCTTGTATTTGCTGGTACATATTTATGAGTGAGCTTGCTGGGTTTTTAACACTGATAAATAAAGACCTGGTGGTCTGAAGCACAGAATAAATACCTTGCTGTGCTTAGTCAGCCCAAGTTCAATATGTCTTTTAGGAGATATTAGCCAGCCAGACAAGTCCTACATAACTTTGAATGCCTGTTTTCAGTCAAATCTAATTTCTTTGATTGAACAAAGAAAGGAAAACTTTTAGAAGGAAATCTACAAGTATCTAAATATGAGTATGATCATATTTTTCATTGAGAAAATTTCATCAAATAAACAAGCTGATTAATTTGAGGGAATACTTCTACCAAATAAGAAGGGAGATAAGATGGGCCACAATCGCCTTTCTTCCCTCCTTCCCTCCCTCCTTTCTTCCTTCCATCTCTCCTTCCATTCCTCTTTCCTTCTTTCTCTTCTTTCCTTCTTCCTTCCTTCCTTTTTTCCTTCTATGGCTGATCATGGACTTAGTTTTGAGTTCAAGGAAAGATAATAGGGTACAGTGGAAAGCATATAGAAGAAAATTTGGGATCAAATCTTTCCCCATCAGATGGTGCCTTCTCTACTCTCTACTTGTAATAATTATGCTTATGTCTTCTCCCCCTCCCTTTTCCTTTTCCTTTTCCTTTTCCTTTCCTTTCCTCCCTCCCTCCTTCTCCTCTCTCCTTCTCTCTCTCTCTCCTCTGTTTGTGTGTACATGTATATATATATATATATATATATATATATATATATATATATATATATGTGTGTGTGTGTGTGTGTGTGTGTGTGTGTGTGTGTGTCCTTTAAAAATAATTTGATCTTTCTGTTGGTACTAATACTAATTCTTATCCTATTTCTCTTTTTCTTTCTGTGGTTAAATTCCTTGAAAAGATCATCTTCTCCTTGATATTTTCTTTTCTCTTGGCTTTCATGACAATATCACTTCCTGGCCCTCCTACATATCAAAATATTTCATCTCATTTTGCTTTGCTGGATGCTTATCTAGAGCATACTCTCTATTCTTAGTATTCACAGCTGGTTCTACCCTGACTCTCTACTTTTCTTTCTCTGTATTCCTGCACTTGATCTTAGATCTACCCTTTCTGTCTCAATCTCTCTGCTCATCATCAATCTCCAGCTTCTTTTCAAACTGCTTAAGTTGGATGCCCACCATTGTCCACTAACATCTTAAATTTAACATGTCCAAAATTGAACTCATTATCTTTCACCCTTGGCTCTCTCTGTCCTCATTTTCTTATTATTATAGTAGGCAATTATATTTTTATTGTCCCTCAACCTTCTAACTTAGATCATTCTTAACTCCTTAATATTTCTCATCACACATATCCAACTTATTGATAAGGTCTGTCTGTTTCACTTTTGTAACATCTCTTTAATATACCTCTATTCTTTCTTCTGATCCCATCACTGTTCTGGCAAAAGTCCTTAATATCTCATGACTGGATATTGTCATGTCATCAAATAAAAAAGTTATAGAAGAAAAGAAAGAGAGAAAGGAAGAGAAAATACAGAGAAAAGACACAGAGAAAGATACAGAGAGATTGAGAGGAAGAAAATAAGATAAAAGGAAGGAAGAGAAGAAGAAAGGATAGAGGAAGAAAGGAAGAAGGGAAAGAGAGAAAGAGAAGAAAGGAGAGAGGGAAGGAGGAAAGAAAAAGAAAGGAAGAAAATGGGCTGCCTGGAAGGTTCTCAATTTTTATGCTATTTCATTTGATCCTCACAACAAAGTTATAATTTCCATTATCACTCCCATTTTGCAGGGGAGTAAAATGAGGATAAGATAGGATAAGTGATTTGCTTTTGGTTCATATGGCTATTAAATAATTCATATTTTTGCCTTAAGTTAAGCACTCTATCAACTGTGCCTTCTAGCAGCCACATATAAGTATATACAAAATAAAGAAGAAAAGCTCAGGAAGGGATTTGCGATTTAGTTGATATAGATAATTCTTTAGTGGATAAACTCTTTCCAATGCAATTTAATTATCGCTTGACAATTTAAATTCTTAGATTGTCATTTAGAGCACTGAGAGGGAAAGTGATTATTTCATGGTTGCACTGCCAGTATGTGTCCCAGGCAGGGTGTGAATTCCCATATTGTTGTCTGAGAAGCCAATAGTCTATCCTCCACAACAGCTCTCTTTTCCCCAGAATATCCCCAATTAATCCAAAACTAAATGTGTTTTGGGTGATACTAACATCTTCAGTGATCAATAAAAGTATCTGGGAGAAGAGCTGAGCTTTGAAGGAAGCTCAATAAGCTAGGATGCAGAGCACATCTCAGTTCTTGGGAATTTTATAGTTTTTTTCCACTAAGAGGCAGTGTGGAACATTTAATAAACTTTGGTTTTTGGTTTCCCAGAAGAACTGGCTCTCAGAAACCTCTTGCCTTCACCCAGTCAAGAGAACCTATTGTCTTTTTAACAATCTAATACAGGATTTGTCTTAATGTACCAGTGAAATATCAAGGACTCTCCCATTTTTTACTTAAAATTGTTTATTTTATTTTAGGTCACTGACAAAAACATTTGTAAACAAATTAATCTGAATGGGAAAAAAAATAGAGAGCATTCCAAATTAAAGGCAACTTTCAACCTACTACATTAAAAGGCCCCTGAACGCATAGCCTCTGATTTATCCTCTCAAACTGAATATTAAGAAAATACATGGAGATTTACATCCCTCTGGCTCCTAGCTGAGAAATGGGCAGACATTTTGCTCCCTGCTTAGAACTTCCTCATTCACAATTGCTAAGGATCAGCTTCAAAGGTCTAAATTTGGAGAAATGACTGTTGTGCTTGAGTCCAGATACTTCAGTTTATTGTATGTGTGATTAAAGACAAGGCCCTGTCCTCTAAATCCAGCTTTCCCCCACTGGGAGATGAAAGTATAGACTGCTAGAGCCTCTTTAATGTCCTTTCCAGTTCTAGATCTTCTGTCCCTACTCATAAAAGGATTACATGAAAACACTTTATGAAAATTGAAGACTCAAGGTTGTTAATAGGCTGTTCTAGAGAGAGAAAATGAAGTTGGGTTCCTTATATGAAAAGAAATCAATAGGGAATGGATTGGATGTTGAACTATCTGATAAGAGTTTTTCTTTTCCCTAAAAGTCTCAGACAGAGAATTCTTGAATATTCATTTGAAAAAGACTTTGAAAAAGACCTGTACACAATCTATTTAGGGATAAGAAACAGTTATAGTCAGTCAAAGTCAAATTCAACTGATCTGTGCAATCAAGCCAACTCCATTGATGTTGGAATCCAATGAAGGAAAAAAAAAATTAAAAGAAAACAAATCTTTTTTTTTTTTTTTTTTTCCCGCCCCCCACTCATTCTCCATTTCTGGTTTATCATTTTCTGTCAGTGCAATAGCTCAGGTGAGCATTGGAGCTTCCAGAGGGTAGGACAGAAAACTTAGCTTTTGAAATTTTCAAAGGCTGTTTGAGGTAAGAGATAATTTTATAAAGGACCCATTGTAATATGGAGAGAATTACTCACAGTAGAGAAGTTCCTCTACTTCCTCTGGCTTTATTCCAAGAGGAGCTGACAAATTGGATGCCAAAATGAGAGAGAAAGGAAACCGTCTTCTCAGGACAATATTAAAAGCTTGTCTGGGTTTGTAGCATTTTGCAAATATCGTTGCATAATAAATGGCCCAGCACTGTCTGTATTCTCCCTGTGCACTGGGCAGGGGTTTTTCCATTTCATGCTTCATTCATGACTGGCTGCAGTGATTTTGCAAAGGAAAGAAGAACAATAGATCTGTTGTTATTGTGAATCAGGTCTGGCATAGGTTCTGTTGCTATTCTACTATAACAAGAAACTACTGATAAAAAAAAGTCTCATGGTTTCAAATTAAAGGGGAGAAGAGGAAGATAATATGTTAAGTGATGCAATACAGAGAGTTGTAAAAATGGGGAGGAATGTGAGTGTATAAGAGATGGGGGGAAAAGGGAAAGAAAGAAATGTGGAGGGAGAGATACAGAAAGAGATAAGAGAGAGAGAGAGAGAGAGAGAGAGAGAGAGAGAGAGAGAGAGAGAGAGACACACACATTGATAGAGAGAGACAGAGAGAGAGAAAGAGAGAGAGATAGAGAGAGAGAAGAAAGAAGAGAGAAGAGAGAAGAGAAAAGAGAAAAGAGAGAAGAGAGAAGAGAGAAGAGAAAAGAGAAAAGAGAGGAGAGAGAGACATTGATAGAGAGAGAGAAGAGAGAAGAGAAAAGAGAAAAGAGAGAAGAGAGAAGAGAAAAAAGAGAGAAGAGAGAGAGACATTGATAGAGAGAGAAGAAAGAAGAGAGAAGAGAGAAGAGAAAAGAGAAAAGAGAGGAGAGAGAGAGAGATATTGATAGAGAGAGAAAAGAGAGAAGAGAAAAGAGAAAAGAGAGAAGAGAGAGAGACATTGATAGAGAGAGAAGAAAAAAGAGAGAAGAGAGAAGAGAAAAGAGAGAAGAGGAGAGAAGAGAGAGGAGAGAGGAGAGAGGAGAGAGGAGAGAGGAGAGAGGAGAGGAAAGTGAAATATATAGAGAGAATTCCAGGGAAAAGGACGAAAAGAATAAAAGGTGTAGAAAGAGATCAAGAAAAACAACAGAAACTAAAGGAGAAATAGTCAAAAACACAGAGAAAAAACAAAGCAGAACACAGAGAATAGACTTAGATAAAGACAAAGAAACAGAGGCTAGAACAGAAATTGTTCAGATTGTGTTCATGACTTTTCTTCTACCTGAGTGCTCTACAGTTATATGAGAGATAATGTTCTTATTCTCATGTTGTTTTATATATAAATTTTCAAAGTAGTTAGAAGTTGTAGTGTGTTCTGCAGTGAATGAATCTGGTTCTTTTCCCTAGGCAATAATGGTATCCATTGCTGAAAGAGAGGAAAACAATTTCTTGGTCCTTTTGGCCTCCACCTTCACTATTCTTCTTCTTACATTGAATTCATTGTCAGGCTAGAGAGAGCCCTTCAGTAGACATCTTCAAATAGTGGTTGGGTGACCCTATGCCAACAAGGCTGTTGAAAGTCAGAACTTCATATAATGACCTCATCAGGTTGTAACTATGTCCTTGCTCATGTATGTGATTCTGGTAATGATTGGACAAATCCTGTTTCATTTTTGTCTTTGTAGTTTCAGTGTTATATATCTACAAAACACAGAGCACTAAAGATTCTAAAGACTAAAAATAGTTTTTATCATTAAAGGAATAAAGGAGATGAAAAAGGTATGGATGACCCAACCGCAATGTACATGAAGTCATTTTGAGAAAGATTGTGGTATGATTCTGGTATTCATATTGTGTTTCTCTAGAAAGAAGACAGTAGAAAATCAAGTCTTTGCAATGACAGAAAAGTCAGTGAACTTTTCTGTACGTGGCAGTCTGATTGATCAAGGAGAGTAGACAGAAGATGCATTTTAAAAGGAAATTAACAAATCACGCAAAAATCAAAAGGACAAATGGAGAAACCTGAAAGCCAATTAATGAGTCGTAATGAGAAGTGAGTTCACTTTAGACATGAATGTTTGGCTTGTGTGAACTTTTTCTTTCTTTCCTTCCTCTTTCAGCTCATTAAAGTGGATGCATGGGAGATTTAAAAAATTATATACATATATATATATATATATATATATATATATATATATATATATATATATATATATATATATATATATATATATATATATATATATACACACACACACAATTTATTGCCAAGAAGCAAAGTAGAATCTTTGTGAAAAACTAGTTAATTTATTTTTTTGTTTTGTTTTGTTGTTTTTTTTTTTTTTGTTTGTTTATGTATTTATTTATTTATTTTTAAATATCTCATTATCTTTGTCTGGAATTTTTAATATTGAGGATTAACCATAATCCCTTCATTTCAAATTGCATTTGATTTCTGTACAAGTCTAAACATTGGAGTAATTGTACTTCAGATACGATGGCAGAGAATTTATCTCTTCCAGCCCTGGAGTCAGAAGTCTCTATTGACATGAAGATATTGGAATAACTTGAGGAGGTATTTTAAGTCAATGTCTCTGTCTAATGGCTCAACTCAAAAACATTTTGTCAGTGACAATATAGAACTCATTTTATTCTCTAAAAATTTTATTTTATTCTCCAAAAATGAGTCCTCTATATTGTATGTATTTAAATATGTATAAATATTAAATAGGTATATTTGTGTTATATGCTGATAGACAATAATATATATGCATGTGAATGTACATATAAAAACAATTCATAATCACATAGGGAGACAATGTGAAAGCAACTATATGCAAATGCGATATAGACAGGATGAATCACGATTAGTTGTAGAAGGATCAACAGCAACTTCTAAATCAAAGAAGACTGGGAAGGCTTCCTGCAGAATGGAAGATTTTCACTGACATATGAAGGAATCAGGGGACTCTATGAAGAGGACAGTTCTCAGAATGTGGACAGCCAATGAAAATGTTCAATGTTGGTAAATTTGTCCTTTGGAAGGAACAGTAAGGGCACCAATGCCACTGATTCTCAGAATATATGGAGAGGAGAGAGTTGTCAGTGCATTAGAAAGATAAGCAGGAGCCAGTTTATGAAATGTTTTAAAAGTTCATGAAAGAATATTATATTTGATCTTGGAACAAAAAATGAGCCGATCATGTTTACTGAATGGATGGATGTATGTGAGCTTCAGTTTAAGAAATTCAATTTGATAGTTGAGTGGAGGGTGGCTTGAATTGTGGAGAAACAAAACGGAGTAGCTTACCAGCAGCCTATTCATGTAGTCTAAACATGTGGTGATTAGTTTTTACAACAGGATGGTCATGGTATCAGAAGTAAGGGGGAAATATGATAAATATTATATAGGTAAAAATGATAGATTTGACAGTTTTGTCTTTTTTTTTTTTTTTTTTTCTTTTGATGGATTTCCATTCAGGTTAGATTCCACTAACCATGGTGTGCCCCAAATCTCTCTTCTGGGCCTCTTCTTCTCTGCCTCTATATTATTTCCCTGGATAATCTCATCAGATCTCATATGGTAAATGATCAACTCTATGTTGACTGAGTCTTTAATCTATATATCAAATCCTTGACTCCTCCTGAACATCAGTCTTGTGTCCTTGAACCTGATGTCCTCTAGGCATCTCAAACTCAGTGGAATGACCTTGGTTATTAAGTATCCACAAAACATTCAACAAAGTCACAGCCTCTCTAGGCCTCTGTTTCCCCCTGTCAAATGAAGGTGTCAGAATGGACAATTTTTAAGGTCTCTTTGAACTCTCCCCAGAGGTTGATCTACATTGTATGCTCCCCATGCAAACTCCATTGGCTTAATTGATCTCATATATCCCTTTTCTATTTTATGATTTAATCAAAGATAGCTTTATCTTCAAGCCTCTTCTCATACCTCCTTTGTTCCCCACCCCAAACATATAAACATATACTTTCTTTCTAATTCAGGGACTTTGTGATTCACATTGCTTCTTCAAATTTAGTGTTCTCATTGGTTGGCCTGTTTGAGCTGCATTTTAAGCAGGAATCTTTACGTGCAAACAATTATCTAGAAGAATGTATTGTTTGGCTCTCTTAGGAGGAAGAAAATTAAATGTCTTCAACTTCAGCATAAATAAATTAGCTACATGTGAAGATTTAAACTTTCCAATTTGCATAATGAACATTTTATGCTACATTATTTGCACCTGGTTTACAAATTTATGACACTTTTCACAACAATTATCAGAGATTATAGTTGAAGGTTGTACATCTCAAATGATTTTTTGATATGGGCAATAATCAAGACTTTTATTTTCTTTTGACATATGCTGACAGATTTATTTATTATTTTGGGAAGTCTCTGACGAGAATCCCAAAAATATAAAAGTAGGAGAGAACTCAGAGAGGCCATTTGGTCCATTATACCTGGGCATGAATGCCCTCTAAAACACAATCTATTAAGTAGTTTTCCTCAAAAAATCTCTAATAATGGGTTGGCTAAGTGGATAGCTTCTGGAGTCAAGAAGGTGTAAGTTCAACTCTGGGTTCAGGTACTTACTAAATGTCAAACGATTGGCAAATCACTTAAATCCTATTTACCTCAAATTTTCATGTGTAAAATGGAGACACATTGGAGAAAGAAATGGTAAATCATGAAAGTATTTTGGGGAGAAACAAAGATGTGTATTTTTATTTCTTCTATTTTACATAATACTAGCAAAGCTGCCTATTAAAAAAAGGAGAAAAAAGTGAGAGTGAAATGTTCATTAAATTCCTACCATGTGCCAGGTATTAAGTATTAAGAGTATCAGAAATAATATTTCATTTGATCATCACTAAAGCCCTCCAATTTACAGTGGTGAAAACTGAAGAAGTTAAATCATTCAGCTTTGGAAGTTTCTGAGGCTAGATATGATTTCAGATCTTGATTCCAGCCTCAGAACTTTATCTACAACACAATCAGCTGCCCAAGAAGACAAGAGAAAGACATTTGGGTAAAAAGAATAGGTAAAAAATAAACTGTTAGGATTTTTCTTCTTCTTCTTCTTCTTCTTCTTCTTCTTCTTCTTCTTCTTCTTCTTCTTCTTCTTCTTCTTCTTCTTCTTCTTCTTCTTCTTCTTTTTT
This sequence comes from Sminthopsis crassicaudata, assembly GCF_048593235.1. NCBI lineage: Eukaryota > Metazoa > Chordata > Mammalia > Dasyuromorphia > Dasyuridae > Sminthopsis > Sminthopsis crassicaudata. The sequence goes on along the minus strand of NC_133618.1, from coordinate 17,123,306 downwards.
TTTTTTCAGATAATATGATGCTGTATTAAAAAAAAAAACAAACCTAAAAATATAAATAAAAATGTAATTGAAACAGTTAATAACACCAAAAAAATGAAATGCAGAATAAAAATACACAGAAATCATTAGCATTTCAGTTTATTACCAATAAAACTCAACAGGAAAAGAAAAAAAGAGAAATTCCATTTAAAATAACAATAGAGTGTATGAAGTACTTAGGAGTTGATCTGCTAAGACAGGCCTGAGAATTATATAAATACAACTACAACTACTAGCCAGTTTTTAAAGCAATAAAGCCAGAAAAAACATGAATTGCTCATGAGTAAAATAAATGAATACAATAAAAGCTACAATAGTATCTAAATTAATTTTCTTATCCAATTCCACACTAATCAAATTAACAAATAAGTACTTTCTATGAATAGAAAACATGATAAAAATTATATATATAGGGAAAAAAAGGACAACAATTTCAAAAGAAATAATGAAAAGAAATTAAGTGGGCTGAGCAGTATCAAACCTCAAGCACTTTGACAAAGCAATAATTCTCACAAAGAATTTGGTACTGGTTAAAAAAATAGGTCTGCATTGGAGCAGATTACGTATGCAATAAGTGAAGCAAATGTATTTATAAGCTTAGCGTTTAATAACACAAGCAACCTACTTCCTGCGATAATGATTCAAAAAAATAAAAATAACAACAAAAGGTAGTAAAATTTCTCAGCACTAGAGAAAAAATTATATATAGATTAATAACTTCCACTTTATTTCAAGATGACTTCCATATAGCTCAAAGAAATAAATGAAGTCATTTCATAAATAAGAGAAACTTCATGAAAAGATAGCTGTATCAATGGGAAAAAAATAAAATTCCATTATTAACCAATGAATAGAGTGTTACAGAAGACAAAATGGATAATGCATACTGTAAGAGCCCTTTAAATGGGCGCCACAGTGCATCGGGAGATTGAGTGGTCCAGAAGTAATTTCTGTGGATATTAGGACTGCCTTGTAGGTGGGATCCTGTCCATTTTGAGATAGCTTTGTAATGGGTGACTCTCTCGCTGATTGGATGTGTGTGTGACCTCACAGGCCCTATATAAGCCCACTGTAGGCAGCAGTCGCCCTCTTTAACCTGGCGCTCTTCACCCTGGCTCCCTAGCCTGGATGGCCAAGCCAAGATGGGTAGCTAAAAGAGGTAAGGATTTTGGTAGTGAATACGTGGGTCTTTTGACCAGGTGTTCACTCGGGAACCAACAAGTCAGGGCATCAGTCAGGGCATTATGTGAGTAGTTATAATAAAGGCTTTTAAGATTACACATGGCTGTTCTTGAGTGCGCTACCGGTTATTAAGCTATAGATTCAAGAGATTGTGGCCAGAGACCTTTGAAGGCCTCAGAGGAGGCGAGCCGGGTAGAGTTCACACTGCTAAGCACAGTGGTCAAAGGTACTTTGGTGGGTCTAGGACAGAGTAGTAATAAACTGCCAGGAGAGCATGTTACAACATACATACACTTAAACTTACGTATTTATATGTGTATTCAAGGATATATGTGTATATGTGGATAGATATATGATACATAGATAAGTAGTTAGATAGATAGACAACACAAATCCAAAATAAGAAAATCCATTAGCTGAAAAAAATTATAATCTTTGCAGCAAACTTTCTGATAAAAGCTTCATTATTTTCAAGATTTACATGGAATTATCTGAAATTTCTCAGAAATAAAAGCTATTTTACAATTGAGAAATGGTAATTTTCTGGAGAACTAACACAAGCTATCTATAAGTACATCTAATAATTCTGCAAGTTATTAGTAATTATGAAAATGGGAAATGAGACTCCCAACTCATACCCACTAGACTGGCATAAATGATAAAAAATGAAATTTATAAATTTTGGAAACACTAAGGACAAACAGGTATGTTGATGTACTATTGGAATACTTTTAAAAGCCATTTGGAATTTTACACAAAATATTAATGCACACTTAAAGATGTCCTTTGATCTTGATATACCTACCACTACTAAGCCTTTACTTAAAACTGATCAAAGAAGAAATGATCTTATACATACACAAATATTTATAGCAGCTATTTTTTTTCTTGTGATGTCAAATAATTTCTGAGGAAATGCCTATCATTTCAGAAATGATTCAATAAAAATATGAATGTGATGGCATAATATTTTATAGGAATAAAGAAATGTATGACTTCAAAAAGACACAAAAGGTATATATATATATATGTGTGTGTGTGTGTGTGTGTGTGTGTAAACTTATTTGAGTGAACTTAACAGAACTAGAATAATTCTTATGTTAGCATTAATATCACAGAAATGAACAATTTTGAACAGTTGTATAAACGGATGAAGAATTAAATAAACAGAACTGGGAGAACAATTATAGATGAACAAGAAAAGGAAGACAAGTTAGAATGTTTATAAACATAGTTAATTCATCCATGAGTCTAAAAGAACAGTGATGAAACATACTACCTACATCTTGACTGAAGGATGAGCAACTTGGCATGAAAAATGAGACACATATGTTTATATATATAGCCAAAGAAGGAATTTATTTTATTTTATTTAATTATGCACATATTTACAATGAACTTGTGAGCGTTTTTTTGCACCTTTTTGATGAAGTGTCAGGGTAAAAATAACCTGTATCAAAAAAAAAAAAATAGATACAGAATACTTTTTTTTCACTTTTAGATGAGTTCACTGTATATTGTTGATTCCTTATAATTATTTTTCTATATTATGTAGTACTCTCACTACATGGGGTTAATCTGTAATGTAATGTAAGCACATAAATAGCACTTAAAACTTATCATGGTTGACTGATTGCCAGAACGGATTCTTGTCTTTCAATGCTGAAAATAAAATAATTCTAGGGTAGATCCAAAATTGCAGAGTAAAGTCACTTAAACCCAGCCTCAGGGAGGGGGGAAATTTCCTTGAATCTTTTTTTTTTTTTTTTTTTTTTTGTGGCCAATAATTTACATCATTCCACTTCTTCATTTCCCTAAGTGCATTCCCCTCTCACTCATATTTTTTAATATTATCTCTACATATTCAACTCATTCCTGTGCCCTATCTATATATACTTATTCAAACTGTCATAATAATGAAAAAGTTCTAATGAGTTACAAGTATTATCCTCCTATGTAGGAATGTAAATGGATAAACTTTGTTAAGTCCCTTATGATATCACTTTCCTGTTTATCTCATTATGCTTATGCAGAGTTCCATACTGGGGAGAGAGTGATCAATAGCAATTGTAGCAATACTAAGTTGATCCCCAATTAATTTGTGACATAAATTTCAGACATTATTGGATGGGACCTTTAAAAATATATAGATCAATTTAGAAAATTGATTTTTGAAAGATTGGGGAATTTTTCAAAGATCACAGCATAGTAAGTGGTAGAGGCGAGATTCCAACTCAGATCTTCTGATTAATTTAGCATTTCTAGCATTCCATATTTTCTTTTAGTTTTGACAAGCATGTTTGTCAGTTCAAAATGTCAAGAAAACTCTGTTATTTATATTTTCTTTATTACATTTGAATATGGAAGAAGGAAGATTATGAAGAGCAAGCGTTAAAATGATCAATTTGATAAGACCAATGGATATACATTTGAGGTGACAGGGTGAAAAAGATACATTACCATAACTACTTGCCTTATTCATTTTTCTTTAATTTTACATTTGAAGAGAGTAATTTATCTTTCAAGTCATGCTTCCTGTTTACAGTTAATCTTTTCCTTTGCCTTTCATCACCTCTAATCAGTTGAAAATGAACCTAGCTTCTTAATTACTCATTTGTTTTGTTTGTCAGAGTCAAGCCTTTGAAGCATTATTTAAAATGTATTAGAAGCCAAATAGATGAAAAATGGAAAACTAATTTGGTAACACAGATAGATGTAAATTTTGCTCTTGACAATTGCACAAAATGGATAGTAATCATCCTGTTGGCAGAAGATGTTAACTTTATAAGAAAAACACAGTATCCTGTTTTTAACGTTGAAATTGAGTAAAATTATTTTTGGGGAAAATTTTTTTTTTTTTTTTTAAGAATTCAAATGATTCACCAAAAGGCAATTCACACACACACACACACACACACACACACACACACACTCATACACACACACACACACACACACACACACACACACACACACACACACAAATACACATTCCTGAAAGAAACACCACAGCCTAATGTCATTTTATATTTAATAAATCTATCAGCTTGAGAGAAACAGCATGCTCTTGTTCAATTATGTCAGTGGTGTTGAGTCTTTCATGACTGCATTTGGAGTTATCTTGGAAAAGGTACTGGAGTAGTTTGCCATTTTCTTCTTTAGCTCATTTTACAGATGAAGAACTATGGCAAACAAGGTTAATTACTTGCTCAGGGTCACACAACCAATAAGTGTCCAAAGGCAGATTTGATCTTAGGAAGATGAATTTCTCACTTTAGATCTAGTATTTTTTCTACTGCATTACTGAACTGCCCCTAGAGTAAAAGGACTTAATTCAAAAATCCTTCCTTAGCCTCTTAATATCAGTGTGACATTGAACAAGTGAATGTGTGTGAGACTCAGTTGCCTCATTTGTAAATTAAGAATTTAAACTAGATTTTTGGTAAAGTCCCTTCCAGCTGAATATCCTTAATCCATTTAGTCACCAAGCATTTGTTTATCCCTGAACATATGAAATAAAAAGAGTCCCTGTTTTAAAGCAACTAATTCTTCATAGTGGTGACAAAATGGAAACAATTATGTACATAAATTATAGGTAATGGAACGGACTATTCCATTTGTATATTTGGAAAATGTATAAATACATTGCATATTATTATGTAATATCTCATTTTCTTTGAGATATACATTTCTTTCTTATATTAGAACTATAATTTATCTCTTCTACCACTTCTAATCAACCCAAAGTTGTTTCCTTTCAAAAATGTCAAATTAATTTTATTTCTTGCTTTATGATTAGTGCTTTTATTTATACAAACACATGCATGCACACTCCCCACCCAAACATACCCCCACCACACACACACATACACACTCCCATACAACAGTATATTTACCAAATGACCATTAACTTTTTTTTTTTTTGGAAAATATGCCAAGTTTTCTACATTGTGCAAGGAATAAAAAAAAAACATATGGTCTCTAATCTACAATTTTTCATAATTAAGTAGAGGAAAAAATCATGTACAAAATAAAAGTTGTAAATAGTTACAATAAAAGTACTTATGTATAAATGTATAAATGTATAAAAGGGGAAGAATAAAAGACAATTGTGCAAAAAAAGCAGATGCATAAAGAAAAAATCACTTCCTCAGGGTAACAATGGCTGGTATCCTGCTTCCCAGCTTTTATTCTTAAATAATGGTATTTAGTAAAGAAAATAAGATTTCAGAAAAAAAAAAAAAAAAAAAAAAAACATACAATTTTTTCACCTCAGTCACCAAAGCAGGAATTAAGAAGCAAATAGGATTTTCAATGGATTCTGAAAGATGCTAAGATAGAAGAAAAAATAATTGGGAAGAGAAAATTCCAGAAAAGAGGGACAGTAAAAATGTGTTAGAATGGTATAGTGATAAGGAGAAGTTTTGTTTTTTTTTAATTTATTTTTTTAAATTAATTTTTATAATTATAACATTTTTTACAGTACATATGCATAGGTAATTTATTATTATTTTTTTTACAGCATTATCCCTTGCACTCCCTTTTGTTCCTAATTTTTCCCCTCCTTCCCTCCACCCCCTCCCCTAGATGGCAGCCATTCCCATACATATTAAATCTCTTATAGTATATCCTAGGTACAATATATATGTGCAGAATCAAATTTTGTTGTTGTTGTTGTTGTTGTTGCAAAGGAAGAATTGTATTCGGATGAAAAAAGAAATTAATCTCAAAAGCTGGAATTCGTTTTCCTTTAAAATTTTTATGGTGTTTTAAAAGTAACCATTAGGAAATGCTTGGTCTTCTGCGAATCATACAACAATGGACTAATGTCTGTTATTCAAGTGTTTTTTCCACTACTCATACATTCTTGCTTTATTGTTTTGTATATCTGAGAACTTAAATTATTCAATATCTTATCTTTGCCCATAATATATTTGGATAATGCATCTTTTTATTTCCTTTCATAAAATGCTATGTAATTTAAGCTTCAAAAGGCCATTAGGAAGTAATTTAATTATTATATAAAACATATTTAATTCTATTCAATTTACTTAATGTCACTAACAATGCAAGATTTATTTTGTTTAATATTTTATGTTGAGAAGATGGCAGGGCGAAGCCAAAAAGCTTCTCCAGCTTCCTCAAAAAACACATATAACCAAGCCTCTAAAGAGACTCTGACAGAATGAAACCCCTCTCCACCTCAAGATAATTAGAAAAAACTTAAAGAAAGGTCAGTCTCACTGGGATGAAAAGGGTATTCAGCCCAGCTAAGACAGATTCTGAGAAAGCCAGTAAGAGGGTTTTAATCATAGCAGATCAGCAACTGAGACTCTCCCTCATGGCTCAGTAGAGGAGCAAATCAGTGGGACAGCCTCTACTTGCACCTCACAAGGCAAATTTTGGAAAACCAAGTTGTTTCCTGAAAGGTCAAGCTATGCATTGCAGACACAAGGTTTCCTCTGCAAAGCTCAGAACTGCAAAGTAAACTTGAGAAAACAGCCCCTTTATCCTAGAAGCAGAGGTTAACCACAAAAGGAAAGAAAGATGAAATTCTCCTACAAAAGGAAAGAAAATGAGCAAGAAACAGAAAAAAAAAAAAAAAAAAAAAAAAAAAAAAACATTGACTATAGAAAGCTATTATGATGACAGGGAAGAAGAAAACACCAACTTGGACCAGGATAAAATGTCCTAAGAGCAAATCGCAAAGAGTGATATGAATTGGTATCAAACACAGAGTCTTCTTTTAAACGTTCATAAAAGACTTTAAAAGGTAAATAAGAGAGATAGAAGAAAAAAAAAGAAGAAAATAAATGAGAGATATGTAAGAGAGAGTCAACAGCCTAGAAAACAAAGGCAATTCCTTTAAAAATATAATTGACCAAATGCAAAAAAAAAAAAAAAAAAAAAAAAAAAAAATCTGCTGAAGGAACAATACCTTCAAAAGCAGAATTAATCAAATAGAAAAAGAGATACAAAATTGAATGGAAGAAAATCACATATTAAAAACCAAAGAAAAGCAAATGGAAGTTTATGACTCTATGAGACACCAAGAATCAGTCAAACAGAGTCAAAAGAAAAAAAAATGGAAGAAAATATAAAATACTTCATTGGAAAAACAACTGACCTGGAAAATAGATCAAGAAGAGAAAAATTAACCATTATTGGACTACTTGAAGGCCATGACCAAAAAAAAAAAAAAAAAAAAAAAAAAAAAAAAAAGAGCCTGAATAACATCTGAATAACACTTGTCAAGAGATCATCAGAGAAAACTACCCCAAATATTATAGAAACAGGGGGAAATAGTCATTGAAAGAATCCATTCATTGTCTTTGGAATGAAATTCCACAAGGAAAACCCCAAGGAACATTATTACAAAACTCCAGAACTACCATCTCAAGGAAAGTGATCTCATCATTAGATGAGAAAATAATATCTATAACTCTTGAGAATTGTATTTGCTACTGGAACAGACAGGGGAGCATTCACTTGGACAGAAGGTGTGATTATGAATGATCTCCGATATGATTATATCAAATAAAAACCTTAAGGGGAAGGAAAGGGACCTGTAATGGGAGAAGAGGAAAAGGGAGATATAATGGAACAAATTACATGACAAAAAGAGACACAAAAGATATATTACAATCCAGGGAAAGAAGGGAGAGGGGTGAGCATTGTCTGAAGCTTGATTTAATCAGTTTTGGCTCAAAGAGGGAATAACTCAAGCATTCTAACTTGGGTAAAGAAATTTATCTCACCTTATATGAGGAGGATAAAGAGGAAAGAAAATGTAATGCCTGGGTAGAAGGGCAGAAAGAAACAATAAGAAAAAAGGTAAGAGAAGGGGAGAAGGGTACTAAAAATAAGGTAATGGGCAGGGTGGGTAAAAAAACAAACAAACAAACAAACAAGCATTACTATAACAGGAAGTAAAGAAAGAACCAAGATATGTACAGAGGGAAAATACAATGGAGGGAATAAAGAGATGGTAATTACATTTTGAATGTGAATGGGATAAACCCTCATTAAATGGAAGCAAATACTAGAGTGGTTTTAAAAAATAGATTTCTACAATATATAGTTTACAAGAAAGACATCTGACACAAAAAGACACAGAGAGAGAAAAAAATAAAAGGATGGAACATAATTTTTTATGTTTTAGCTGAAGTAAAAAAAAAAAAAAAAGCAGAGGTAGCAATTCTAATCTCAAATAAAGCAAAAGTAAAAATAGATCTAATTAAAAGAGATAATGGAGGAAAGTACATATTGATAAGGAGTACCATAAACACTGAACTAGTGATGGTATTAAATGTATTTGCACCAAATAGTAGAGCAGGCAAATTCCTAGAGAAGATTTTATGTCAGTTATAAAAAGAGACAGCTAAACTGTTCTAGTGGGGGATCTCAATCTTACCCTGTTAGAATCAGACAAATCAAACTACAAAATTAATAAGAAAGAAACTAGGAAGGTTAAGAGGATCCTAGATATGAGAGACCTCAGGAGAACATTCAATAAGGTCGGAAAGAAATATATATATATATATTTTTTTGGCAGTACATGACATCTATACAAAAACTGACCATATATTAGGGCATAAAAACATTATAATCAAATAAAAAAAAAGGCATAAATACTAAGTATTTCCTTTTCAGACCACAATGGTATAAAAAGTATATTCAATAAAGTGCCAGGGAAAGATAGACTAAAGACCAACTGGAAATTAAGCAATGTAATTCTAAAGAATGAGAGTCAATCAACAAATCACAGAAATAAGAGAATAACAAAAATGAGACAGTATATAAAAAATCTATGGGATGTAGCCAAAGCAAGTTCATAAGGGAAATTTTATATTTCATAATAGCTGCATGAATAAAAAAGAGAAAGAAGAGATCAATGAATTGGACATGCAACTAAAAAAGTTAAAATAAGAACAAATTAAAAATCTCCAATTAAATACGAAATTAGAAATTCTAAAACTTAAAGGAGAGATTAGTTACATTGAAACTAAGAAAAGTATTGAACATAAATAAAATTAAGTATTGGTTTTGGGAAAAAAAAAAACACACAAAATAGATAAATCTTTGGTTAATTTGATTAGAAAAAGGAAAGAAAAAAATTCCCAGTGTCAAAAATTAAAAGGGTGACCTTACTACTGATGTAAGAGAAATTAAAGTAATAATTATGAGTCATTTTACACAAATATATGGCAGGAAGTCTGAAAATATAACTGGAATAGATGAATATTTACAATAATAAAAATTGTCCAGGTTAACAAAAGAGTAAATGAATTACTTAAATAGTCCCATTTTAGAAAAAGAAATTGAACAAACCATCAATGAATTCCCTAAGAAAAAGTCTCCAGGACCAGAAGGATTTATACGTGAATTTTACCAGATATTTAATGAACATTTAATTCCAACTATATAAACTATTTGCACAAATAGCTAAAGGAGCCCTATCAATTCTTTCTATGACATAAATATTGTACTGAACCAGGAAGAGCCAAAACAGAGAAAGCAAATTACAGACCAATCTCCCTAATGAATATTGATGTAAAAAAATTGAAATAAAATATTAGTAAAAAGATTCTAGCAATTTTTCAGCAGGATAATACACTATGACCAAATGAGATTTATACCAGGAATACAGGGCTGGTTCAATATCAGGAAAACTATTACCATAATAGACTATAAATATATGCAGAAAAAGCTTTTGACAAAAAAAAAAAAAAAAAAAAAAAAAAAAAAAAAAGAAAAAAAGAAACAGCACTAATTATTACTAAAACACTAGGGAGCATAAAGATAAAGGAAGTTTTTCTTAAAATAATAAGCAGTATCTATTTAAACCCAACAACAAACATTATTTGTAATGGAGAAAAGCTGAATGAATTCTCAGTGAGATCAGGGGTGAAACAAGGATGCTTATTTTCACCATTATTATTTAACATTGTACTGGACATTTTGGCTTTAGCAATAAGAAAAGAAAAAAAAAATAAATTAAAGGAATTAAAATAGGCAATATGAGATAAAAATATCACTCTTTGCAGATGATATGATTAAATACTTAGAGAATCCCAGAAAATCATCCAAAAACCTATTCAAAACAATTAACAGCTTTAGCAAAGTTGCAGGATATAAAATAAACTCATACAAGTAATCAGCATTTCTATATATTACTGAGAAAACCCATAAGCAAGAGATAGAAAGAGAATTTCCATAGAAAATAACATGAGACAAAATAAAATATTTGCATATCTATTTGCCAAGACAAACACTTCACACAAAGTCAGATCCAAACAATTAGGAAATGTAGCTAATACAGTAAATATGACAATTCAGCTAATTTGGCCTACTTGTTCAGTGTCATGCCAATCAAACTGCCAAAACATTATTTTATAGAACTAGAAAAAGTAATAACAAAATTCATCTGAATGAACAAAAGGTCAAGAATATCAAAAGAATTCATTAAAAAAATACAAAAAGGATAGTGGCTTAGCTGTACCAACCCTTAACATATATTACAAAGTGACAGTAATCAAAACCATTTTATACTGGCTAAGAAATAAGAGTGGTGGAATAATGGAATAGGTTAGATACATAATGACAATATGCAATCTAGAATTTGACAAAATGCCAAACTCCAGCTTCTAGAATAAGAATTCACTATTTCACAAAAATAGATAGGAAAATGGAAAATGATGTCAGAAATGGCATAGACATACATCCACACCCCATATCAAAATAAAGTCAAAATAGCTACATGATTTGGGCATAAAAGATGATACCATAAACAAATTAGGTGCATAAGGTTAATTATCCTGTCAGATTTTTGGAGAAGAGAGAAATCTTTGACCAAAGAAAAATGAACAACATTATAAATGGCAAAATGGACAACTTTGAGTACATAAAATTAAAAAGGTTTTACACAAACAAACAAACAAAAAAAAAAAAAAACAGAAAGACAAGATGAAAAGGGAAGTTCAGATCTGGGAAAAAAATATTTACAGACTATTTCAGATAAAAGTCATTTCTAAAATAAATAAAGAACTGTTTCAAATTTATAAGAATGTAAGTCATTCCATCATGGATAAATGTTCAAAGGATATAAATTGACAATTTTTCAGATGATAAAATTAAAGCCATCTATAGTCATATTAAAAATGCTTTAAAAAGTGAATGGGGCAACTAGGTGTCACAGTGGATAGAGAACCAGCCCTGAAGTCAGGAAGACTTGAGTTCAAATCTCTCAGACACTTAAAACTTCTTAGCAGTGTGACCCTGGGCAAGTCACTCCAATTGCCTCAGCAAAATTAATTAATTAATTAATCTTTTAAAAATTGCTACTAAATGGAGAAATGCAAATTAAAATAACTCTGAGTTACTATTTCCCAGCTATCAAATTGGCAAAGATGACAGTAAAAGATAATAATACGTGTTGGAAGGAGGAACCTGGGACACTAATGCATTGTTTGTGTTATGAAATTATCCAACCATTCTGGAGAACAGTTTGGGATTATGCACAGAGGGCTATAAAACTGTGCATATCCTTTGATCCATCAGTGCCATTACAGGGGCTGTTTCCCAAGAAAATCATAAAAGAGGGAAAATGACTGCCATATGCATAAATGTTTTTAGCAGCCCTTTTTGTGGTCAAAAAATTGGTGAATGAATAGATGCTCTTCATTTGGGGAATGACTGAATAAGTTGTGTTATATGAAGGTAATGGAATATTATTGCTCTGTACAAAATAATGAACAAACTAACTTTAGAAAGGCCTGGAAAGATTTACATGAACTGATATTGAGCTAAACAAGCAGAATCAGAAATATATTATACATATTAACAGCAAGAATTTGCCATTATCAATTATGGAAGACTTGGTTCTCAGTGATTCAGTGATCCAAGACCATCCCAATAGACTTTGGATAGAAAGTGCCATTTGCATTTAAAAAAACTATGGAGATTGAATACAAATCAATACATGCTATTTTCACTTATTTACTGTATTTTTTTCTTCCCCATGGTGTTTCCCTTTTGTTTTGATTTTTTTCTCCCAACATGTTGTGTATTAAAAATAAAGAAATATAGTTTTAAAAATATTTTATTTTGAAAGATGGAAATAAAAGTTTTAAAGTGAAACAATTGTAATATATAATAACTTTTTTCTGCAGGAGTCATAATTCTTTGTAGGCATTCTCCAGGAAAATTATGGAAAATCAATGAGCAAAATTGAATTATCTCAAATTTCAAGTTATTGCAACATTTTGAACAAAAATTTTCTCTCTGGTTCCCTGAGACTTCTCGCCACCATTTCATTGAATATCTCCAGTATTTGAATTCTATGTTCTAGAATAACTGAATCTTTAGCTATTCTTTTTCAGAGCTCATTGAACTTTTCCAAATTATGGTCTATGTTTAGAATAGATTAAATCCTTCTTTTCACTTAAGACTTAACTCAATTTCTACCAAATCAAAGAAACCTTCTTGGAAGTATTATATAGTAGCCACAGCATTGTATGTGGAACCAAGATGATCTCAGTTTGAATAAGTTCTAGGCATTCACAAATTGTGTGACCCTATCAAAGTCATGTTACTTTCGTGAACTTTATGAAATCTGAGGTCCTTTCCATTTATAACCCTTGTACCACTCTCTTTATCTTGAGCTGTGTTAACTTGAGATTAACTCTTAGCACAACTTATGTACTGTATTCTAAGATGTATCCTTAAAAAGAAAGGCAATTTTTCTTTTTCTCTTTGTATCATTTTAACTTTAGATCAAAGACCATGTTGAATAATAGATGGAGATCGTTCCTTGGAGTTAGGAAGATTCAAATCTTGTTTCTGAAACCTACTATTTATGACCATGGATAAATCACTACTTCTAAAAGTGCCCCTAAGCTATCTCTCTAACACTCAAAATTACAGATGAGTTGCATCAATTTGCCTAGGGATTTTAAACACAGAAAGTTTCCTTTAACCGGAAATTTGTATGTCAGCAAGCCAATGGGCACTTATGTATCATGTAGTATTTATTAATTGCTATTCACTATTATGAGCTGGTAAGTTTGGGTTCTCCAATTCCCAAATAAAATAAGATAAAAATTCCCCATTATCTAGTTCAATACCTGGAATAAATTATTCAGTTAAAAATGTTGTTTCATTGAATAATGAAAAGTGTAATTATTAGAATCTAGGACAAGTACATTTAAACAAACTATGTATTCTGAGAAAATAATTTTCTTTCTTTGGCCTTGAGTTTGCTCAATGAAATTAGATCTTTGGCCTGAATAACTACTAAAATGATTTTGTTATTAACCATTAATATTAACCACATTAACTAAGGACTTTTTTTTTTAAGAGGTCAAATGATCATTGATCTAAAGTAGAAAGGAAGCTTGAAATAAATCATCTAGTCCACCACTTCCTAAACTATTCCATTCACAATCCCTTTTCTTCTGAGAAATTCTTATGTGACCCTGGGGACATAGGTATATAAAAATAGGTATATCAATAAAATTTTTACTGATAATAAATTATGATTGTATAGTTTAAGAATCTTTGATCTAGTCTCTCTTTACAGAAAAGGAAACTGAACCTTAGAGAAAAACAAAACAAAACAAAACAAAACAAAACAAAAAACAAACAACAACAACAACAACAAAATAAAACAGAACATGCCAGAGCTAGTATATGACTCCAAAAGAAATATTCTTTTTATTAGACCATATTGACTCTCATGATTTATTTTGCATTACTCTTGGTTGGTTGATTGGTTTCTTGGGTATACTTCATTTTCCAAGAGCATCAAAATGTATTCACGATGTTAGAATCGAGTTACAATACGCCCAACTACTGATGATCATACCATATGAACTCAGAATTTTCTGCTACAGGTTAAACACAAATAGTCCCTATGAACATTTCAGATGCTTCTCTAACTTTGTGAATTTTATGTTTGTATGAGTTAATTTAATTTTGCTTTGAGGAGAGAGCACAGCTTCTTTTTTGATGAGGGCATGCCATGCTAGGTAGTCTGGAGCCTGTATCTCCCATGTCATATAATCAGTTCTAAAGTTCTTAAGAGAGACCTTGAGAGTATCCTTGTATTATTTTTCTGGCCAGCTTATGAATTCTTCCCCTCTGTGTGTTCTCCATAAATTAATCTTTTTGGCAAGCATATATTTGGCATTCAAACAACATGGTCAGCCTAATGGAGTTGCACTCTTTGCGGTAGAGTTCGAATACTTGACAGTTTAGTTTTAGAAAGGACCTCAGTGTATGATATCATATTCTATCAGGTGATCTTCAAAATCTTCTTAAGACAATTCAAATGGAAGTGATTTAGTTTCCTCACAAGGTGGTTCTTTATTGTCCAGATTTTATACAAAAATGAGGGCAACACAACAACCCTGTAGAGCTTCAGTGTGGTAGTGAGCCTCTTCCATACTTTCCTTCCGAGCCTCCCAAACACAACCCCCATGCATTCTGATGGAAATTTTATAAAACAAAATCTGCTTCCTTCTTTGATAGGGTGGTATGTGTAAGTTAAATTAGGACACAGAACATTGAATAATCTAAGAAACCTATAAAAAAGTTCTAAATATTAGTTAATTAGATGCTAGTTAAGATAGATAATAATATGGGAAATATATGTCTAGTTCTCTTACAAAATAGGCAATGTAATCATGATATCTTGGGTGAAAATTGATTCATTTATTGCTTGACAATATCATCATGGAAGTGGATATTTTCAACATAAAGAAGATCCAACTCACTTCCAGTTGATCATTGATGGACAGAAACAACTACACCAGAGAAGGAACACTGGGAAGCGAATGTAAACTGTTAGCACTACTGTCTATCTACCCAGGTTACTTATACCTTCGGAATCTAATACTTAATGTGCAACAAGAAAATGGTATTTACACACATATATTGTATCTAGGTTATATTGTAACACATGTAACATGTATGGGATTGCCTGTCATTGGGGGGAGGGAGAAAAAGGAGGGGGGGATAATTTGGAAAAATGAATACAAGGGATAATATTATTTTAAAAAATTACTCATGTCTATATACTGTGGAAAAATTTTCTAAAAAAAAAGACAATATCATCATAAAGAAACTATAGGATAGCACTCAACAAGCTGACCTCTCAGACAATTGATTTTTGTTTGACTATGTGTGTGAGTAGTAAAGTATCTTTTCAAGTCCTACAAATATCTCTGTATTTCCAGTTCTCTTCCTAATTCACATAGTGAACTAAAAGCTATGAAGGTGCAGTTCATTCTTGAAGCCATTCTGTATTTTTATTTTGTATATAACGAGAACATTTTTTAATATATGCAAAGCTAGTTTTCAACATTCACCTTTGTAAAACCTTGTAGTCCAAAAATTTCTTCTTTCCTTTTCCCCTACCCTTAGATAGCAAGTAATCCAATATAGGTTAACCAAGTGCAATTCTTCTAAATATATTTCCACATTTATCAAGCTGCACAAGAAAAACCAGATCAAAAGGGGAAAATGAGAAAGGGAAAAAAATCCACATTCAGTCCCATAGTCCTCTCTCTGGATACAGATAATTCTCTCCCGCACAAGTCTATTAGAATTTATCCGCATCACCTCATTGCCGAAAAGAGCCAAATCCATCACAATCGATGATCACATAAGCTTGTTGTTGCTGTGAACAATGTTCTCTTGGTTCTATTTATTTCATTTAGTATCAGTTTATATAAGTCTCTTCAGGTCTTTCTGACATCACTCTGCTGATTGTTTCTTAGAAAACAATGGATATTTCATTACATTCATATACCATAACTTATTCACTTATTCCTCAACTGATAGGTATCCACTCAGTTTCCAGTTCCTTGCCACTACAAAAAGGGCTGCTACAAACATTTTTGCACATTTAGCTCCTTTCCCCTTTTTTTTATGATCTCTCTTTGGGATATAGGCCCAGTAGTAGCACTGCTGTATAAAAGGATACGCACAGTTTGATATCTCTTTGCCTATCAAAATTACTTTCCATAAAGGTTGGATCACTTGACAACTCTACCTTAATGTATTAGTGTCCTATTTTCCCCACATCCCCTGCACTATTTATTATTATCTTTTATTGTCACCTTAGCCAGTCTAAGAGGTGTATATTGTACCTCAGAGCTGTCTTAATTTACATTTCCTGATCAGTAGTGATATAAAGCATTTTTTCATCTGACTAGAAATGGATTTAATTTATTTGCCTGCAAGTTGCCTATAGATCATTTATCAATTGGAGAAAGCCATTCTGTATTTAGTGTAGAGTTTCTCTCTCTGATTCACACCATCTTACTATCAATGTGACAATTTTTCACATCTTGGACTTTTTTATAAATAATATTTGTAATTTACAAAGTAGCTCCATTCAATTACTAAAGTTTCCAATTTTGTATAATTTAGATTTCCAATGAATTGATTGTAGCATCAAGGACTTAACATTGGGATGTTAAGATCACATAACCCAACTTTCAATAGTTACCAATGAGGAAACAAATCTAGAGAGAATAAATGGTTCATATTTTCCAATACTGCTCTTTAAAAGATGCACTAACATAATTACTGTAGTCCATAAGGTTGGACATGCAGTTTTAAGGGAATGAGACAGAGACAAGGTAATTCTATACAGTGGGGACTCCCAGCCTATTAGCATTATTAGATATTGCTCATAGGTATAAGTCCATTCACCTACTCTGCCTGAGTTATTAATGTCCATTCTCTAGTGGCACATTTTATATATTTTACTACTGTTGCATATTAATTTGTGCATATCTATCATAGACTTATGCTCAAACACAATATGACCAAGTCTGTCACGACATTAAGGTAGAACTTTAACTTCTCTGGACTTTAAGGTGTTTGTCTGCAAAATCAGGAAAATGGACTAGATCATCTTGTAAGGACCCTTTTATCTCTTTATCTAAGTGACTATGGGTTATTTCCTTTTGGGAATTTACATCCTAAACAATGAGCCCAGTGTTTGACCCATAGCAGCAATCATTCACTAAATGTTTTGGAATGAATGAAGAAAGGAAGTGACAATAACTTCTGGGAGAAAAAAAATCTATCTTTCTTCCTTCTGTCCCTAAATATTCTTCTAATTGTTTTAAAATTCAACAAGCTCTGAGAAGGCATAACTAGGATCAGTTAGTGAATATTGTTGAAAAGCAGATTTAGATTAGATAGGATGAAATATTTTAAAGCATTTTACTCCTATGTAAGTGAAAAGTACATATATGAAAACGAATAAGCTTTTCATCACTACAAGTCTTTGAGCAGAGGAAAGATTATCTCTCACAGTCTAGTGAAAAGGAAAATTTATGTTAATGTATCAGTTAGATTAGATCAATTTACTTAAACTTTTCCCACTCTTAACCATTTTTCAGTCAAGAAAATTTTACATGATCCCAGCTACATAGATTTATAAAATATGTATAAAATCAAACATTTACTAATAATAAATCATAAATTCATGAGCCTCAAATTCACTTATGAGACTCCATATGATGTCTAGAAGCTCTGTTTCAAAACTAAGAAGTAGATGATGTCATGTCTCTATTCTAGTTAAAAAAAAAAATTGTGATACCATTGTAAAAATTTCTCTCAACTGCATGCTTTTTCCCAATTCAGTCTCCTCAATCTTCCTTTCATTCACTTTATTCAGTAGTGTATTCTATGTCATTCTGCCTAATTTCCATGCTGTCCCATAACCTGAAAACTAGAATGTTTCTATATTAGAACCAATTTTGAGATGTTCACTTTTAAAGAACTAAATTCGTATTTTAAATATCTATCAAGAGCAAAGTGGATAGCCCATCCTCTGTCCACTCCATACCTTCCTTAAAAGTAAATAATTGCAAAATTTAATGCACATAACCCCTTCTATAAACATCTCAAGTCTTGTTTTTATAGGATAGGTGTTTGGATTTACTAATTTATACATCTTATACACCCTGATCAAGTTATGCTATTTCTCATTTCTCTTCAATAGCTGAAGAATAAAATCACTTTTTGACTCTCCTTAAATGTTGTGAAAATATTTTTTTCTTTTTTTTTATATTTTCAAAATTACCTTTATTTTATAATCCAGGCACATGCTAGGTAAATGGTTAACAACTGACTCCCTTTGGTTAGGGTGGGAGATTCTTAAAACACTTTTAAGTTTATATATATATATATATATATATATATATATATATATATATATATATATATATATAATGTTTTTCTATATCATTCTTTGAGCATTGAGCATGCTTCCAATAGAATGATAATATAATGGGATCATAATACTCTGGAAAGACTGTGGAACAAAGAGACACCCTCCAGAATCAGCCAAATCCATGGTGGATGGGAGGCACTTTAATTGTCACTGGAGCCATTCAAAAATCAATATTCAACTTCTCCCATATTTTTTTTTGCTTCATTCTTTTCACTTCTGCTAGCATTTGGTCTTGATGATCTTTCACCTTTTACTCCCAGTATCTAGTGAGAAATACAGCTATAAGGAAAGAGGCTGAGTGATCCCAAGGAATATGTCTTGAATGTTGATCTTTTTTATTTATGCTATAAAAAGCCATTCTAGATGAAGAGAATTAATATTCAAGTTAAGAATGGAAACCACCCCAACTCAAGATTTTCACTCCCGGGTGGATTTTGTACCATATTTTGACATTGTTCACTAAGAAATGACCTTGGAGAATAGCCTTTAGAAACCAGATCAGGGTAATAGGACATTGGAGGAAAAAATATGTAGGAACTGTGCTAAAAGTAAGTTTATTTTCCTTAGAAGCTAAAAGGGTATAAGGAGAAATTATGTTCCTGAGGTATGCACATAGGGTTGGGAAGGTAAATGGGCCTCATTGAAATTTTTGTACATTTGATCCTTCCATATCTCTATAGCAATGTTTTTGTAAAATTCAATTGATAAAATGTGGTTAAAAGGAAATGAAGTACAAGTCACTGTGAGAAAAATGGGAAGAACTCAGTTGAAGGGCCCTTAAGCTAATGTCAGCAGAGAAATTTTACCCCCTTAAACCCTCACAATACTCTAGTTATCTGAAGTGCAGGTTTATATGCCTTGGCTCTGTGTGAGTGAGCATTAATGTGCTCAATACATTTGAAATAAAGAATGAAAAGAAGGGGAAAAATAGCAAAATAAATAAAATATTAAAAAGGCTGATTTTAACTCATTGCCCCACAACCTTTACAAGGAACTAGGGCAAAAACTTTTTATATTTCCCTTTTCAAGTTCAAGATCAGTCAATATATGTTGCAATATTCTATGTGGATTGGTCCAAACATTGTTTAAGCATTGGTTTAAAGAGCTATCCCAAACAATTTTACAATTCATTGAAAATTGTTGCTTTTGTTAATTGTTTGTTTTGAGAGTAGCATGGTGTAATAAACAGAGAGAGGAAATTTTTGAGATCTAATTCCAGCTCAGATGGAGAATAACTTTGTGAACTTGATTAAGGCATGCTCCTGGGCAGCAGAGGCTGGGACTAAAAGCACTAAACTGAACAATTTGTAGTTAATAAGTTTATTCCCCCTATAAAGAAGGTGGAAGAACCAAACATATACATAAGTATATGGTTTGGAAGGGCTAACCATAAAGCAATAACAAGATTATTTTGAATCACAAATTTATTTAAAATTAATTCTTGAAAAATTGTTGGAAACAACTCTGTGCAATGGCTTTATGGTGCGTGTAGGCACAGTGAAGTCCAGGAAGAAGAGCTGACAATGGAAAAAAAAAAAATCACAGTGTTTGTTAGTGTTGCATACAATCCAGAAAATAGCCTGTAGTGGCTGGTTAAGCTGGTTAATCTGGCAAGGTTAAGTCATTTGCCCAAATTCCTACAGGTGGTTTACCTCAGAGATGGTACCCAGCTTTACCTACTTTTGAGACCAACTCGCTGTTCAACATGACAAGCTGTTTCTCATTGGTATTGTGTAGACCTCTCCTACACAAGACTTCCAGGCTTTCTGATACACCAAATCCCCTCAGGTGCTTCATCATCATCATTATGTTGCCCTCAGTGAAAGCACTGTTTTTCCAGAGACTATGAATTGCTTAAAAAGCAGGGGAAACTATATATTTTAATGTGTTGTATATTATATATGTATTATTTAATTTGTCCTTTATATATTTTGCATACCAATTTACCAGTGAAATTATAAAAAAACAATAAAGACAGTGCCAAAAAGGTCTTTGTATAATACTAGTATCTAAAGAGTAAGTGCAGGCCTGGAATATAAGTTGGAAAGAAGCAATGGGGACGAGATGAATACTTTCTTATTATATAATAATATCAGGGAACAGAGCAAAACATATTGAGATAAGAAACCCTCAGACTTCAAATTCTTGGCATAAGGAATCATGGTGATTTAAACAAAAAGAATGAGAAAGCATCTTCGGACAAGAGGAGAACTGGAAAAGCAGAATGTATGAAAACCGGAGAGGAGATTGAACCTCTGTATGTTTGTAAGTTCATGTATATCTTGAAATGTAAAGTATATATGGATGTATTCATATTTGTATATACTTTGTTACATTCATAAATAAATTCTGAAATTTCTTGTAGGATTATCTCTTCTTAGTTCTTATTATCCATCTTGCCACATCTACTACATTTGACACTGTTGGCCATCCTCTTCAACTGGACATTTTTGGTTCTCCTCTTCGCTATTTCCTAGCTTCTTCCCAGGCTCCTTTTCTGGTGCATCACCAATATTACAGTTTCTAATTGTGGATTATTCCCAAAGTTCAATCCTACATATTTTCCCATTTTTGATTCTTTTTCTCCCTTCATAATATCATCAGCTTTTAGAGATTTAATTGACATGTCTTGGTAGAAAACTCTTAAATTGATATATCTATTAATCTATCTGTCTGTCTCCTTCCCTTCCTTTCTCATCTTTCTCTTTCCCTTTCCCTCTCTTTCTTTACCTCTCTCTCCCTCTCTTTTTCTCTTCCCTTTCTCTTTCGGGGTCTCCCCATCTCTCTCTTCCTCTCTTGCCCTTTCTCTTCCTCTTTTTTCCCTCCCCCCTCTATCTCTTTCTCTCAATCTCTCTCTGTCTCTGTCTCTCTCCTCTCTCTGTCTCTTTCTTTCTGTCTGTCTCTCTCTTCCTGCCTCTTTCTCTGTCTTTCTGCCTATCTAGCATTATTTTCTCCTTAGCTTCATTCCCGCTTCAATCATTTTGTCAATCACTTACTATTTACAAGATATGCTCAGGAAAGTGAAAAAGGCAAAAATTAATTTCTGTCTTGGAAGAGTTCACAATCCAATATGGAAGGCAACATGTAAACAATTTGATATAATCAAGCTATAGCCAGGACATTAACAGAGGTAAGGGACTAGAAACCAAAAGGAGTGTTTAAGAATTTCTTTCTATGTAAGTTGGAACTGGAAGAAAGTCAGGGAAGCCAAGAGGTTGAGATTAAGAAGAAGAATATTCTAGGCATGGGAGACAGTCAGAGGAAATGTCCAGAGTGCTCTAATTAAGGAGCAGAAAGCAAATGTCACAGGAATCAAAAAAGTACAAGGGAAGAATGCAAAGTAAGAGGAATGGAAAAATTGGAGAAGGATAATAGGTTATAAAGGAAATGAAATACCAAACAAAAGCTTTCATTTTTGCTTCCAAAGTGAGAAGTGAGAAGTGGTCACTGACTACATGAATTACCTATTTGAGATTCTTAATTGATAAATCCTAGAGACATTTTGAAATATTTCCAAACTGAACTCATAATGTGATTCCTCCCAGCTTCCAAATATCCCTTGGATCTGACAAAGAACACATTTCCCCCTTTTTCCAAGTTTGTAATCTTAGAGTTATGCTCAATTTCTAAATCCTCCATATCCTGTTTAATCTCAAATAATGTTGTTCCTATTTATGCAGTCTCTCTCCTTGTTTTCACTAACTTAGTTGCCATTTAAGCTTGAAGCTCCACCACCATTTCCTAAGGTTATTGCAGCCACCTCATAATGGGACTCCCTGCATAGTCTCTCTTCACTCTCACACTATGCTGTCAAAACACAATCTGATCTTGTGACTCCCCTACTCAATCAATCAACCACAATTACTCTGTTTTTATTTTGGATGAAATGTAAACTTCCTAACTCAGGTTTTAATTTTATATATAGCAGTATGGATTATGTATAGAGAACCTATATTCAAATTTTGCCACTGATGTGGGTTTCTTGTTTAATCCTAAATAGATCAATTAATCTCTTTGAGCTTAGTTTTCAGGAAGTTTTCAATGAAGAGAGTAGGCGAGATGATTTTTGAAATCCCTCATGGAAATAGGGAATGGGATGTTGAGGGGGAAACAGGCAGTGATATAGCCTGAATGAAGTATATTATGGGCCAGAACTTGAAACAAGGTGCTAAGCCACTAGAATTAATAGAGACAATGCTTATGTACTTAGTTCACACCTTTAAAAGAGTTCACACATTAGATTTCACACCTTTAGAGAGCATATATAAGCTAGGAACTTCAACTAGGATGGACTTTGGGAGATTCACAAGTCAGAAGCCCACAAGCCCACTCTTAGAGGTGGAGTCAAATTCATTCCAACTTCCACCTTTCTGCTGGCTGGGGACTTCAGGAGATTCAGAGCCAGGATTCAGTAGAGGAGATTCACAATTTGAGGAGATTCACAAGTCGGGCAGAAATATAAGCAAGAACTCTCAGGGCCAGATCCACAAGCTCACAGGAACCCACAAGCTCACTCTCTTGGAAGTGTGCTCAGATTAATTCCAATTTTACACCTTTATGCTGGCTGGAGGCTGAAGGACAAACCTTGGGGTTTGGAGACATTCAGAGGGAGCTCTTGGAACCAAGGAGATAGACGGGCCTCTTTTAAAGCTAACCAGGCCCTAGGCAAAGAGACAAGACTTTGAAGGACACAATAAAAAATTTGGACTTTAACTCCTAGATTCATTTGGGATGATTATTGATCTGAATTGAAACTAAGGCTGCTCCCAGCAGC
The DNA here is from genome assembly GCF_048593235.1 of Sminthopsis crassicaudata. Classification (NCBI taxonomy): domain Eukaryota; kingdom Metazoa; phylum Chordata; class Mammalia; order Dasyuromorphia; family Dasyuridae; genus Sminthopsis; species Sminthopsis crassicaudata. Next base: position 17,100,057 of record NC_133618.1, on the reverse strand, counting down.
TCCCCAAGAAACTTGCTCCCAGAGAACATTATATTTTAGAGATGAGAACATTACAGAAGTATATAGTGGTGAAAAGAGAATTGCATGAAATAAGAGTTAGACCTTACAGCCAGATTAGGGAGGACTCCAAATATCAAACTGAGAAGTTTGTATTATATCTGAGAATTAATAGGTAGATAATGACATATGTTGAGCAGAGGAGTTATGGGATAAAAGGAATTCCTTAGGAAAATTACAATGGTGGCTTTGTTGTAGATGAACCAAAGAGAAGATACACAAACTACAACTGACTTTTTTCAAAGAAATCACCATGAAGCCACAATTTTCCCAATTCATATTGTGGAGAAGATTTTTTTTTATTTTAATTTAAGAAATCCATTTTTTTTATGTTTTTTTTGCTAATACATATCCTATAATTCATTTTTGAACATAATTTCAACATTTCCAAAACTTTGGAACTCAGTTCTTTCTTTTAACATATTAACTAACTCTTTCAATTACAGTTCTGAGAAAAATCTCTTATTAACCATTAATTCATGCTACTTTAACAGCAATAATTACTACTCTCTCTCTCTCTCTCTATATATATATATATGATATATATATATATACATATATATGTGTCTGTGTATGTTTATATATAAATATATAAACACATAATATACAAACATATATATACAAATATAAACAAGGTACATATCACATACATTTAGATATAACTAATTATGTATATTATGTATATGTACATACATACACAAAAGTGCTCTAGGCATTTGTTTCTAGGCAAATGATATATATATATATAATACATGCATTTGGAGCATACATATCACATTTGTTTGCATGTGATTATATATATTTATGCATATATATTTTAAAGGGATATAAATGTGAGCACATATATGGGTTATAGATTTATATATAAATACATGTATGTAATCATACACACACATTTTATATACATATATATATATATATATATATATATATATATATATATATATATATATATATATATAGTATGCATGCATTTATTCCACCAAAAGGTTCAATTTCTAAAGAAACTCTCCACATTATAAACTTTTCGCCTATGCAGATCAGAAAGTCTTAGAGAACATCCTGAGACACTGACAGATGAGGTGGTTTGACTGTTCACATACCTCATAACTTTCTGGGGAAACCGTTGAATAGTTAGCTACGTAGTATGGTGGATGGAATACTGACAACAAAATACAGTGTCAACCATTTACAAGCTGCATAACTCTTGATAACTTATTCAATCTGTCTCTTTCTTTTTCATAATCTGTACAATGAAGATAATAAAAGCATCGACCTCCTAAGATTTTTGTGAGAAAAGGGGTTAATGTTCATAAACTGCTTTGCAAACATTAAAGCCCCATAGAAATGTTTACAAATTACTATTATTACAACTACTACTATTTATTGCTGCTGCTGCTACTACTACTACTACTATTAGAGATAATAAATCTTTAATACTGATCCTCTCTCTGTTATGAGCCAGAACTTGAAACAAGGTGCTAAGTCAGTGAAATTGATAGAGACAATGATTATTTAGCATGGTGCTTAACACTTCTCTAGTTCAGTACATGTACTTAGTAGAGTTCTACAAGATTCACCCCTTTAAGAGAGCATCTATAAGCTAGGAGCCTCAATCAGGATTCAGTTGGGGAGATTCAGAAGTCAGAGAAAGCAGAGCTCAAGCTCTCGGAACCAAGACTACAGAAGGCCTCTAAGATAGCTAACCAGTCCCCAGGAAAGGAGACAAGACTTGGAAAGAGACAATAAAGGATTTGGACTTTAATACATTGCTGCATTTGGGGTGATTACTGAATTGAAACTAAGTCTGCCTCCAGAGACCCCAAGGAAACCCTATCAAGAGAATATTACATTTTAGAGAAGAATATTACATCTCTCCATCATGCTCCTCAGGCCCTTTGAGAAAATCACTTATTATCTGTCAATTACTACAGCAGTAACATGATGCTGAAACTATTTATAAGACTATTATGTCAATTGAGTTGTAAAATATGTCAAACAATAAAAATGTTGCCATTGTATAAATTTGCTTTAATGTCTGTATTATTTTTATTACTAACATATATGCCAAAGTGCAGCAGCTCCAGTCAGTAACTAATTTATTCCTAGACTGCTAGGCTCACTGTGTACGTTTAGCTGATATATAGTATTTTTATTACGATGGAACCCAGCAAAAATTCTAGTCAAGGAAAAGCTAAAGAATTATTTAAGTTAATAATTTAAATCATCTTCTGAGTTCTACCATAAAATAAGTCACTGGCTTGTGTGCGAAAAAATATTGAGCTTTCTAGTACCATGGAACATTGGTAGTGAAACAGCATTTTCCTTGTGAACATTTCTACAGCATTTTGAAGGAAATCCTGTTTCAGGAAGGATGGGAATATTTTTGCTCTTTGCTGCCTCTCAACGACCCCCAGAATGCACATTTACCAACTTGTGAATGGTCCAAACTGACTTTCAGTTTCCCATTGGGTTTGCTGTATGTTTCTGTCCCTAATCAATGAGAGTAATGAGACTTGCCTTTCCAGAACTGGTGGCAGAATAAAAGGAATTTCTTAAGTGATTATAGCACTTCATTTCCTCTTTGGGTAGCATTGAGCCAAATCTGATATTTCTGACCATTGGTAAGTCTCCTAGCTTGCCTGCCCAAAGAGTTCTTTCATCATCCTTGCCTATTCCCAATGATAAAAGCCTGGAGTAATCATAGAAGAGGAAGGCAGCATAATAAGGTAGAGATATGTCTGAATCAGGAGAGAGAAACTGGGTTCAAATCCTCTCTGAAGCTGTGTTACATTACACAAATTATCTGAGATTCACTTGCCTCATCTGTAAAATAAGGGAGCTTGACAGAAGAGTGTCTAAAATCCTTTGTGGCTCTGAAACAATCCAGCTATGACCCTACTATTGTCAGTAATGAAGAAATGCAGCCCTAGAAATATATTTTTCCAAATAAGATGTTATCAAGTTGCTGTGCTCTGAAACATCTGGAATCTGGGAACTACAATGGCAAAGGTTATTGGCAAATTTGAGAATACTCAAAGGGATAATAGCAGCATGGGGAGTATAAAGAAAGCCAAATATATGTGATTTTTTTTTTTTTTAAGGAGAGGGAATTTTTTTTAAATTTATGATGTCTTTATTAATTTTATAACTATAACATTTTTTGACAGTACATATGAATAGGTAATTTTTTTTAACAACATTATCCCTTGTACTCCCTTCTGTTCCGAATTTTTCCCCTCCTTCCCTCCACCCCCTCCCCTAGATGGCATACATATTAAATATCTTATAGTATATGCTTGGTACAATGTATATGTGCAGAACCAAATTTTGCTATTGTTGTTGTTGCAAAGAAAGAATTGTATTCAGAAGGTAAAAATAATCTGGGAAGAAAAACAAAAATGCTCACAGTTTACACTCATTTCCCAGTGTTCCTTTTCCGGATGTGGCTGATTCTGTCCATCATTGGTCAATTGGAATTGGATTAGCTCTTCTCTATGTTGAAGATATCTACTTCCATCAGAATACATCCTCATACAGTATCATTGAGAGGGAAAGAATTTATGATGTGTGGGAGTAAGTAGGGACATTGTGTGATTGATTCTAAGTATTTTCAAGGGTGTTATTCCTAAGAGGGATTTAAGATATTACACCTTTACTCAAAGGTACAAGTAGGAAGAACTAGTTCATAAGCATTTTGAATTTCTAAAACTTAGAGATGCTCACAGGTAGAATGAGCTGCAATAGCGGTTAATACATTCCCCATCATTAGAAACTTCTTCAAGAAGGAAAGAAGACCATTCATTCATGATATTATAGACTTTTTCCTTTTTACCATTTGTCCTGAATACTCTCTGTGGATTCTTCTAAGACTAGAATTCTTAATATATTTTAATACTAGAAAAATAAGAATTACTACAATTTCATATATTTGCATCTTAAATCTTTGTTGTGTCCTTTAGAATATATAAGAGAGATAACGAAACGCCTATTTTATAAATATAAAATCTATTTATTTCCTAGCACAATTCTTTCAGTTTTGAACCCTTGCCTCACAACAATGAAATCAATCATTATTAAACTGCTGGGTAGGGGATGGACATTGTTCTGTTATTTTGTCATCCCACACTCTTCCTTATCCCCTTGGAGTTTTATTTGCAATGATCCTGAAATGGCATGGCATTCCTTCTTGAATTCGATTTCTGGATGTGGGTATTGAGGCAAAATCAATTAAGGGACTTACTCAAAGACAAACAACTAGGAAGTATGGTTTTCCTGATACCTGGCCTGGTACTATATCTTCTGTGCCAGTGAATTTTCCTTTATTAAATATAGGTGCAATTAAATGAAAAGAAAATCAAAACATCAGATTTTTTTTTTCCCCAGCATTATGGAATAACATTTTATTTGGATATTTTAATGTATTCCTGATTTCATCCATATTGCCATTCTCTCTTATGGTATAGGTTACAACCTATCTACCCTTCTCATCATGAATTATTCTTATCCATGTCTTTTTTTTTTTTTTTTTTACTTAATAATTTTTTATTATATATATTTTTTTGTAATATTATCCCTTGTATTCATTTTTCCAAATTATCCCCCCTCCCTCTATTCTCTCCCCCCCGATGACAGGCAATCCCATACATTTTACATGTGTTACAATATAACCTAGATACAATACATGTGTGTGAATATCATTTTCTTGTTGCATAATAAACATTAGATTCCGAAGGTACATGCAACCTGGGCAGACAGATATTAGTGCTAACAATTTACATTCACTTCCCAGTGTTTCTTCTCTGGGTGTAGCTACCTCTGTCCATCATTGATCAACTGGAAGTGAGTTGGTTTTTCTTTATGTTGAAGATTTCCACTTCCATCAGAATACATCCTCATACAGTATCGTTGTTGAAGTGTACAGCGATCTTCTGGTTCTGCTCATTTCACTCAGCATCAGTTGATTTAAGTCTCTCCAGGCCTCTCTGTATTCCTCCTGCTGGTCATCTCTTACAGAGCAATAATATTCCATAACCTTCATATACCACAATTTACCCAACCATTCTCCAACTGATGGACATCCATTCATCTTCCAGTTTCTAGCTACTACAAAAAGAGCTGCCACAAACATTTTGGCACATATATGTCTCTTTCCGCTCTTTAGTACAAAACATCAGATTTGAAGAATCTTCTTGAGTTCAGGGGCTTTCTTTATCTCTTTCTCTCTTTCTGTCTCTCCCTCTTACTTTATCTCTCTCTGTCTCTCTATATCTCTTTCTGTTTTTCTGCCTCTGAATCTCTATCTCTTTGAGTCTCTGTTTCTATCTCTCCCTCTCCCTCCATTCTCTCTCACTTTGAAGAGGGGACCCCAAAACTCTAAAAAAATCCTTGAAGGAGAAAATCTGCTTCAACCCTGCCTCAGTGAGAGACCACCCCAGGGAATCAGATAAAGTGGTTTACTTAGGTGGAGCTAGTTGAGTCTTGAGCTAGAGAATTCCAACCCTATTCCATGTAGATCTTCCATTCAACTCAACTCAAGTTATACCCAGCCCCATCAAGAGCAACCCCCCCCCCTCATAGCCAACTTGAGCTGTCCCAGCTCCCACTAAAACAGTCAATATAAAAGAGCCAAACTAAAATCCTCTCTTTGCAGAGATTCCAAATATGCCAGCTATGCCATGTTTGGGATGCCAAGGGCCTCTGTCCACTGGAATATTCTATTCCAGTGTTAGCCTTTCTTTATCTTCACCTATTTCCCTAACCAGAATTTATGCCTCTCTGCCAGGATTTCTAACTTCACTTCAAATCCCTATAATAAACCTTTTATCAATCTGGGTTTTTGGGTCTGTAAATTCCTTTGCAGAGGACTTCTGCACTGCACTGACAGAAGGGACTCCTCAAAACTCCCTACCCTTGCACCGAATCCCAAAAGGTTGCAGGGAGCCAAACCTCTCCATTTGGTTCCCTAAACCTTGAACCTGCCACTAGATCTTATCATATCACCCTGGCCACCAGAAACCTTAATCTCATTTTGGTTCCCTGAATCTAAACCTTCTCACCTTCATCCCTCTGTCTTATCTTTCTCTTGGTCTGTCTCTGTCTTTCTCTGTCTCTTTCTGCCTATCTGTCTCCCCTCCCTCTCTATCTTTCTCTCCCTACCTCCCCTCCCTCTTTGTGTCTCTCTGTTCATTCCTCCCTTGATCCTTTCCTTTCTCTCTAACTTGCTTCTTCTCTCCCCAACCCCTCCTTTCTCTCTGTTACTTGGGACAGCAGAGGTTTCTAAGGTGAGGTGGAAACATGCCTATCTGTTTCAGTGTCAGTAAAAAGAAGGTCTTGCATTAACTTGTTAGAGAGTACAATCAATTAAAAAAAAAAAAAAACTGGCCCAAGTATAAACTATTTTTCTTTCTTTTTAATGGGCTATTATAAATACTAAAAATCTGAGAGAAAATAAAACATGGGAGAGGGGGAAAAAACTGAAAAAAAGAAATGGACATAGAATGTGTTGGTTTACATTCAATCTTTTTAATTCTTTTTCTGGATACAGATGACATTTTCTAACTTTATTAGGATTGCCTTGGATCACTGAATCACTGAGAAGAACCAAGTCTGTCATAGTTGGTCATCACCCATTCTTGCTGTTATTACATACAATGTATTCCTGGTTCTGCTTGTTTCACTCAGCATCAGTTCATGTAAATCTTTCCAGGGATTTCTATAATCAGCTTATTCAACATTTTATAGAACTATAAAATTCCACTATCTTCATTTAGCACAACTTATCCAGTCATTCCCCAAATGATGGGCATCCATTCGTTTTCAAATTCTTCATTACCACAAAAAGAGCTGCCATAAACATTTTTTGCATATGTGGGTCCTTTTCCTTTGTTTTGATTTCCTTGAGATACAGACACAATAGTGACACTGCTGGGTCAAAGGGTATGCATAATTTGATGGCCCTATGGCTGTAGTTTCAGATTGTTTTCTAGAATGTTTGGATCATTTCACAATTCCACCAAAATTTGAGCTGATATTTATAAAGCATATTGTCAGTCTTCAAGAGTTATATAAATATATAAAGGCCAAACTGTTATTATTCTTGCTATATTGTGCCCATGTTAGTACCCTGATATCTTAGAATCAGCCGGAGTCAGGGTAAGCAAAAGTCTTTATTCTTGGTCATTTGGGGTCACAGTCAGGGGATTAGATCTAAGAATCTCCATATCTCCTTCCTCTCTATCCTGCCTGCCTATTCCTTCTTCTGATCTCTCCTTCCTTTTCTTTGTCCATACCCACAGATTGAGCCAGCACAGAGTTTAGTAGGGTCATCAGCCAAGCATGTTAATAGAGAATTGTCCATTTGGTAATTAGCCTTAAGTACTAGGGTTATCTCGGTTAAGTGCATCTGCTCAGTTCTAGCCCTTTACATTGCTATTCTTTTTTTCTTCTTCCTCCTCTTATTTCCTTTTTCTCATTCCTTTTTTTCATTATTATTATTATTACTACTTACTACCACCACCACCACCACCACCATCACCACTACTAATATTACTATTATTACTACTACAACTATAGTAGTCTCATGAAGGAATATTATTTTCCCATATTTTATTTTTTATAAATAAAAATGATAAAAAAAAAGTCCTTGACTTTTCCATGTCACTAAACATTTAAGCATAAGAAGAAGTATGACACCTAAGGCCCTACTGACATATTTATCAGTATCCATCACACTATAATACTTTGGGCAACTGATTAAATGAGCATAAGAAAATACTCAGTGGAATATTGCTCAATTGACCGGTACAATGATATTTCTTTATTTTTAACATATATAAAGAAATCTAAGTTGTTTAGTGAATAGTTTCTTGGACTTTGAGTCAGGAAGACCTCTGTGCAAATCCTGATCCACATACTCACTAGCCATTCAACTTTGCTAAGTCACTTAATTTCTTTCATCCTTTAGTTATTATATCCAAAATGGGGATGATAATAGCACCTACTCAAAGGAAAGCAGTGAATATCAAAAGTGGCTTGTAAATTTTATAGTTTTATAAATAATACATTACTATTATAATGTATTATTATAATATATTTTATATACATACACACACACATATATATATACATATGTATATATATATACATATATATACACATATATATGTATATATGTATGTATATGTATATGTATATGTATGTATATATATATATAATATATATGTATATGTATATGTATATGTATGTATATATATACATTACATATTATAAATTTAGGCTTTGGGCTTACAAGTGTGAAACAAAAAGCTTGTGAAAAATTCATTTTTTTTTCTTCTTTATACATTTCAACATTTTCCTTTTTCCTTTTTTTTATTCCATTTATTTTATTTTATTTTATTTTTTTCCTAAGATAAAGGTTGGTACTGAGTGGTTAGAAAAAGTCTAGGTGCTCTGTAGATGATTGTGTAAAATTTTAAGGTTAAATTGCCCAGTTGAGCTCAACAAAGATTAAACTTGACTTTTAGCCAAAAAGCTCTTAAAGAGAAGCTTCCCAGGAAGATAATTTTCAATCTCAAATGGTTCACTGCCATTCTAATTACAGTCTCCCATCAAAATAGCCTCCTTTGGAGAACACTCTGAAATAAGGGAGGGAAAAAGAAGTCATCTCTTTCTAAAAAGATAAGACAATTGATCTCCTACTATAAAAGTACTATAAAAGCACTGATTAGAGAAGATTTGTTTTGTGTGTTTGCATATTCAATGTGTCCCAATTAGCCTCCAGCATTTCTGTAATCCACTACATGTCCACATTATGGCAGGGGAAAAGATCAGTTCCCAGTGAGTTAAATATAGCCCATAATATTTTTCTTTCCTCTTCTCTAAATGAAAAATAACGAGCTATATTCAGCTTTACTTATCAAAAGTGATATAGATTAGCAGAAGGAAGCATTGTTTTGTTTTGTTTTTGTTTTTTCTTTCTTTTTCTTTAAAAGAGGCCTAGACTTTGTATTTCATTGTACAAAGGACTCTCAATTAAGGAAATACTCTCTATTCATGTAGGTTGTTGATATATTCTCTTTAACTGAAGAAGTGGGTAAGGTAGCATTTTATATTAGGAAAATACAGTTATGGGGAGAGAAAAGCAATTCTGAAAATATCTGGGCAAAGATAAAAGAAAGAAACAGATGATTTAGTCATTGGAATGCTCAGTAGAACACCTGGGGGAACAGTGGGAATGAATAATCAATTTGGGAAACAAAAAATCTGGCACAGAAGTATGTTGTGGTGCTGATGGGGAGGCATCCTTTATTCAGACATCTACTTGTATTTCTCTCTTTACTAAAGGCAGAGCACAAAGGACTTCTTATCTTGATTTAGTGATCAGTCAGTCAATCAACAATATGATTAAGTATTTACTACTTTCTAAGAACTATTCTTCGAAATGTGAATACAGATATGAATAGAAGAAATCTTCCTACCCTTAAGGAACTTACCATAATAAATAAATACTTGGCATTCATATTAAAAAGCACCTAAAAAGCCAGACACTGAACTAAACATACTGTAAATATAATCTCATCTGATCCTCAGATCCTCTAAGAAATAGATGTTGTTATTACCTCCACGTTAATCGAGTTTCCAAAGTTTCCATAGCTAATCTAGTAAAAATTGAGGTTTGAATTCAGCTCTTCAAGACTACATGACCAGAACTCTTTCCATTGGGCTAGCATCTTTACAATATATTTAGGGAAGACAATGCACAAAAGGAATCTGAAAATCTGAATGTGAAAGAGAAAGAGATATCCTTAACTGGGTGTTGATGAAAAAAAAATTAAAAACTGTCCAATCATTGAAAATAAATTAAAAAGGGGGCAGCTAGGTGGCACAGTGAATAGAGCATCAGCCCTGAAGTCAGGAGGACCTGAGTTCAAATTTGGTCTCAGACACTTAACACTTCCTAGCTGTGTGACCCTGGGCGAGTCACTTAACCCCAGCCTCAGGAAAATAAATTAAAAAAACAAACAAACAAACAAACAAACAAAAACTGATTTTAAGGTCCTTCCAAAATGGAAGTTTATGGAACTCTTCACTCCACCCTCCACTCAGTGGGATCCCAGGACCAGTAGGTTTTTATGAGGCATTGAGTACCAAGGCTGATTGGATTCTGCAGGAGGATTAGGCTCCTCTTGATATAAAAGAGGAATTGAAAGCCATTAACCAAGTAGGAAATAAGTGAGAATTTCAATTGTCAAAATTTGGAGAAAAAACAACTTCTATCCTGGGTTTATTTACCACTAAGAAAGATAAATAGTTTCTTGGTATGGAAAAATGGGAATTGTCAAAGTGCAGGATTCCTCTCTTTCCTAGAGTTGGTAATGGAGGAGAGAAAGCCAAACATGTATTGAGGGCAAGAAAACAGATTTTTAAGAGTGGGGCTTGAGGAGGGGGATTAAGTAGTACAATAAACTAAATTTCTACAGGTGAATAAACCTAAAGTAAGGGGGAAAAATATCAAAAACCTATGCTATACTAAGCACTATCCTAAATGATTTTTACAAAATATGGAATTTGAGTCTCATAACAATCCAGGGAATTAAGCAATATCCTAATTTTATTATTGAGGAAGATGAGAAAGACAGAGTTTTAAAAGATTTGGCCAGTGTTGTTGTTTATCCTTCCTTAAAACAAACAAACTAATTACATCATAAAATGAAATCTTGACTTCTCATGAATTGGATTTAATTGAAACAGACTTGCAGAGAGTTATCAATTTCACTCTTTAATTTCCAGAGTCATCAAATTCCAATGGCAAAGCAAAAATCAGGTTAACTGGCAATGACCCAGGATGCAATAGGTGACATTGGTGTCTTCAGTCTCTAATTAGTCCATGTGTTAAGTCACAGTTCTCTTTTATTGTTCTGACTCAGTTTCCCTAATTATCCTGACCCAGTCCTGACTCAGTTTCTCTGCTTCAGTTTATAATCAACTCAAAGCTCAGTCCTGAAAAACTTCCCCTCCATCTTTATCAGAATATTTGATAAGGATAAAAGATCTTATGTCTTATCATATGAGAATGCCTCTCCCCATCCCAAGCTACAGGAATATCAGATACCGTCTTATCAAGATGCCTCTCCCCATCTCCAGGCTTCTGCCCCACATTAAGTCATCCCATTCCTGAGGCTCAACCCACCCTATCAGAGTCCCATTCCTGATCTCAGCACCTTAACCCTGCCCCTTCCTCCTTCTACCCCCTGAGTCTGAAGCCATGTGTATGTAGATCATTGAGAACTCACATTGTTGGCTGGATTCTTGGAGACAATAGTCTCATTCAGCCCTGGGTCCAAACCATGGATCCATTTGGTCCCAGTAAATCTCTCCCATTTAATAAATTATTAAATACTCTCTAATCTCGATCTTGCCTCAGTTTCTCTAGCATTACACATGGTGTCTGCTTCATCTGTCTTTATGGCCATTAGACCCAATTCTGCCAGCAAAAATCTTCACCTGCTTGGGCTATAAACCATTTTAACTCATTGATGGGCTTGTGTCCCATTGGGGACACAACTTGCATTAGGCCAGCTGTCAAATTGGTTTACTGAAGTGTGACCACAGGACATTCTATTTCTTGGACTTATAACTAAGAATTAAGGGTCTCGTAGACACAAAAAGTAGATTAGCAAAGGGTTTGGGAAGTCCTCACAGGAGAGGTGCTAGTCTTCCTTGTATCTGACTAAAGGGTCACATGGTCTGAACTTCCTAAATTCAAGATCAGAATGTAATTCATTGTATTATCTAGCATCCTATGTAGCTTTAATTTCAAAGGAGAGTATAATTTTTTTTTTTTTATGAAGACAATTCTGAAGACATAAAGAAAACTAATTTCAGTGAGAAGGAAAAAGAAGAAAATAATAATAATTATTTTTTTTTTCAGAGACGGATGTGGATATTCAGGGAATTCTTCAAGCAATTTAGATTTTTGAAAGAAATGTACAAACAAAAAAATATTTAGCTCCAGTAAACTGGTATGAAGAGTAGAGAGTCATAAAGAGAAAATGATGATAGAAATTGTATACTATTCTCAAGGGGAGGAGATCAGATCGCAATGGAAAGTAGTCTTTATAGATGGCACCTACTACTCTGCTAAGGCAGCAGAGAGTTGGCTGTTGTGCATATAATAATCTGTGGAATGGTTTTTACATCCATTTGAAGGTTCAAACCCTCCAGGATTCAAAATTATATAGAGTTTTAGTCAAAAAACAAACAGCACCAACGGGAGGTTTCTTTGCCCTAAGTTATTACTGTGAATAAGAACAGAAAGAAGTGCAGTGAAACTAAATTGTTGCAATTATGGAGGGAAGTCAAGTGAAAGAATGTAAAATATGGAAAAAAGGAACTGGTTGAGAAATGCTTTAAAATCCAAATATGAGAAAGCTTTTTTGTTTTAAATTTTATTTTAGAGGTAATGAGAACAACTTGTGACTATTGAAGAGAGGTAGTAGTGTGTGGAGACTGCATCAGCACCCTGGATACCCTAGGATCAGCAGGAGTCAGGATAAGCAAAAGTCTTTATTCTTGGTATTTAGCAGTAGAAATGAAGAGAGTGGATGCATGGGATCTCTTGAGACCTCACCTCTTCCTCTCTCTCACAGAAGTGACCCTAGCTAGTCTTACTGCATCTCCTAGTCCCTCCCACAATTCTCTGTATACACCAATGATTGGACCAGCATTGGATAGTGGGAAGGGCCATTTTCCAAGCATATTCTTATACAGTATTGGTAATTAGTCTCAAGTGCTAAATTGTCCGACCCCAGTGCATTGACTCAAGAGTTTCAGCCCTTTACAGTAGTGGTAGGTGGTCATAATTTGACATAACCTTCAGGGAAAAAAAAATCACATTGGCAAGCTAATGGAGGGTGGCCTGGATTGTAGTGGGGGAAAAACAAACAAACAAACAAAAAAATTGAGCTAGGAAGACCAACCAGTTGGAGACTGCCATATTCCAGAAATGAAATGATGAGGATCTGCAATAGGGACTATGTGAGTAATAAAAAGGATCAACCCATGTTGTGGAAATTAGTAAAAAAAAAAAGATTTGTAACTGAAGGATTTTGGGGATAATTATGAGTGAAGATTTGAGAATGGCACTATATAACTAAATTTACTGAAAAAGTGTTTTTGCCTGATACTGAGTTCAATTGATGGGTATTTTTTGAGGGAGGGTATGGGTGGAAAATGGACTGCCAGAAATAGTGAGTTTATACTGCCTGTGAGACTTATAGTTTGCAACAAGTAATGATTTGTGCCTAGAGTTCAAATGATAGACTCAGACTCAAGCCAGACCTACACTCTTGGGAATTTGCATAAAAATGACAAATGGACTTGTAGGATGTGAAGAATTCACCAAATAAGGGTATAAGAAGAAAAGAAAACAGAGAACGAGAAAGAGCCTAAGGATACAATTGAAATTATTTGAATGATGATCCAGAAAAGGGTATTGAGGAATGGTCATAGAGGTGGGAAGAAAATCAAGTGGGATCTGGAGCCCAAAAGTCCACTGGAAAAAATTGGTTCAGAATTCGGTGGTCTACAGTCTCATATGTTTCCAAGAGGCCAAAAAAGATTGAAATCTGAGAAAAGACTATACATTTAACAAGTAGAAGATCATTTATAACTTTGAAGAAGATTTCAGTCAAATAATGAGGTCAGAAGCCAGATTGCAGAGTATTTTTTTAAACTAATTGAAGAAGAGACAGTACCTTTGAGAATAGAAGTTTGCCAAAGAAAAGGAGAAAAAGTATAGGATAAAAGCCTGAAGAAATATTAGAATATAATGTAATTTCAAAATTACTCATTTTATGAAGGTAGATTGGGCTTAGTTCTTTGCAAAACAATGTTCCTGTAGCCAGGCAGAGATTGAAAATCAGAGAATTGGGGAATAATAAAGCAATGGAGAATAATAGAGAAATCTCTTGATGAAGAAGACATGCAGGAACCCAGGTTATATGTTAAATGGTTAGGTTTAGTGAGAAGGGCTACCTATTTATCAAAAACTGAAGAAGATAAATCAGTGTGAGGAGTAATGCCAAAGGATAATAAGATGAGCAGACCAGGAGAAAAAAAAATTACAGTCAAAAATAAGATTTTTTTCCTATGCAGTCTGAAATAGGAATCTTAGATGAGATAATATATAAGAGGATGTTAAGGGTGAAGAAATGAGGAGATCTACAATTGCTGTTTTAGAAAAAAAATAATTAACAATAAAAACAAAAATATTGTTTTCTTCTGATGAACCCATTTATTCCATAGATAACTGAAGTAACTAGGCAACATTCCTATTACAAATAAAGCCAAAGAGCAAGAAAAAGAAAGAGAAATTCCTTTTAAAGTAACTATAAACTGTGGAGCCAAGATGGTAGAGGAACTCAGGGAGTTACCTGAGCTCTCCCCAGTTTCTCTAGGAAACAGTTTAAAATTAAGACTCTATATTCTGGAACAGATAAACTATAAAAATATGGAGTAAAAAAAAATCCAGCTTAAGAAAACTTAGAAGAACTTAAAAAAAAAAAAAATCCATCTTACAGGTAATAGGGGAGACTAACCCAGGGCAGGTTCAATGGAGATTAGTCAGTAGAATCTCTAAGCCATAACACAGATAAGCAAATGAAACCCCTATGTCCTAGCTCAATAGGTTAGTGGTATGTTAGGCCAATGATGGAGCCTATAACATCAGCACATAAGGCAAATGTCAAGTCTTGGAAACAGGTAAGAACAGCCAGGAGTGGGCCATTTTCCCCTTCCACAAAAGGCAAGCTGCCAATACCTGCAGTCCCAACAATCAAAGCCAGTGACCCCATCTGTGACACCCAGTACAAGAAGATTGGAAAAGTGCCATTCCTACCCCAGGAAAAGAGTTCAACTTTAAAAGTCATGAAATATATAAAAAAAAGAGCGAGAAACAAAGAAAGAAAGAAATTTGACCAAAGAAACCTGTAGTGATGAAAAAGATGAAAACATCAACTCAGAAGAGAATAATATGGCTACATGAGGAAACATCAAAGACGGATATGAGATCTCAAGCCCAAAAGTCATTCTTGAAAAGAGCTCAAAAACAATTTTAATAGTCAAATAAGAGAAGTACAAGAAAAATTAGGAAAATAAATGAAAAATAAGCAAAGTAGCGACAAAAGCTTAGAAAACATAAAAATTGGTGGAAACAATTTCTTAAATTAAATTAGCCAAATGTGAAAAAACAATTATTGAAGAAAATAATTCCTTAAAAAGTAGAATTAGCCAAATAGAAGAGCTACAAAGACTGCCTGAAGAAACTGATTTCCTAAAAAATTAGAGTTGGGCAAGTGAAAGCTAATGACAGACATCAGGAATCAGTCAAATGAATGGAAAAAAAAATAGAAATTTGATTTTAATTTGATTAAAAAAAAGAAAGAAGAAAACCAAATTCTCATTATCAAAAATGAAAAGGGTGATTTCACCACCATTGAAAAGGACATTAAAATAACAATTCAGAGCTTTTTTGCTCACCCATAAGCCAATAAATCTAACAAAATAAGTAAAATACACAAAATTATAAATTATCCACATTAATATAAGAGAAAATAAAATACTTAAATAACCCCACTTTGGAAAAAATGAATTGAATAAGCAATTAATAAACTTACTATGAAAACTGTCTAGGACCAAACGGATTTACAAGTGAATTCTTCCAAACATTTAAAGAATAATTTATTCCAATAGTATTAACTATTTTGAAAAAAATTGGCAAAGAAGGAGTCCTACCAAATTATGACACATTTTGAAGATTCTTAAGCAGGAGAAGAGAATACACGAGAGATTTTGATTACTTTATTTTTTTTTATTTTTATTTTTAAATATTTGTAGATCTGTATTAGAAGATTTATTATTAGCCATGCTTTGCTTGGCCTATTTGACCAAAAGTAATTATAATAGTTAAAGAAAGTTATAGAGAAGATAACTGTGATTTATTGTTAGTAAAACTTCCCCATGGTTAGAACCATCCCAAAATGGAACATGATGATTCACCAATCTTTCACCCTCACTGGATGTCTTTTAATTTGACCATTTGTAATGCAGATTCTTGTTGGGATTAGAATGGGTTTATACTAAATGCTTTCTCAATTATTTTCCAGATTTGAGATCTCCAAATTATGTTAAAAATGAAAGGACACTCTGAACTCCCTCCCAACTCAGAAATAGAAGAAATGGGATGAAAAATCTTAGGTTGTCTCATTTTAAGTCTTTAGCAATGATCATCAGTGCTAATGTCCTTTATTTCATGGAATGAGTCAAGATCCTGTCTGATTAAAAAAAAAAAATCTTATCATGGTTCACTAGAAATGAGAAGAAGAAAATTGGGATAAAGTTGCTAAATTGACAGTATGATAAACTGATAGCATGATTTTTGAAGCAGAGCATGGAATGGATTTCTAGTTTAAGACTCTTTAGCCTTAGGGAAAGCCATAGGCAGAAAGCAATAAATAATACACCTAAAATAACCACTGAACCTTGCTGTTTAAATTCTTCATTACTATTGATGTACTATTTCAGATGGAAGAGATGTGTTTGGGGGGAAAGGGAGGATTTGTAATAGAGAATAGTCCAAGTGAGAACTGGAAGAAGACTGAGACATTTTTTCAATCAATAACCTTGAATATTTTAGTAAACTATTAAAGTATAATTTTAAATAAAGTTGAGGATAAAAAGAGGAATGGAGAGTAGCCCCAAAAATAGAATTTAATTAGAAAGTATTTTATACATGAACATAAAACAAATAAAACCTTAAGCTAATACACAAACAAAAAATAAAAACAAAAACAAAAAAATTTAGATTTGGTTAATAGAAAAGATATTCCAGAGGTTCCAACAATGTTCCTATGTGTTCATCATTACTAAACCTCATGCTTTAGCACATTTCATAAGATTGCAAACTTTGGAGTAATTTTCTTCACAGTGTCTACAAATATAGCATTGATGGGGATTTTAAAAATAAAAGCAAAATACTATTTCATTGTTTATCTGTTCTGACCTGAATTCTGTACGGTTCATCATCTGAATTAAAATTCTGCCTCAGAAACTTATAGCTGTCTGACCCTGAGGAAATCTCTTAACTATACCTCCCTTACTCATCTATTTAAAAAATGCTTTGAAGAAGGAAAAGAAAAAGGACACCAACATTTCTGTCTAGAAAACTCAAAATCCAGTCAGAGTCTGATATAGCTGAAATGATTTAATGACAACAGGAACAACAACAACAACAAAAAAATAATATTAATAATAATTGAATAGGATATATTTAGATTTGATATATGAATAAATAATTTAAACATAAATAAAAACTAACCTTAAGCCTTTGCTTAAAGATATCCAAGAATTAGTAACACAATTTTTTTTTGAAAGAATCCAATCTGAATTTTGGACACATAAATTATTTTAAACCTAAGCATCAAGATTACTTTTTAAATTTTTAAAAAATATTTATTTTTTAAATTACAGTGCTTTATGGCTCATGTTGGAAGAGAAAAATTAGAGCAAAATGAAAAAAAAAAAACAAGGAAGAGAAAAACAAAACAAACAAAAAAAAAAAAAAAACAAAAAAAAAAAAAACCAGAAAAAGAAGTCACCATAGCATGTGTTGATTTACATTCAGTCTCCATAGTTCCTTTTTAAGATTAAATTTAAAATACCAAAACACATAAAAAAGGTATATATATATATATATATATATATATATATATATATATATATACACACACACATATATATACATATATATATACATATATATATATATATACATATATACATATATAAAAATGAACATCTATATATCTAAATAAATAATGTGTATATGTGTGTGTTTTCTTTGTGTGTTTTCTTTTTTCTATGTGATACTCTTGAAATACTTAATCATAGCTATTAAATTTCCTCACCAAATTGTACTCTCCTAGTCTTCTTCAATGTGCCCTTGTCATCCTGGGATATCAGGTAAGTTCTAGTATTAACATTTTAAAAGTACATTCATATTCTGCTGACCTCCATTTATTAGAATCATTTCTCATAGAACTTTTAGTATAGAAAGAATCGCAGGTCATCTCTTTATTATTTTATGTACTTCTTTGGAATTGTCTATCATATCTCTGTGCCAAATATCTTTATCCCCATATTCACCCCAAATTGCAGTTTTTTTATGTTGTACTTCCCCATTAGGGTGTAAGCAACTGAAATGAAGCAATGTCTTCCTTTTTTCTTTGTTTTTATAGTCCTAGCTAGAACTTAGCACATTCCCTGGAATATGGCAAGTACTAAATAGAAGCTTGCTGATTAACTTGTTGACTGACAGATGACATTTTCTAGGCGAAATTTGTTGTGTTTCTTCAAATAATTTTCATGCTCTAACACTCAATGTGAAAAAGAGTTCTTGAGAGCCTCTTTTATTATGGTGGCTACTTGAGAGAGAAAGGGAAGATTTCAGGAGATATTAAGGAAATAAAAGATAAAAAAAAAATTGACAAGCAATTGGATATAAGATATGAATAAAGAGTAAAAGATAGGAGGTGGAGCCAAGATGTCAGAAAGGACACACATTTCTTTCTGACCTTCTCCTCCTACCCTCACACTAATTATGAAATTCAGGCTCTGAATTAGCTCTAAACTGGCAGGATCCACAAATATCAGAATGTAACAAATTACCAGCAGAAGACAATTTTGAAGATTGCCAGAAAAAGTCTATTTCAATCTGGCACTGAGGAAGGCGAGCCAGGTGCAAGCAGACAGAGCACAGAGGAACATAGGCAGCACAGATTAGGGGCAGTGTGAGCTTCCTGTGGTGGAGAATCTATGGAGAAGAATCTACAGCAATGTTGGCTACTCTGCCCTGGCTGCTAGCCAGTAGATCAACAGACAAGTTATGAAACATCCAATACAAACACAAAATGTAAATAGAGAAATCCGAAATGCCAGCAACTTTCACTACCTGGCTATACCCACTCAGCTCCAGGAGTGAATCAGCATGGACTAAGTGGAGCTGCTGCCCTTGTAGGAGAAGCATGGACAACCTCTCTTTCTCTAAAAACATATCTCAACCTTTTTGGGGAAAAAAAGAATAAAAAAAGAAAAATCTCTGACAATAGATAATTTTTATGGAGAAAGAGAAGAACAGATTTCAAACCCTGAGCAGACTAAAAGCAGATTGTATCCAGATGAAGCCCAAAGGGTAATATAAATCAGTCCCCAACACCCAAGGTTCTTCTAGAAGAAACTATAAAAGATCTTAAAAGAAAGTTGGAAGAAAAATGGGGAAAGGAAATGGGAACCATAAGGGGGGTTGGAAAAGCAACACAGAAATGATCTGAAGAAAATTCACAACAAAATAGTGAAATGGAAAAAGCATATAACTCCTTAAAAATAGATTTGACAAAACAGAAAAAGCAAACAACTCCCTGAAAAACAGAATTTGTGAAATGGAAAAAGAAAATAACTTCTTAAAAAAAGTAAAAGATATAACTGAATTTATGAATGTGTAACACTGAAAGACTGGCACCCTCAACAGAAATAAAGTAGTTTGGTAAATAGATGGTTTTAATATGATATTATGATCTGATGTTGCATTTGGGATGCCTAGTGATCATTTAGTTTGAAATTTGCCATTAGTATTTTATGATATGGTATTATAAATCAGGTAATCCTAAATAAGTAGATGCAAGAGTCATTACACAGCAATTATATTCATCTGACCTGATGAATTCCCTAAGAGAGATAGCATAAAGTGGTGAGGACAAGAAGGCATGGAATGAATGGAGCTTTATGATCACTCAGTAGATAAAGGACATTTTTGTGGCTGATCATCCAAGAAAAAAGCCAAAACATTAGCCAAACATATAGGAGAAGAAACAAAAGAAAAATATCTTTAAAGAAAAAAAAATATCCATTAGGAAATGTTGAGCGACAGATTCACATGCTACAGAAAGTTTAAAAAGAGTAAGGATTGGGAAAGTCATCAGATATGTCCATTCAGATGCCACTAATTACTTTAAACTGAAAAAGAAAAGTATATGTAAAGTGTCTTGAGGCGGGAATGTAAAAAAGAACGTGAAAGTGTACTATTACTCTTGTGTCTTGACCAATATCTCTGGCCCCAATATTGGGGCAAAAATATATCAAAGATCTGTGTCATCTGTAGGGTGCACTTTTGAGTGAAGAGCAGACAATAGGAATAAGAAGTATAAAGTAATATACTTTATACCAGTAAAAGGTATAAAATGAAGAGAAAGTGTTAATTATAAGATGAACATTTCATTGGTCACAGTAGATGTGGTGTACAAAGCAGAAAAGGACTGAGGTAAATGAGCATGAGCTGGTAGGGGCAAAAAGCACTGGAAAGAGGGAGTAAGTAGGTTGCTCTTCCTGAAAGGACTGACTATAATTTTACTGATTTAAGTACTGCTGATAGTGACACTTCCCCTATCAATGCAGGGTGACAAATCTCCCTCAAAAAGAACAATAATGAAAACATCATTACCTTTGTTACTAGCAAAGTGTGACAATATACAGCCATATGACTTCCCTCTATACTTCTGTGATTCTAATTAATAAAGAGCAAAGGCCAAAATTCCCTTACCTGGCTGCCATCATTTACTCTCTCAAATTCATAACATCAGCCTTTTCTCTACACTTCTTGAGGACTTTTTTTCTTAATGTATTTTGTTATTGTGAACTTAATAATTAACAGACACAAATAATTTGCTATATAAAGGATGACACAAAAAACTTAATTTTATATATACATAAATGGGTGTTTGTAAAGAATCATATTTATATATGATATATGAAAAACTATAAATGATTATGTAATAAACAAATATATTATGTGGGTATATATGAACATATACATACATGTATGCACACATATATACACACAAATGTATGTGCTGGTATATATACACATATAGTGGTATATATATATATATATCTTACAAGTATTTATATGTGGGTATACTTTTTTTGTTGTTGCCAACATCATATAGAAGGAAAATTTTTTTAATACACATCACTCTCCTGTTTAGTGATTTCTTATCCTTAAACACTATTTCAGGGATAAAACAAAACTTGTTTCAGTTATGGTTTCCTCTCATGTCATTTCTTTGCTTCCTTTATGCTAGGCTATTATAATTTTCTCCTCTCACACCTTTCCAGTTTTAGAACTGTGATGAATGACCAAATCAGCATGATATTCCTGACTATGGTACATGGATTTACTCCCCTATGACACCATTGCCAACCTTGTAACTTTTCTGGATTAAAGCCAATCATCTTGGCTAAATGTCTCTTACCTGTATTATTTCCCTATTGTAAATATTAGTTCTTTGAATGAAAGAACTCTCTTGGCTTTTGTACTGGTATCTTTCATTTTTTGCTCTTTACTTGGTACATGGTAAGAACTCAATAACTTCTAATTCATTCATTCATTCATTTAGTTCCTCTTCCTCTGTCTCAGATTAATTAATCTTTAAATTGTGTGTATGGGAATAATGTATCATCAGCCTATCACCCTAAGTTACTAAAAAAATTAGTAGCAAATAAGATGCTATTCTCTCTACACTTTAGACAAAGTCCCCTACTTGCTATACTCTCTACTTATCACTCCATATTCTATCACTGTCTTCACTGTCATCATCCTTTTTATGGTACACTCATATTAGCCTCTTTACCTTTCTCACATTGACCATTTTAGCTATCATCTCCATATCCATATCATTCATTCCTCAAGTTATAACATTCTTTCTACTGTCCCCCACCTACTGGAATTATTTGTTTCCTTCAGACATTTCATGATATACAATCTATATGAATCCTCTCTTTTTCTCTCAAATACTTGAGCTTTCCCTTCTAAGGATGTTTCTTACATAGTTTTATGTGCTTTTATAGACCTATATAACTATGTTATCTTATCTGATTTCCCTTGAGGGCTGGACCTTTCATATTTGTCTAGTATTCTTAGTATCCAACAACATCTTTAATACTTAATTGCTCATTGGATATTTTTATTAATGGATGATTGATTGCTCAATTAGAATGTTCTTTCTTCCTCTCTAATGCTCATAACACTTTCAAAAATCAGCTCAGTAAGCATGTATTTTTCTTTTATTCTCATAGTTGTTAGTCATGACCAAAGTTACCAGTTTTAGTCATATATATATATATATATATATATATATATATATATATATGTATATATATATATATATATATATATATATATATATATATATATTTTATTATTTCTATTGCCCATGTAAATTGTGAAGATTCTGTCAATAGAGTTCTAAGTAAGATAGTTTTCCTCTGAGGCTTATTCTTAAGGAACTATGGGGCTGCTTTCTTTAATATCACTGATTTGAATCCCCACTGGTGTAACTGCTACACAAATAATCAGTTGGAATATGTAGACAATCAATTTAGCCATTTTCCTAGAATGCAATACTTTACAAACTGATAGAGTAATAACAATTGGTATAAAATTTCCCTTCACAGGTTTTTCACACACTTTCCCCTAAGTACATATAAAATCCAGATCAATGTACACTCAATCTTAGAGAACATATATTGCAAATGGGCAACTCACCATTGTTCCCATTCTCTACATCACAGGATACTAAACAAATTCTCTTTAATAGGGTAAAACTGAATTCCATGAAACTAACTCCTTGGCTCTCAAAAACCACATAGCCATCAGATGAAACAAAGATGCCTATAGAACAAGTGTAAGATGGGAGGTCCAAGATCCTTTGAAGTGTTCAAAGTTTTCCAGATTCTTCTCTGATCAAAGTGCATAGGATAAAAGCATGCATAAAACCAAACTTCTCCTACTTTTCCCACCACCAGTCAGGTTTGCAAGAATATCAGAAAAGGTTTAATAGAACTTCATTCTTAACCCAATAATTGGAAATTCTCTCATTTTACTTTGAAACTTGATACTTTTAGCCAGAGTTCATATTATATAACAAAAGCTTTCAAGTAATTAAAATAAAAACTCTTGTATTTTTCCCATCATCAAATAGCTTACAAAGATTTTTACATTAGTGTAAGGTTTATGATTGAAATTGATTATCTCATTTCCCACTTCCATTGGGGTTGTGCTTAATAAATCAATTACTACCCTGTATCTATTGATTTGTTTTGTAATTTTTCTTTTATCGGTAAACTATTTGTGTCCCCTATTCTCATAGCACATAGTGTCCTTAAAGACAGAGATGGTTTCAAGCCATTCTTTTTTTTCCTAACATTCTGTCAGGTTAATAATATTTACTTATTAAGTACATTTTGAATAGAATAGGAGGGCCTGAAAGGTCCTGAGATCATAAATTTTGAGAACTTCTCAATCAAAATATAAGTAAAACTTAATTTCAAATTTCTTTATGTAGTATCCATCAGGCTGTGTTACAGGTCATTGAGCCATTCCAACGCTACATCAGGATATATCCAGCCTAATTATCTTGTCAATTCCCCTTTTGCTTCTGTACCACTAACTTTTGACATAGGATCTCACATATAGTAGGCATTTAATAAATATACCTCAACTTACTGTTTTTATAGTATATTAAAAAATTCCAAATACATATAAAGATAGTTTTTAGCATTCATTTTTATAAGAATTTGTGGTCCAAATTTTTTCTCTCTTCCTCCCTTATTTACCCTCTCTCCAAAACAGCATGCAATCTGATGTAGGCTAAATATGAACAATTCTTTTAAACATATTTCCATATTTGTCATGCTGTGCAATAAAAATCAGACCAAAAGGGAAAAACACAAGAACCAAAAAACAAACAAAAAAGATGAAAACATTATGTTTCAATTCATATTCAATCTTCATGGTTCTGTCTCTGGATACAGATGGTATTGTTCCATCCCAAGCCTATTGGAATTGCCTTGAATCACTACATTGTTAAGAAGAGTCAGGGATGTCACAGTTGATCATAACATAATCTTATTGTTACTGACCCACTTTCTTATGAGACTATTGATGAAAAATATCACTGACTCAAGTGGATCAAAGATTAACTTACATTTGTGGTGAAGGAAGAAGTGACCTTGAGAAGGGCATAAAGCAGAAAAGTGAGTACAAGGATTACAGCAGCAATAGTAGCAATGTGTACTTTCCAGGCCCAAGGCAGATCTTTGAAGAAATAAAAGAAAAAGGACACCAACATTTCTGTCTAGAAAACTCAAAATCCAGTCAGGGTCTGATATAGCTGAAATGATTTAATGACAACAGGAAGAATAAAAACAAACAAACAAAATAAAATAAT
>NC_133618.1:17068159-17070659 GCF_048593235.1 Sminthopsis crassicaudata | reverse complement strand
AGTGGATACCCATCTTTCTTTCTTTCTTTTTTTTTTTTTTTTTAATTCATTTTTCCAAATTATCCCCTCCTTCCCTCCACTCCCTCCCCCCGATGGCAGGTAATCCCATACATTTTACATGTGTTACAACATAACCTAGATATAATATATGTGTGTAAATACCATTTTCTTGTTGCACATTAATTATTAGCTTCCGAAGGTATAAGTAACCTGGGTAAATAGACAGTAGTCTAACAATTTACATTCGCTTCCCAGTGTTCCTTCTCTGGGATACCCATCTTTCTTGAAACTATCCATTCAATTTTTAAATGACTTTAATTATGAGGAAAGTTTTCATAGTACTGTGACTAAATCTGCCTTTTTGCAACCTTCTTCCATTGTTCCTAAAGGCCTTCTTGAACTATGATGAATTTGAATAATCCTTCTTTACAATATGTTAGGATTCTTACAAGGTGTTCATGTACTTAGTTCACACCTTTAAAGGAGTTCATACTTTTAAAGGAGTCCCCTCCTTAGTTCACACATTAGACTTCATACCTTTAGACATTATATAAAAGGACAAGCCCCCTCTCTGGGAGAAGATTCAGAGCCAAGATTCAGTGGGGAGATTCACAAGTCCAGGAGATTCACAAGTGTAAAGGAAACCATTCCCATTTGCAACACTGACCTTTGCAAAGCCTTCTGTTCCAAATCATCCCATCCTCTCCACATCGTCCCCTAGATGGCAGCTAGTCCAATATATGTTAAATATGTTAAAATATGATAAATCCAATATATGTCTACATATTCTTACAGTTATCTTGCTGCACAAGAAAAATTGGATCAAGAAGGAAAAAAACTGGTAAAGAAAGCAAAATGCAAGCAAACAATAACAGAAAGAGCTAAAATGCTGTGTTCCACACTTAGCTCCCATGGCCTTCTCTTTGGGTGAAAATGGCTCTCTTCATCACTGAACATCTCATTGTTGAAGAGAGCCATGTCCATCAGAATTGATCATGCTATAATTTTGTTGTTGCCATGTAAAACGATCTCCTAGTCCTGCTCATTTCATTCAGCATCAATTAGTGTAATTCTCTCCAAGCCTCTCTGAAATCATACTGTTTGTTTCTTACAGAACAATAATATTACATAACATTCATATGCCATAACTTGTTCAGCCATTACCCAATGGATGGGCATCCGCTCAGTTTCCAGTTTCTAGTCATTAGAAAAAGGGCTGTCACAAACATTTTTTGCACATGTGGGTCCATTTCCTTCCTTTAAAATATATTTGGGATATAGGCTGAGTAGAAATACTTCTGAGTCAAAGGGTATGCACAGTTTGATAGTTTTTTGAGCATAGTTACAGATTGCTCTCCAGAATGGCTGGATGTATCCACAGTTCCACCAACAATGTATCAGTGTCCCAGTTTTCCCACATCCTCTCCATCATTCATCATTATCTTTTCCTGTCATCTTAGCCAATCTGAGAGGTGTTTCCATAAATTTTATAAAAGCAATATAATATGACCAAATGAGCCATGAGATAATCTTTCTTGTTGTTTTTGAGTAGATACTAAAACCACCTTTTCTAATATCTGTATTCTTCATGGAGAGCACATTAACCATCTTTCCATTGATTTCTAAATGCCTTCCTGCTGTTTATTTTTTCAACAATAAGAATGCCAAGTTTGATAAGAGTTAACCCTTGAATGTTATATTTAATTATCCAGGCACCAATATACATTGAATCATGAAAAATATTTTACATCCATAAAAATATAACTTTTAAAAAATCCATAAGAACAACATAGAAAACCAGACTTGAAGCCACTAAACAGGGTTCAAGTGATCCTCTTGACTCATCTTGTCTATATATCCTTTGGGGAAATAATTTAATCTTAAAGATCTTTACCCACCTTTCCAAGATTCTAAGTCAAAGGAAAGTTATCAGATATAAGTAGTGTTCTCACTCTGAATTTCCTATACCTCTGAATCATATATTCAGTTCCTATTCACTAAAATCTATTTCTTTTTAAGATGACACATTTTTTTCTGAAAGATTCTATGAAACTCACTTCTTTAGAAACCGTTTTTCCATTTTTCTTCAATGTAAATATTTAAAATAAATGCAAAGTAACAAAAAAAGATAAAATGAAAAAGAAATGAAGACAGAAAAAGCAAAACATAAAATAAAACAAAGAAAAAAAATCACTATGTGCCCATCAGAATATCCGGGAGGATTTAAAATATCTAACCATGAATTTCCATTTCAAAAAAGCATACATAATGATAGAAGATATTGTTTTTCTAACTCTCCATCTTTTCTTTGCATCCTTGTAGGTTTTCCTTTGTTCTTTGCCACTGCTGTGTTCTCTTTTTACTTTATTTTCCTCCTCCCTCCTACATCCCCCAAGGAAGCTGCAGGTAAACAAAATATATTTATGCACACACCCACACACACACACACACACACACACACACACACACACTTGCGTATACACATACATCTAAGACATTT
>NC_133618.1:17028159-17065659 GCF_048593235.1 Sminthopsis crassicaudata | reverse complement strand
ATATTCTAAACTGGAGATCTACCCATGAAATTGAACTTGACCAATAAGTACATAGTTGCCCATATTTGGCTGAAATAGGGAGGAGATATCATGAGAGGGGACCGCAATTATGTGCTTGACTCCATGTTCAGAGTCCTTCAGGCCTACTCAAACACTGAAGTAGATGAAGCCTTACTCGATTTTCATAACTGTCTTGAAAGATCTCACCTCATCTCATTCACATCTAAAGGACAGCAATACTCTGCAAAGGGTTCCAAAGGTGCTAGTGTGACTCTCGTTTGCCTTTGAGCACATGCTTTCATTTCCCTTTCCAACTGGTTGATTATACATATGTATGTGTGTGCATAAGAGAAACAGACACACAGAGACATATAGAGACAGACAGGGAGAGACAGAAAGAGAAAGATGCAAAGGGATGTTCATACCCACCATTCTCTTGATGACTGATTAAAAGGAGCAGCCATGTGACTGCTAGTTTTGAAAAAGTAGCCCTTTGTTCCTGAGATACCATTAGCACCATAGGATTAGACATGTAGAAAGAAGAGATGAAAGAGGTCATAAATTCCAACAAATACACTTTACAGGTGAAGAAACAGAGGGACAGTGAGTTGAAATGACATGGTCAAAATCACGCAGACATCATCTTAGGTTTTCTGACTTTAAATACAATTACATTCATTTTTTTGTTGCTTACTAGGCTATCCAACACCCTCAACATCTCATTAAACTTTAAGATCTACTGTAGAAAGAAGAGATGCCTCAGGCATAAATTCCAACAAATACACTTTACAGGTGAAGAAACAGAGGGACAGTGAGCTGAAATGACATGGTCAAAATTGCACAGACATCATCTTAGGTCTTCTGACTTTAAATATAATTGCAATCTTTTTGTTTGTTTGTTTTTCTTGTTGTTGTTGTTGTCGTTGCTTACTAGGCTATCCAACACCCTCAACTTCTCATTTAAAGTTTAAGATCTAAATAGAAAGAAGAGATGCCAGAGGCATACATTCCAACAAATACACTTTATAGGTTGAAGAAACAGAGGGACAGTGAGCTGAAAGGACACGGTCAAAATTGCACAGACATCATCTTAGATCTTCTGATTTTAAATAAAATTACAATCATTTTTTGTTAGGTTCTTACTAAGTGCTAATGAGATAATAGGTTCTTATTAAGTGCTAAGTTGGTACTTAACAATTCTCTAGTTCTGGCCTTTAAAGGGAAGTTTTACCTCTTTGAACTTCTGGGGAGGAGCTTGCATGTTTAAGAGGAGCAAGTTCATTGGTTGAAGTATTTTTTCCCAGAAGCCCCTGAGTTATCCCACACCCATTCTCTGGGAGGATAAAAGAAGCTACATTGAGCAAGGGAAAGGAGTCTACTCTAGGTCAGAGTTGGTGGCAGTTGAGGCAGCAGATCTCCTCCCAGAGAAGGAATATAATTGAGCAGAAGACCGGACCCTCACAATTCAAGAACTTTACAATTTATTTATTTATTTATTTTTTTGCTTACTAAACTATCTAACTCCCTCAACTTCTCATTAAACTTTAAGATCTACTACATAACAGGAAGGTAGAGACCAGTGGATCTCTTGAGTTGTGGAGCTCTGGATTGCCATGGACTAAACCAATCAAGAGTTTGCACTTTGGCATCAGTATAATGAGCCCCCAGGAGCAAAGTGGTCACTAGGCTATCTGAAAGGTCTAAATACCCATCCAGGTCAGCACCAAGGCATATCAGAGCCACTGTGCTGATCATTAGGGAAATTAGGATTGTGAGTATTCCTTGCATTTCCAAAATGTGTATGACAAGGCACCAGTCTTAAAGGGGTAAGAGAAAAGAAAGAAGAGGAGAGAAGAAAAAAAGAAAAGGAGAGGAGAAAAGAAATATTGGGTCCAAAATAGAGAAATAGACAAAGATATAATTATAAGTATAGATGACATAATTATATGTGTGTATTTGCACATACACACAGGTATATTTTATATGTATGTATACACATACTTACAGAAACATATACACATATGCATGACTGAATCAACTGACTCACAACAAATCTATATGTATATAAGCATACATATAGAAACAGGTATGATGCTTAGATTGTATTTGTCATTTCTTTGTCATAGGAAAATCTCCAAAGAGAAAATTCCATCTATGCAGATCAGCTGAGAATGTATATAAAGTATTTTAGAAAACGTATAGTATTATCTAAGAGCTACTTTCCCCTTCTTATCACTAGGCTCAATAATGTAGAGACAGTTTGGCTTCTATAGCCTTCCAACCCCTTCTCCCTTTCAGCTCCCATTCTCTTTGATCAGTGGGCTTGGACCTATCTATTCTCCTGTGCTTCTTTTTATTTAATTCTTGTTCATTTATTTAGGGACTTAATGCACTTTGTTTTTTTAGGTTCTATTCACACCACTTTACCTTTCCATTGCAGAGTCTATTCTGGTGTCATTTCCCATAGTATGGTCTCATTAAAGTTTGCTTCAAGTCTCCATTGGAAGGTGTCATGTAACAAACAGGAATATTGAACCACTGTGGATGGCTATTGGTTCAGGCACTCTATTAGGTTCTTACTAAGTGCTAATGAGACAAGGAGATATTAGGTTCTTACTAAGTGCAAAGTCGGTACTTGACAATTCTCTAGTTCTGGCCTTTCCTAGGGAAGAGCTTGCATGCTTAGGAGGAGCAAGTTCATTGGTTGAAGTAATTTTTCCCAGAAGCCCTTGCGTTATCCCATGCCCATTCTCTGGGAGGATAAAGAGGGCAGCTCTGGAGGAAAAAGGGAAGTGTTTCTGGACCAGACTTGAGGCAGCTCTCTGCAGGAAGGGAAGTCGGTTCTCTACAGGAAGAATCTGTCTGAGAGATTTGAGTTGACACAGCAAATCTCCTCCCAAAGAGCGATCGGCAGCTTCTGGAGACAACAGCACATTACAGCACTTGATAGCAATTTTCAAATTATGCCACAAAACATGAAATGTGCCTACTCTTTGACCCCACCATTAGCTCTATAAGGCAAAATGATCAAAGAAAATGAAGTCCTCATATGTGTACAAACATTTATAGCAGCTCTTTTCATGGTGGTCAAGAGCAGAAATCTAAGGGACCATCCAGGAATTAGGGATTTGCTAAATAAATTATGGAACATTAATATGAATGTTATTGTGTGGAAAGACATGATGAAAGGGCAGTTTCATCCCCATTTTATAGATGAGAAAATTTCAGCTGAGAAATGTTAAATAATTGTTCAGGATCATGCAACTAGTAAATTTCCAGTAGTGAATTTAAAGTCTTCCCTGACTCCAAATCTATTATTAAATCCACTTTGCCCAATTGCATAGAATCATCTTTAATTGGACCTCCTCATCATTGAGGCCTTTATTTCTAATCACTGGATTTCCTGTACTGCTTGCCCAACTGTTGGAGCATTCTGGGTGAGATTTGATGGGAGATTTCAAAAATGAAAAACAAGCTCATATTTAAATTCAGACATACCCTTGTAATTTCCTGTGTATTCCCTCTTGCTAGAGCTAAGACCTGGTAAACTCATCATCTTCCCAAGTGGATCAATTAACTTTTTCTCACCATCTGTTTGGCTAGGAATCTCTCCCCTTGATACTCTGCAGCTGTGGTGGCCTTTATCAGTTTTGAGATACGGTGGAACCTGGAAGTGTACCAGGTGAGCGAATGTAGCTATGGCATAGACATGAGATAAGAGGATGTTTTGCTTC
This sequence comes from Sminthopsis crassicaudata, assembly GCF_048593235.1. NCBI lineage: Eukaryota > Metazoa > Chordata > Mammalia > Dasyuromorphia > Dasyuridae > Sminthopsis > Sminthopsis crassicaudata. The sequence goes on along the minus strand of NC_133618.1, from coordinate 17,061,925 downwards.
ATGAAAATGCAAAGAAGACAACGTAAAGCATAATTATTTTCTTCATTCCCACTTTCTGTCCTTTTTATTTTCTGTACTTCCTTCTTTTCTTCCTACATGCCTTCTTTCCTGTTTCTCCCCCTCTCCTTCCTGATTTTCCATTTAGCTTATACCAACTTCAAATTCCATTTACACCACCATTGGGATGAATATCATTATAAGTTGTAATTAATTTTCCCTTGAAGTAAAAGGAGCATTTGCATAAGAGACTTTGGTGGCACCATATTTGGCTTAAGTTGTTTACTAGCTTTTTAAAAATAATAATTAGCTGTTCTTTACATATGTTTAATGAAAAATAATAGGAGGTTCATATTATGGAAAAATATGACTGCCAATAGGTGGAATTCAGAAACAGCTTGAAATTATATAGGTGGGGCAGCTAGGTGGGACAGTGGATAGAGCACCAGCCTTGAATTCAGGAGGACCGAGTTCAAATCTGGTCTCAGACACTTAACACTTCCTAGCTGTGTGACCCTGGGCAAGTCACTTAACCCCAGCCTCAGGAAAAAAATAAATAAATAAATAAATAAAATAAAAATATATAGGTTAAGTCAAACCTTTTAGGTTTTTTTTTTTTTTTTTTTTTTTTTTTTTTGTTGTTGTTGTTGTTGTTTTTGTTTTTTGTTTTGTTTTGTTTTGTTTTTTTGGTTTTTTTTTTTGTCCTACAATGATTATAGGGGAAAATGCATAATAACAAATTATTTTCTACAAGCTAGTATTCCAACACTTTACCATCTAGTTCAATTCTCCATTATCCACTTGTGTAACTTTCAAGTCACCAATCATGTACTACTTAGCATATCTTTGGATCATGTCTACCATCCACTATCCATGTTCCTACAAATATGATGCTGATCAAAAGTAGAGAAACCCACATAACAATTTTGTGTTATGTGATCTCAAAATAGGTGGTCACTGAACTTTGAGGCTTCTATATTTCCAAATAATTTCACTATCCCACATGACACAGCAACTCTTCCAAATATTTCCATCCCTGCTGAGATCTGTCATGGCTCCCACCCCCCAATTTTCTCAGCTGAAGACTGTTTTTTGTTTCTCTTTTACTGAAAAAAATTGAGGTTTTCCACTGAGAGCTTTATCTTTTCCCCTCATCCTCAGCCCAGATCAGACAGATCTACATTTCCTTACATACATTCTTCTTATAATATCCAATCTTCCTACAGTTACCCTTATAACTTCACTCTTGGACTCTATCTATGACTCCCCCCTTGTCTCACATGAAGAAATAACTCGTCCTTGCTGAAAACAATAGCTCTACTTACAAAAGTAATCACAGTACATTTTATCTTCTCCAGCATATGATTCAGTCTATCTTCCCCACTTTCTTACTAATCTTCAATATTTTCCTGTTTATTGGAGTCTTTCCTACTACCTACCAGCATGCTCATCTCTCCACCATATTAAAAAATCTTCATATGTTCCATTTATCTTTCTCTACTGCCTTTAAAAAAGCTAGTCCTCTGTAGCTAAAATATTACTGTCTACAAAATGTGCACTCATTTCCTCTCCCCTTACTCTTTAACTATCCATTTTCATGCTTTTATTCTTTTCATTTGATTAAAATCACTATCTCCAACATTAAAAAAGCTCACTTAATACCATAACTAATTTTTTTCCCCTAATCTTCATTCTTCACCTTTATTCAGGTTTTAACATTATCACTTTCTTCATCATGCACTCTTCTCACTATTGTTTACCTTTTCTCCTGGAACTCTTCCTAATTCTTTGGCCATTCCATTTCGGTTTCTTTTTTCGGATGTTAAGTCAGGTCATTCCTGATAGTCATGGATTTCCCATAGCACTTTTTGTAGGGTCACACTCTCTTCTTTCTCTTTACTATTTCACTTGAGTATCTTATTGGCTTTTAAAAATTCATTTAGCATCTTTATATTGATAATACTCTATCTTTTTTCTAAACTTTCTACTGACCTCATATATCTCCAAATACTGTTAGAATTTTTTAATATTTTAGAAATTAATATATTTTGGAGACATTTTAAGTGCAATATATCCAAAGCTGAATTAATTAGTTACCTTCAAAGAGAACCCTCTCCTCTTACTAACTGACCTACTGCAGACGATGGCAACATCCTCCTCACAGTCCCTTATTCATAACCCAAGTGGCATCCATCACTTCTCACTCTCCCTCACTCTCTTGAATAAAATTCTTTCCCAAGTCCTGCCAATTCAACTTTTGTAACATTTCTCTTGTAATATTGCTGACATATTATGGCAAACCTTTGTCACCACATGCATAGACTATTATAAAAGACTACAGGTCAATGTATCTTTCATTAGTCTTTCCCTACTCCAGTTCATGCTCCTTTCAGCTTTCAAAACAATTTTTCCTAATGCTAAGTTCTGACTATGTCATGCTTTGGTACATAAACTCCCATGTTTCTCTATAATTTCTAAAATCAAATATAAAATGATCTGTTTAGATTTGAATGTCTTTTAGAGTCTGTTCCTAGATTTTTCTAGTATTCTTAAAATTTACAATATTTACCCTTTGCACATAAATAATCTTCAAGCTAGTGATATACATTTCCTTTAAGTTCCTTGAACTTATTCCTGGTATTTTCATTGATTATCTTTAATGGTTAAAATATTCTCTTTCCTTATCTCTTCCTTCTGACTTCCTTGAATTACTTCAAGTTTTGGGCTAAAATTTCCCTTTCTGTTGAATGCATTCTCTAGTCCCTTTTAATCTGAATGTTTTCCTTTTATTGGTTATCTGTCTATCTGTCTACCTACCTATCTACCTATCTGTCCATGTCTGTCAGTCTAACTGTCTGTGTGTCTGTGTGTTTATACAATATGTATCCTATATGTCTATATCTTTAGGTCTTTGTCTATATAATATACACACTGTTATTTATGTGGGTTCTTTGTGCATAATTATTTGCAGGCTATCTCCCCCATCAAATTAAGAGCTTCTCTAGGACAGGAACTTTTTGCCTTTCTTTATATCACCGGTGTTTAGCAAGTTATGGTAGTTGCTTAATAATTTTTTATTGACTGTCTGACATTATCAGAACATATCTTTCTCCTTTTTAGATGACAAAGTAGATCCTCTGTATACTTTAGCTGTAAGGAATAACTTTCCCAAACTGAAAATTTGAAATACCAATTTGTAGGTAAATTGTGGAGAAAAATATCTATGTGAGGAAAATAATTTTTAAAAAGGGGCTTTTTGAAGTTTCAATATATCTATTGATGGACATAAAAAGTGAATTTTTTTCTGAAGTTTGTTAAAATAACAAGAATCTAATAAAACTAATGCATTCATATGGACACAGATATTGGAAGAAGTCTCTGGGGTCAATTCATTTTTCCAGGTGGAAGAATCCAATGTATTTCTGTGACTCACAGAAAATAAGTCCTATCTAAAAATCTAACAAAATCAAACCATTATGACAGTTATGAAAAGACAATTCTTCTCAGATATTCACAGATAGAGAAATGAATATAGATAATCAGCTGCTCAATAATGTAGCTTCTCAGGTATAACAGCCAAGGAGTGGTCTTCAAGACCTCCTCTGAGGCAGCACCGGATGTCTCCTGAAGTAGACTGTTCTACTTTTGGGTACCTCCAATTGTGAAGAAGCTGCCAATTCACAGGATCTCCGGTTTCTAGAGCCCATATAAGAAGCAATAAAGTAGGACTTGAGCAGAGATAACATTTCCATGACTCTACTGATTAAAGTCTGTTGTTCTTATTTTTCCTTAAAATAGTTGTGTGACAAATTAAAAACCCTTGTGTGTTCCTGTATCTATAATTAAGAACTAAATCAGGCAAAGGTATTTGATTATATATGCAAGGCTCTATTGGGCATTTGGGGCTTCAATTGTGCCTTAAATAATTTTTCCTATTTTATTACAATTGTTCAAATATGTTCCAGATTTGAAAATTCATTTCTAAGTTAATACTTTTGACTGCTTTCTTTCTGTTAACTGGAATTTTAACAGCTGAGCTTGGTACTGATCCTACTGGAGATTGTTTGCCTTGAAAGAAGAATTCTGTGGAATAATAAAGAAGCCCTATCCCCACATTCATGCATTTTGGATATATACCTGAGGACAATCAAACTGGACCTCTCATAGCCATTAATGTGATATCAACATGTGCACGAATGACACAGTAAGAGGCTAGTCAATACATAGACCTCACTGGAAGAACCATAGTTGATTAGTGTGGGGGAAAGAAAGCTTAGAGAAGAATTAATAATTATATTCAAGTATTTGAAGTGTATTATAAAAGAGAGATTAAATTATATTTGGTTTGAGCTGAAAGGAGAATAACAGATTGAATTTTATACAAAAAAGGGTTCCGCACAACATAAAATAATTCTTTTAAACTATTTCCCTTTTGTTCAAACCTGTGATGCAACTGGTTTAAGGAAACCAATGCATACAAAATGATTTCATTGATGTAGATTGACAACTCTTCTGTATTTTGTAGGGTTGGATTGATAGGTCTTCTGTAGTTTGTAGGATTATGTAATAGCCTAGGGCACTATGAGATGAAGTCATCTGCCAATCAATTCATTTAATAAGTGTTTACTCTATCAGGATCTGGCATAAAGATAATGACTAAAGCAGTGATTTTATTTGAATAGGGAATTCCTTCTTGTGGAGTTTGTCAATGAAGGTCAGTGAATAGTCAATGAATGAAATGTCAATGCAGGTCTAGAAAACTGTAGTCAGGGTTATCAAAATCATTGAGAGGTAAAAAGTTTAGTCAATTGATATATGTACCAGAGGTAGGATTAGATTTATAACTGAAAGGAATTGTCCCTATAATTGTGTCCAAACATCTCATTTTAAAAAACAGTAAACAAATTAGAAGCATATATAGGTTGACTGACTTTCACAAGCTTATACAACTAGTATATTTCTAAGGCAAGTCTTGGATCAAAGACTCCTTGATTCTAATTTCAATCCCTTTCCACTACACATTATCGATTTGAATAAATCTGGGGATAGATACAAGGAGAAAAAGGAAACAGCCCTTGTTGAGCTCAGGGAGATTAGATACTCACTATTGTTAAAGACATATGGGTATAATGTACCAGATGGAAAGTGGGCCTTCCTCATTTATAGTTTCTTTTTTTCTTTCTTTTCCTGAAGAAAAGGTTTTATTGAAAAATGAATCATAAATGATACCATTTGTTTTTATCAAATTAAATAAAAGAAAACTAAATAAAAACTCAATATCAAAACAAACTTAATTTTAGTTGAAAAACTAGTTTAGTTTAAAACCTTTTAAAAAACAAAATATCATGTCACAGTGTTAGGTTCTTATTAAGTACTAATTAGATAATGAGATATTGGGTTTTTACTAAGTGCTAAATCGGTACTTAACAATTCTCTAGTTCTGGCCTTTCCTGGTAGTTTGACTTGTGAATTTCTAAGGAAGAGCTTGCTTGCTTGGGAGGAGCAAGCTCATTGGTTGAAGTGGTTCTTCCCAGAAGCCCTTGCATTATCCCACACCCATTCTCTGGGAGGATAAAAAGAGGCAACATTGGGCCTGGACAAGCAGTCTGGACTGGGGAAGGACAAGAGCTGGAGGAGATTCAGAGCCAGGATTCAGGAAGAAGAAGAGGCTGGATGGAGGCTCCAGAAGCCTCCGAAGAAACCTGCTCATAGAGGAAAAGATTATACAGAAAAGAAACCTCCTCCCAAAGAAGGATCACAACTGAGAGATGATCAGAACTTTACATCACAGTATTGAATCTGAAGGAATTTAAGAGACATTAGAGTGCACCACCCACATTTTTGAAAATCTCACATACTTCTGAAATTGCCTCAGAAGGGCTAGGGAATTTTATTGCATGGAATGAGACAGCATAAGCTTAAATCATCATCATCAACAACATCAATAAGCATTGATGTTACACAGGCTGTAATTGAATTTGAGATCTATCATGCCTCATAAGCATTTTTTTTTTCTTTAAAAAGCCCAATTAAGTGAAGACATCCCTAAAACAATATTAGGGTAATGATCAAAAAACTGGCTTCAACCAACTGACAAAATGACTATTCTAGCTAAAGTAGAAGCATGATACTGATTTATAAATTGCTTCCCTCTGTCTCCTGATGCCAATAGTAATCATAATAACATTATCTTAATCCCACCATAATTCTACTAGATGTGAAATCAATCTATCATTAGATTTTTAGAAAAAACAGGAAATTAACTTTTAAAATTTTTACATGTTCAATGTTATGCTATTCACATGAAGAAAAAAGAAATAAGGAGATTAAATGCAGATCAAAGCATATTATTTTGTCATTTTTTTACCCCTTAGGTTTTGTTTTTCCTTTTTTTATGACTTTTCTTTCACAGCATGACTAATTTGAAAATATGTTTAACATGATCATATATAATGTAACATATATAAATTGCTTTCTATTTTGGAGAGGGAAAAGGACATTTATGGAAAGAGAAAAAATAAAATACAAAATTTTACTAAAACGAACTTTGAAAATTATCTTTACACATAATTGCAAAGAAAGAATAAATAAATTACTATTTTGTGGAAGAAAGTCCAGTTTTATTATATACATATATTTATGTATCTATATTTCCAAATCTCTATCTATAAATATCTTCATAGACAATGCATGTCATTATTATGACACCATATCCTCTTTAAAGGAATGAATCCTCTTTTTTTGCATTATTGCTAAAAAAGTAATATTTTTATTTCAATATTTTTGCAGTTACATGTAAGTGCAATTTTAACATTTGCATTTTTAAAACTTTTGTAGTTCCACATTCTCTTCCTCCCAATACTCAATCTCCCTCCCCTTTGAGAGGGTAAGGGATTAAATATAAGTTGTAGATGTATAACCTTATAAAACATTTCCATATTAGACATGTTTTAAAAGAAAACAAAAAAAAATAAAGATTTTTAAAAAGTATCCTTCAATCTGCATTTAGAGTTAATCAGTTCTTTCTCTGGAGATGGATAGATTTTTTTTTTAAATTATAAGTCCTTCAGATTTATCATGGATCATTACTGAAAATAATTATGCCATCCACAATTAATCATCATACGCTAGTGGTTGATATTATATACAACATTCTTCCTGGTTCTGCTCATTTCACCTTGCATCAGTTTAATATGTCTTTCTAGGTATTTTTGTTTGTATTTTGTTTCATTTCTGGGGGCATCCTGCTTGTCATTTCTTAGATTATAATACTATTCCATCAAAATCATATCAATTTCTACTTCTTTACCACTACAAAAAAGGCTATTAATATACTTGCATACATAGGTACTTTTCCTTTTATTTCTAATCTATCTGTTATAGAGATTTTCTAGTTGTCTTGCTGGCTTAATGGATTTGCATGGATTTATAGCCCTTTGGACATTTCTAATTTATTATACAGAATGGTTGAACAATTTCACAACATTACCAAGAGTACATACTGTCTCAATTTTCCTACATTACCTCCAATAATTATTTTCTTTTCCTGTCATTTTAATCTGATAGCTATGGGGTTATGCCTCAGAACTGTTTTGATATGCATTTCTCTAACCAGTCTTCACATGAGTATAAGTAGTTTTGATTATTTCATCTGATAATGCCTTTGATCATTTATTAACTGGTGAATGAGGGTTATTTTTAGTTAAAAAAAAAGGAATTTGTTTCACTTCTCTGTATATTACAAACAATTAAGCTTTATCAAAGTAAACTTATTCTATTTTTTGTGCCAATCTTGTTTCTATTGTTTGCTCATTTTCCCATCCCACTACTTGAATGTTAACTCTTTGTTAAAGTAGGGCTATGCTTCCAGGTTGGGAGGGATTTGTTCAGCTATTTTTAGAGATTATTCTAGACCTGTAAATTTTCATTTTTTTTTCAAGGTGATGTGCTCTAAGGAGAGGTAAGAACCAATCCTTACTACTTAATGCTTATTACTTCAATAGCCTGTGCTTCGCTTTGTGAGTGACTACAAGCACTCTTTCCTACCCTTAAACTTTGAGGAGCATTCCTGTTCCTTTGTGGCTAAAAGTTCTATTGTACTAGTGTCCCTCCTTATCTTGGGACTGCCACCCAGAAATATAACTCAGATTACCTTTAGGCTGAGAGCTCCATAAGCAATCACTGCTACTACAGATTCAACACAAGGCTCCAAAGTCCTATTCCTAGTCAGAATTTTGTTGGAGCAGCCTGTGATGGACTGTGTTCTTCTCTTAGGTGTGAAAGACCTTCCCTGCAGACCTTCTAAATTATCTTTGGCTTCTCTGGATTTGGAGGTCTGGAAATTATCACTGCTTTCACTATTTGTTTCCTTATTCACTAGGACCCAATCTGAGCTGTTGTGGCCCATACTGGACTGCACTCCACTACTTCCCTGGTTTAACAAACCTTTCCTGTTGACTTTCCATGTCATCTTGGGCTTGAAACATTATTTTACTTCATATTTTTGTGGATTCTACTATCATAGAATTTGTTTAAAGTCAATATTTAAAATATTTGGAGAAGATTGGGGGAGAATTCTTATGTGTGTCTGACTTTATTCTGCCATGGTAGCTCTTCCTACCCAGTTCTACTTTTAAAATTTTCTTTGTTTGAGGATTTTTTCCACTTGACTTATTCTCATTTTTAGAGTTTTCCTTAGTTAAAATTTTATATTTTTTTCTTTTAATTTGTCCAATTTTGCTTGGCAAGGACTTTTCTTTGCTTGCTTTCTGTACCTTTTACCATTAGACCTAGTCTGCTCAAATATTTATTTATTTATTAGTTTAAAAAATAATTACTTTATTATTTCAAAAATATTTCATTTAATATCTTTGATCTTCTTTTGCCAAAAATTTAGCTCATTTGGAGAATAATTTTCTTTATATCACTCAGATTTATTTTCCCAATTTTTCCTCTGCCTTAGTGATTTATTTTGAGATCCTTTTTGATATCTTTTGGCCATTCATTTTGGGCCTGAAACCAATTTTCATTTTTCTGTTTTGCTTTAGTTGCAGGGATTTTGACTTAATTGTCTTCTTTTGAGTACATATTTTAATCTTCTCTGTTATCATAGTAACTTTCTGTGATTTTTTGAACATATTCTATTATTTCTTGACTTGTAAATTTTTGTTAAAGTTGGCCTCTCCTGCTAAGTGGGAGATGGTACTGTTCTGAAGCTTTAGCTTCTTTATTATTGCCTACATATCTAGTTCTATAAATATGTATGATCTGTATGATCTAAATACAGGTGTGTTTTGTTTGACCTATGAATCACTTTTTCACCCTAAAATTGTGATCATATTCCCAATTGCAACTAGGATTGCATATGGTTAATGCAAGATAGTTTTGTATGCAATGACAACAAAGGAATTCCTGCAACCTCCTCCAGATCATTTCTTAGATCTCTTTATTTTCTGTGTGTTGAGAAGTCTGAGATCCATTACTGCCACTTGAGTGGCCCTACTTGCCTGCTGCTCTTTTGCCAAAGTAAGAACTACTGCTTTCTTGACAGAATATTGCTTGTGCTTGATTAAATTCTATTCTCACCCTGGTTCAAAAGACTTTCTAAGTAGTATTGATCTGAAAATCTATTTTTCTCTGTTCTTTTGTGGGCACTATCATTGAATAATTCTCTTTGAGGTATTATTTTAAGTTGTTTGGAAAGAAATTTAGAAAAAAAACTCAAGTGAGTTACTGTCTTTTTGCTGCAATCATGGCTCTGCCAATACTTGTGTATTGTCAAAAAAAATATATTGTATTAAAAAAATCTTATTTTTACTGGGATGCTATTGCATTATTTGTGGAGTTGCTACCATTCTGGAAAGCAATCTGTATCAATGCTCTAAGAGCTAAAAACTGTTATTAGTCTTTGATACAGCAGTTTTCCTACTGGATATGTGTAGAGGGCTGAAACTTTGGAGAAGTATACCTGAAACAAGGATACTTACAGTGAGGTGTTAACTAAGTGGAATTGATGAGATAATGGTTCTCTGGTATACATATATATGGTATTTGGCGTGGTGATGAAATGGTTCTCTAGTTCACACATAATCAGTATGCTGTAATGATGTAATTGTAATAAGGTATTTAAGGGCTAAGAAGGACTGGAATTGGATCATTCTATCTTTGACCATCTTCCTGGATCTCCTGCCTCTTGCCCTCCTCTACTAAGATTAAGAATGGGCTAGAATAAAGACTCTAGACTCTATTCCTGACCATTCTCGAGTTGTCTATCCTGCTGAGACCAAGGGCCATCTGAAGGACCTCCAGAAAGCTAACCAGAACATTACAGGTATGTATCCCAAAGAGATCATAATAGAGGGAAAAGGACCCAAACATGAAAAAAAGATTTTAATAATGACAAGGAACTGGAAATTGAGAGGATGCTCATCAGTAAGGTCATGTAAGGGCATGATCCTTAACAATCCCCCCCTTCTTTTTGTTTTGATTTTTTTTTCTTGTTTTAAACACAATTATTTTTCTCCCTACAGCATGGTCAGTAAATTTCTTCATGCTATGGAGTGCTGCAAACAGCACTTATAGTAGGTGTTAAAATTTGTGAAATGTCATGGAGGCAAACTTTCAAACAAAGAAGAGGACTAGAGTATTTAAGTCTTTCATCAGTCTCCTGGCTCAGCCCTTTGATATACTGGCCCATTTAATTACCTGGATTACCAGGTCTCTTCTCCCTTTCCTTCCCTGGGGTTATTGAAGGAACTCTGGGAGGATCCTACTCACAAAAAGCTCCCCAATGCTGCTGGTTCTTCTTCTCTCTGTTCTGGCTCTTGGCCACACCTCTCAGCCACAGACACAAGAGAAAATGCCAGATTCTAGACTCCATCTTTGACCAGCCACATGGCCCTCCTGCCTCTTTCACTTCTCCACTAAAACCCACTAATCCTAATGTTCTCCAGAAAGCTAGAATGGACTTTAAAAAAATTTATCACTATTTTTCTGGATTGAATATGTTGGCTACTGTCACAGGTAGATTAGCATTTGTGTGTGTGTGTGTGTGTGTGTGTGTGTGTTTGTTTGTTTTTGTTTTTGTTTTTGTTTTTGATGTTTACATTATCTTCAGAATTAGAGTAAAACATTTTGAACTGCATCTATCTTATCAGAAGATTTCAACTTGCATTCCTTTTGGCCATGGATAGCTAAATACTTCTTAAACAGGTGAATATCTCCAAAGAAATGATGCTTAATCTGAGAAAAGTTACAAAGGTCTCATTCCCAAATATTTTTTTTAATTAATTCAAAAGCTTGATTACATGATTTTCTAAAATTTTCTTCATTTGCACTAAATAGCTATTAAGCAGCTACTATGTACAAAATGCCATATTGAACAATGGAAATACTCAAATGAAAAGCACTGCTTTTGAAGACCTTGTATTCTATTGGGAAAAGAAATAATGAGCAATAAATAAGTTTTCATTAATTGACTAGTATATGAAAGCCACTATACCAGCCCTTGGGAATTCAAATTGAAGAATGAAGTGGTTACTACCTTCAAGGAACTTACCTTCTACTCCAGGCAGGGACACAATGAATATAGAATGTACACTAGTCAGTAAAGAAGAAATAAGTAAACACAAAGTGATACAAATTAATTTTTGGAATGAAACAGTGTCACCCATTGGGGTACCTGAGAAGTATTTATGGAAACTAAAATTTTATAGGAGTTCACATGAACTAACTAGGTCAGCAACACCTGGTTCAACTCTGGCATTTATTTTTCATTAATTGCTCAAGGATCTATCTTTTCCACCTCCTTAAAGAGTGAAAGATACTTGTATGATGACTGAAAATTCACCTTTATAAAATTCTTTTCTTATCAGGGTTTAAATACAAAAATAAAATTATATTTATAGAAATGACCTAGTTAACGCTCAAAGACTGAGTTGCAGCAGCAGACAAAACGGACATTACATTGATAAAAGAAATTGATTTTCATCTAGGAATTTTCTGCATTAGTGAAACCATATTTCCAAACTCAATCCTTTATTTTAGTGCACACATACACGCATATGCTTGTGCATAGATGTGCACAAACAATGTCACTGTATCTATCTATATATTCATATTTATCCATCTATCCATCTATCTATCCATCTATCCATCTATCTAAAAAATCAGGCAGAATAATATACAGTAAATAAAGTGCTAAACCTAGAGTCAGAAGACCTAAAGTTAAATTTGACCCAAAATTGTTACTAGTTTTATGATGCTGATAAAGTACTGTAAACTCTGTGTCCTTCAGGTTTTTCAACTACAAAATATGAATAATATTGATAATTAAATAATAATGATAATGATGATGATGATGATAATAACAATGATAATAATAATAATAACCTACTCTTCATGGTTTCTGTGTGGATCCAGTGAAATGATAAATAAATAGATGGATACATGTTAGGTTCTTATTAAGTGCTAATAAGATAATGAGATATTAGGTTCTTACTAAGTGCTAAGTCAGTACTTAACAATTCTCTAGTTCTGGCCTTTGGGGGGAGTTTTACTTCTTTGAACTCCTGGGGAGGAGCTTACATGTTTAAGAGGAGCAAGTTCATTGGTTCATTTTTTCCCAGAAGCCCCTGAGTTATTCCACGCCCATTCTCTGGGAGGATAAAAGAAGCAACATTGACAAGTTTAGTAGTCTCTACTCTAGATCAGAGTTGGCAGCCAAAAGATTGAGTTGAGACAGCAAATCCAGCAAATCTCCTCCCACAGAGTGATTGGAAGTTTCTAGAGACAACAGAACATTAGAGATAAATGATAGAAAGAGATAAATGATAGGGTATGTGTGTTTGTGTGTGTGTGTGTGTGTGTGCACGTGTGCATGTGTGTGTGTCGGAGAGGAGAGAGAGAGAGAGAGAGAGAGAGAGAGAGAGAGAGAGAGAGAGAGAGAGAGAGAGAGAGAGAGAGAGAGAGAGAAATAGAGAGAAATAGAGAGAAATAGAGAGACAGTGAAGCAGAGAACAGAGAGAGAGAGAGAGAGAGAGAGAGAGAGAGAGAGAGAGAGAGAGAGAGAGAGAGAGGAATAAAAAAAAGCTCAAATATGCAATTCATATTTAGATATATTTCCTATGATTTCTTAATGATAGGAATTTAAAGTTGAAGAAGGGGCTTTGGGTCTTGGCTTTGCTCCTTATTGGATTTATTACCGTGGCTAAGCCATTTAATATAACTGGATCTCAGTTTTCTTATTTGTAATAAAGTTTGAATAGATGATCCCTAAAATTTCCCCTAGTTTTATATACACACACATTCCCTTCAGTAGAATTTTTTTTTTGCATTTTATTTTTTGGCAATTCTGGAAAGAATTGTAGCAAGTTTCTCTGTATACTATTTGATTCAGCAGTATCTCTATGAGACCTGTATCCCAAAGAAAACATAAAGGAGGGAAAGGAACCCATATGTGCAAAAATGTTTGTGGCAGCCCTTTTTGTAGTGGCAAGAAATTGGAAACTGAATGGGTGCTCATCAATTGAGAATGACTTACTAAATTATGGTATATAATTGTTATGGAATATATCCTTCTATAAGAAATAATCATCAGGATGATTTCAGAGGGATCTGGAGAGACTTACATGAACTAATGCTAAAAAAATATGCAGAACCAGGAGATCATGGTACATAGCAACAAGAAGATTATACAATGATCAATTCTGATGGATGGAGTTCTTTTCAACAATGAATTGTTGAAAATTGTTGAAAGGATTGAGGTAAGTTCCAATGACCTTATGATGGAGAATCATGTGCATGCAGAGACAGGACTGTGGGAACTAATGGAGCACAACATAGTATTTTGATTCTTTTAATTGTTGGTTATTAGTATTTTCTTTTCTTTCTCATATTTTTCCTTTTTGATCTGATTTTTGTTGGGCAGCATGATAATTGTAGAAATATGTACAGAAAAATCACATATATTTAATATATATATATATATACATACATACACATATATATATACATACACATACATACATATATACATATAATATTACTTGCTATTTAGGGGAGGGAGGAGGAGAAGGGAGAGAGAAAATTTTGAAGCACAATTTTTGCAAGGTTGAATGTTAAAAATTATGCATATATTTTGAAATAAAAAAAGTTTTAATAATATAATAAAATGAAATGAAAAAGAATTATAGTGAATTCTTAGTTCAACACTGGCACTTTTTTTTTATAGGTCAAAGAACTTGGAACTAGTGAAGTTCGTTACTTGCCCTTGATCACAGATTATGCTATTGATATAAAATCTGTTAAAACTCAAGGCCCCTGCTTCCTAAAAATAACATATACACCCATCTTTGTATTTGAACCAGGAGTTATTAATAGAAATGAATAATTGAAATTGGTCAAGTGCATAATTTAACAGGTTGCAGTTTTTTAAATCATTTTTGTGTTGATTAAAATAGACTTTTAAAAAAATATGGTTGCATGGGTGACTGCAACTGAAAAGTATTAATTGTGCTATATAGGTATCATTTCTGTTTCTAATTAACACAAATGTGGAAAGAACAGACTGTAACACAATAGGTAGAGAGTTCTGTGCAGGTATCTAGGGAAATGAACCGGAAGATTTGATGGGGTTTGGCTGCTTTTCAATTATGTATGATAAGAATCTGAAAGAGAGGAATTAAATGTTATTTATAAACTTAGGTTAGGTAATTAGAAAGAGAACAATCATTTCTCATTGGATTTTCTATCTGATATTTGCTATTTGCAATGTACCACTCCCTCAATAGCACATCCAACTAAGGTTGGGCCAAAGAAATTAGGAATGCTAACTACGTGGAAGCAAACATTTGGGGAAGATAGAGACAAGGATGATTTGAAATATTTAGATGGTCATTCTAAGGAAAGGTTAATATATGCATCCTGCTTGACTCCATAAAGAAGAGAATGTGGAGCATGGCAAGGAATGGTTGGAGTGAAAAACAGACATTGGTGCTTGATGAGAAAACAAAACGTGTGGTACGGAAATAGTGAGGGAACACCATTTAATAAAAAAAAGCTGGAGAGAGCTCTAGAGAAAAGCAAAGTTTATTGTACATTCTCGAGAGAAGGGCTTCCCACTCTTCGAGTAGACTATCGAAGAGAGGAAGCGCCTCCTGTGGGCAGGACAGCACCTTTAATCCCTAACGCAAAACACCCCCTCCCACCACTGACCCTCATCCTCATTGGCTGAGAGTCTTACATTCTAAACGCGAGATCTACCCATGAAATTGAACTTGACCAATAAGTACATAGTTGCCCATATTTGGATGAAATAGGGAGATGTCATAGGAGGGGAAGGCAATGCCCTTCAGAGTCCTTCAGGCCTACTGGAACTCTGAAGTAGATGAAGCCTTACTCGATTTTCACAACTGTCTTGAAAGATCTCACCTCATCTCATTCAAAAACAAAACAAAACTTCACAACCATGAAAACTGTCCAGAACTTACTTTGTCTGCTTTGGGAGGTGTAATGGGTTATCTTTCATTAGAATTCTTCAGAAGATAATGATAAGTGAAATAATCTTCTTTTCTATTTATAATGTAACATCTGCCTTTTGTGTTTCTTTTAATTGGATATACCCTTACTCTGGATTAGTTCCCTTTTCAACTACATCAATAAACCATAATTTCCTCTATAGAATAGGTTAGACCTTTCCAACTATTAGTTTCCTGATTGGGTCCCCCCTCAAAAATCCCAGTCAATATTAATTTATATTTATACTGTACACATTTCTTTCTGCTTATCTTATATTCATAGACTGTCAAAATGTTGTAGGACATACAAAATGTGTAAGAATTACTACACTTGACAGGTACCTTCTATATCAAAAATAATTGTCTTCACTAGTTCATTTTGAGAAGTTCCCTTGCACTTATTATGCTAACTCCTTTCTTATCACATGACTGTGCTTTAACTAATGCCAGAGTACAAAGTCTTTCCAATGGGTAGGTGGAATGATGGACCACATTCTCAATAACTTCATGGAATAATAAGAATTTTATGGATTGTTGGCCTATTATTGAAATATTGCCAACATAAAATAAAAATCATAATATCCTAGACATATTGTATCTTGGCAATTTTGGTTTATTTAATTAAAAATACAAGAATTTTGCAGAGTAAAATATTGTTGTTTATTATGCTAATACATAGGATGTTGCTCTCCTTCATTTCTTCCATTCAATTTAATAATTTTGACCAGCATTTTTTTTTATTTTTTTAAATTAATTTTATAATTATACATTTTTGACAGTATATATGCATGAGTAATTTTTTTATAACATTATCCCTTGTATTCATTTTTCCATATTTTCCCCTCCCTCCCTCTACTCTCTCCCCTAGATGACAGGCAATCTCATACATTTTACATGTGGTACAGTATAACCTAGATACAATATATGTGTGTAAATCCCATTTTCTTGTTGCTCATTAAGTATTAGATTCCGAAGGTATAAGTAACCTGGGTAGATAGACAGTAGTGCTAACAATTTACATTCACTTCCCAGTGTTCCTTCTCTGGGTGTAGTTATTTCTGTCCATCATTGATCAGCTGGAAGTGAGTTGGATCTTCTCTATGTTGAAGATTTCCACTTCCATCAGAATACATCTTCATACAGTATTGTTGTTGAAGTGTATAGTGATCTTCTGGTTCTGCTCATTTCACTTAGCATCTGTTCATGCAAGTCTCTCCAAGCCTCTCTGAATTCATCCTGCTTTGACCAGCATTTATAAAGACTTATGGATAATTTGCCAAGTGCTTATTGTGCCCTACAGCTAATGATAAAAATTAAAATATTTACTGTCCTTGTTTTCAAGATATTTATAATCAAATTTGGAGGATATGACACATATATAGCAGCCTTTCTCAGCTATTTCCTTAACTAAATACTCACTTTGTTTACATGGTCAGAGACATGATGACTACTCCTCCCCCCTGAACTCTATTAATATTGATGATGCACCCCAATCTTGTATATTCTATATTATCAATAAATTTGAAGAACACAATGACTTTCTAGAAAGGAACTTACTAAGAAGGAATAACAAAACAATAGTTACCAAAAAATAACACTCCTCTTATCTTGCATAATAGAGTACACTATTACATACACATAAAGGTTTCTGAGGGAGGTTAGTTCAACTTTGAAATATAACTGTAGGCAGTCCCATATAAAGGGAAGAAATGTGGCTGAGAAGGACTTCAAGACTCTTGTGTATAGGAGCCTTTTTCTCCCTTTGAGGGTTCTTAGGATATAATTTTCTACTGAGTTTTGAGAATGAGTGCTTTTTTAAAGATCATACTCATCATTTTTTTTTTCCTTCAAGAACCATAATCCATGCACTACTGCCATACTTCATAAATTGTTCTTCCACTTACATCCATATGTAATTTCACTATCATTAGACAAAAATGTTTTAAGTTTATGCCCCCCCATCTCATGTTTATATGGGCAAAAAATAGATTCTATAATTTTAGAATTTGCCTTAATAAATCATTGTAAATAACATTTTTCTTTCTTTCTTTTTCTGTCTTTTTTTAAAACCAATTTTGAAATTCAATTTTTAAAAATATAGATTCCAATTCAATTTATATAATACTTTACTATCATCTTTATCTTTCTAAATAATCCTTTTTGATCAATAATGTTTCATGGCTTTATAATGACAAGATGATAAATTCAAGATTAAATTCCTAGGGGAGGAAGAGGATCAAAAAAACCCTAAAACTTAGGGAGGTGTAATGGGTTATTTTTCATTAGAATTCTTCAGAAGATAATGATAAGTGAAATAATCTTCTTTTCTATTTATAATGTAACATCTGCCTTTTGTGTTTCTTTTAATGGGATATACCCTTACTCTTTCCCTTTTCACCTACACATCAAAAAACCCTAATTTCCTCTATAGAATAGGTTAGATCTTTCTTTTTTAAGGTACCTTTTGCCTATCCCCTTCCTTCCTCTCTCCCTTCTTCTTCCCTCCCTCCATTCTTTCCTTTCTTCTTTCCTAACTTTAACAACTTCATATGAAGTTGATGGTGACAGCAAATAATGCATAGAAAAAAATAAATAACAACAATAAAAATAAATGTTTCCCTGGATATTGTGAAACAAATTTATAAGCTAAAATTAACAAGATGAGGAAAGGCCTTAAAGCCAAACTATATGAAGATCAAGCAAAATAAATGGAATCATTTGGAGTAAAGAAGAAAATAAAAGACTTGGGGAATCAATGAAAGCTTTAAAGTATTGAGTTCTCTTCCTGGAATCATGAAGCCCTAAGTTTATATTTTGCCTTAGACATTAACTCTCTGTGTGATCCTGGAAAAGTCACAACTTCTGTTTGTCTTAAGCCATTGGAGAAGGAAGTGAAGAAGCATTCCAGTATCTTTGTCAAGAAAATCCCATGTACGGTATTAACATGTTATGGTCTACAGAGTCATGACCAATACAGCATGTAAAGAATTTTAACATAGAAGAAAATTAGGATTGTTTGGCTTGAAAATTTCCAAGAATAATGAGTAGGAGATACAAATAAATGAATTTCAAATTCAGACAAGGTGATGGGCTAAAAATTATAATCAGAGCTCCATCAAACTGGAATGATTTGCATCAGGAGGTAGTGATTTCCTTAATACTAGTTGTTTCAAGCTCAGGATAACTCATTTGTTATGATTTGAAGTATGCATTGGACATAATAATGGTTGAGATCCATCTCTTTCACTTATAAAATCCTTAATGTGGTCATTTATAATGGTTCATTAAGATCACTCCAATAGTGGAAAGTTCCAGTTTTTGTTCCTTTATATATTGGAGTAAAAAAAAAAAAATATTCCACAAATCATCCTGCTCTTTTGTAATTCATTACTCTCCCTAGATTGAGATGTTTTTGTTTGTTTTGTTTCTTTTTAATCATTGTCCAACCTTAGGCCGTCAATATCAGAAAATACTAAATGACAATCAACACCACTTTACAACAGCTCTAAATGACAAGATTATGATCAAACTGATTTTTATTTCTTAATAGAATAAAACATTACTACTTAGGACTACCAAAAAAGATATTTTTAAAACTTTATACCTTTATTCTGATCCTCTAGAATTCTCATAATAGAGATTTTGATAATGATTTTTTTTTTTCTTGAGGAAATATCAGCCAATATTTTTTTAACAGACATTTTACTTCCCAAACCAATTATGGGGTAGAGTAAATTATCACCTTATTTTCCCTACAGAGGAATTAAGAGCATTTTCAATAGAATGATTCCAATATCTAACTTATAATTTGCCAGGGCAGGTCTCCTTGTTCTCAACCTCATCCATGACTATAGCAACTAGAACAGTGCCAGACACCCCATGAATGTTCAGAATAAAGTGAATTACTTTCCTGGTTCAGAATCACCCTGGTGTAATGACACTTTTATTACTTCTCAGCTAAGGAGACCAACACAATATCCACTTCCAAAATGGAATCATTTTGTAGAGGAAAAAATATGTGGTTCTTTTCATGATGATAATAGTACTCTGAAAATACTGGCATTGACCAACAAATAAGGAGAAGAGGCAGATAAGAGATTAGTGAATACCTTTCTAGAGACTTGGCTTCTAATTTTGGTTACATTTGTCATTTTTTAATGTAATCCTTTGAAAGAAAAGTGATAAATTTAAGTTTTTCAAAAGCCAAATTCTAATTAATTATTTTTCTTTTCTCTACAATCACTCTCCCATTAAATTAAACTAAATATTGGAATTATTTTTATGCAATTCTCTCCCTGCTAATTTCTCAATGTCCTTTTCCTTAAACAATGTATTCCTGTTGATCCTGAATGTTAATTCAACCATCATTCAGTAAGTCTAAATTCAATAAATGAAAGAGGCAGAAGTCCTTCTCTTGTGAGAGCTATAATGGGAATGGATATGGGTGGATAATCTTTTTCTTTTCCCATTTCTTTCCCAAATAACATTTTGCATAGATTATAGCAATAATCTGCAATGTTGTCTCCTCGTCTTTTTTCTCCCCTCTCAGCAGTTTATTTAATATGATATTGTTGAGTTTCTTTTCTAAAATATTTTTTCTATTCCACAAGTTTGCAGGACTTCCCTTTAACAAGATATTAGACCCCAAAATTAAATGCAATAAGCCTAAATTCAAAGCCCTGCATTTAAGTTGTTTTTTTTTGTTGTTGTTTTGTTTTTTAATTAACAGAATATTAAAATGATGGTGAGGACGAGAAAAGATAGTTAAATAAGAATACCAGAAGTAATTTATGTTACAGTTCTGTATGGAAAGATTAAATATCAATGCAGAATACAGAATTTTGGTATAAATTTATGAACTATTTGAGGGAGGATGCAAATTTTATAAGCTTAGATTGTATGGATGATATAATTAGTTATTGACTGGTGTAACTGTAAAGGATGTAGATAGAGATAGAGATTACAACTTAGAAATATTGAAAGTGTAGGATATAAATGTCCATGTAGGTAGAGAAAAAGGTTTATATATTGAAGAGGGGACTCTCCAACTCTGAAAATCCTTAAAGGAGAAAATCTCCTTCAACTCTGCCTCTGTGAGGGACCCTGCCCCAAGGGACAAATGGTTTCATCCTTGTTATCTGGGTGGGGTTGGCTCAATCCTGAAACTCATTGAATTCAATTCAAATTCCAGCTCAAGCTGAAACCCAGAGATAAGCCAACTTGGGACTTACTTCTTCTCTAAAGATGTAATCTTCTCTGGGAGCAGGTTTCTTGGGGGGCTTCTGGAGGCAGCCTTCCTTTCAGTTCAGAGTAATAAGCACCTCAAATGCAGCCAGGAGTTAAAGTCTAAATCCTTTATTGTGTCCTTCAAAGTCTTGAATCTTTTCCTGGGGTCCAGTTAGCTTTCTTAGAGGCCTATCTCTCTTCTTGGTTCCAAGAGCTCTTGCCACTAATCCTTTGTCTCTGCCAGATTCAGCCTCTTATCCTTCTGAATGCAAAGCCTCCAGCCAGCACAAAGGTGGAAGTTGGAATGAATCTGACTCCACTTCCCAAGAGTGGGCTTGTAGGCTTCTGACTTGTGAATATCCTCGACTTGTGAATCTCCTCAATTGAATCCTGGGTCTGAAGCTCCCAAAATGCATCCTATTTGAGCTTATATATGCTCTCTTAAAAGTGTGAAGCCTAATAAGTACTAAGTATATAATCATCGTCTTTATCAATTCCAGTGACTTAGCACCTTGTTTCAAGTTCTGGCCCATAATAGAGACAAGCCATGAGCCCCCTTCAGCTTGTAGCCAAAGCTCCCATTATAACAGAGCCAAAATAAAACCCTCTCTTTGCAGAGGTTCCAAACATGCCATACTATGCCATGCTTGGGATGCCAAGGGCCTGTGTCCACTGGAATATTCTTTCCAGTGCCATCCTCTCTTTACCCTCATCTATTTCCCTAACCAAACTTTATGTCAGAATTTCTAACTTTACTTCAAATCCTCATAATAAACCCTTTTATCAATCTAGGTTTTGGGGTATGTAAATTAAAATGAGAATCTCTGCACTGCCAGAAGGGAATCCCTAAAACTCCCTACCAAATCCCAAGGGGTTGTGCCAAAGCTCTCCATTTGGTTCCCTGAACCCAGAACCTGCCACCAGGCCTTATCATTTAACTCCCTGACTGCCAGAAACCCTAATGAATGAGATGAGGTGAGATCTTTCAAGACAGTTGTGAAAATTGAGTAAGGCTTCATCTATTTCAGAGTTTGAGTAGGCCTGAAGGACTCTGAACATGGAGTCAAGCACATAATTGCGGTCCCCTCTCATGATATCTCCTCCCTATTTCAGCCAAATATGGGCAACTATGTACTTATTGGTCAAGTTCAATTTCATGGGCAGATCTCCCGTTTAGAATGTAAGACTCTCAGCCAATGAGGATGAGGGTCAGTGGTGGTGGTGGGGGGTGTTTTGCATTAGGGATTAAAGGTGCTGTCCTGCCCACATGAAGCGCTTCTTCGCTTCCTCTCTTCCATTGTCTTCTTGAAGGGTGGGATGCCCTTCTCTCGAGAATGTACGATAAACTTTGCTTTTCTCTAGAGCTCTCTCCAGCTTTTTTATTAAATGGTGACCCCTCACCATTTCCATACCACACACTAATCTCATTTTGGTTCCCTAAATCTAAACCTCATCATGTTTGACTTTTGGTATAATATATAAGGATATATTATACAATGTAATATATATATATATATATATATATATATATATATATATATATATATATATACCAAATATATACCAATAAGTTGTATATATACATATATATCTGTGTATGTGTGTAATATATATATATATACACATACAGATTTAAAAGGAGATAGAGGTATATTTATGGACAATTGTAAGAAGAGATGCAGATAAAGAGAAAGGAGAAGGGGAGGAAGAGAAGAGAGAAAAAGAGATAGACACACAGACATACAAAAACAAGTCGTAAACAGAAAGATAAGACAGAGAACCAGAAACACACAAATGTGTTTATGTGAATAGAATGAAAGAAATTAATTTGGAAAAGAAAAGATTCAGGGGGACATGAGATTATTTTCAAATATTTAAAAGGATTCCATGTGGGAAGGGAATGAGTCTTTTTTCCTTGACCCCAGAAACTGAAAAATAATAGTAACATAGAGTAGATAAATTAAAGCCCAATTGCTAGGAGTTAAAAAACAAAAAAAGGAAAAATACCTTACTAATAATTAAAACTTACTAAAAGCAAAATAGGCTGTCTTCAGAAATACTGCACTTCCCCATACTAAGAATCTTCAAGCAGACTGATGACTACTTGTCTGAGATAACAAGAACTTCTTTGGAGGTAAAAGTTGGACTACATCGCAATAGAAGTCCCTTGCAACTTTAAACTATATATGCAATTCTATAAAAGGCTGTATAGTCACATGTTTAATCAGTAGTAGAAAATTTTTTTTTTAATTTTTCATCTATGGGGTGCTATCAAAAATGATTCCAATTTTTTTGAACAAATGAAACTATGTGCATAATCATCTCCTGGAAATTAGTTTGCAGTTGAATGTCAAAGCTTTATGGTGGTATGGAAACCATTTTATGATAGCTTAAGAAACACAGATACTGTTATGCAGTTAGAAGAGGTTAGTGTTTGGTATTATTGCTGTCCAAAATCCAAAATATTTTGGATGTGCTTATCATCATTTCAAAGCACTACCAAAAATGCTTCAAATATGCAAATATTTGTCACACAAATAAAATATGTTTGTTACATAGCTGGGCAATTAGTTACTATTTAAGGCAACATCAAAACAAACAACAACAAAAAAAACCCAAAATCTTGGTCTGTGATGGTCCAGTCTAGCTCCTCTGAAGGGCTCAGAATAAGTCTTTGTCAGGATAAGCAAAAGTCCTTGCCCCACGTTGTGGATGCCAATTTGTAATGTGCTGTTGTCTCCAGAAGCTGCTGATCACTCTATGGGGGGAGATCTGCTGTATCAACTAAAATCTCTCAGACAGATTCTTCTTCCTATAGAGAGCTGTTGTCTCCAGACAGTTGCCTTCAACTCTCGTCCAGAGTAGTGACTTCCCTCTTTTATCCTCCCAGAGAATGGGCATGGGATAATGCAAGGACTTCTGGGAAAAATTACTTCAACCAATGAACTTGCTCTTCCCCAGGAATTCACAAGTAAAAACTCCCAGTAAAGGCGGAACTAGAGAATTGTCAAGTACTGACTTAGCACTTAGTAAGAACCTAATATCTCATTATCTCATTAGCACTTAGTAAGAACCTAACATTGGACCATTATCACTAATGCCCAAAGAGGACTACTAAACGGGTATCTCTGAAATAGAGAACTTTCAGATAACTTTATAATTCTGATGTTCTGGGATTTGTATGAATCCAAGTTTCTCAATAATCTGGTGATAACTAATTGTTTTAAATAAACCATATATGAACCATTACAATCAAGATTATCACATTCTTATCCTCTAAGCTTACTTTGATGTTTTGTCCAGTTCAATTTCATTTATGTCAGAAATACATTCATAATGTATTGGAATGAATCCCAGACTTTGAGTGGCAGGACCTGCTTTCTAGGTAAGTTCTGGTGCTTATTAGTCACTCCCCCTATCTTGAACTCAGTTTACTTATTTTTAAAAATCCATAGTCTGTTTGGATGGTTTCTGCATATTCTTTTGGATATTAACATAGTGTGATAATTCTATTCACATGAATTCCATTTCAAAATTTATGCCCGGCAGGTCTTTACTTTGACAGTCAGCCAAGGAAAGCCTGGGATGATATTTTTTGCTTCCCTTCATTGCTGTCAGAGAGATGAAATCTGAACAATAGGCTTACCAGAGATACTAGACCAAAATGTCAATTCCTATGACTTAGAAACATGCTTTATGAAGAAAACAAGCAAACACTTTTAGAACCATAGAAAAACATCAGTAAATGTATAACTTGCTATGTAGCATTCTTCACTATAATGCAAGTGTTAACATAGACACAACTACAATTGTTAGAGCATACTGTCAAACGAAATCGAAAGTAGGAAAGTTAAAGTATAAGTGTTTGGCAAGTAAAAAAATCACAACGATAACAATCCTGACAACAATAATAGCTAATATTTATGTAGTATTTTAAAGTTTAAAAATATTAAATATGTTAACCTCAATTGCCTCAGCAAAATGTATTAAATATTAAATATATATTTGAGGTTAATTCAAAAAATTATTATAATTTTTATATTTTAATTATAAAGGAAATTATATATATGTATATATATATATATATATATAATTTTCCTTTATAATTATAATAATTTTTTGGGTGAAGATCTATGTAACTGGGAAAGTATTAAGGATTTCCCTGAACAACAAGGCAAGATCATGGCTCTCAAGTTTATCACTATCTCTATATATGAGGTCTAACTCTAGTTTGACCATAACTGAAGTCAGAAATGAGCTAAAGACCAAGGGTACTAAATGAAGACTCAAACAGGCCATTATGCAGACTGTGGTGCATGTATGAAATGAGCAAGTGGTAGCTGAGGAAGAATAGTGGCTTATGACCGGCTACTGCCCACCCACCCTCTACCGCAGGTAGAATTATGATGGACAGCCTCCTGGACTTATGTATCATATGTTTTCTCTGTAACTGTATTTCATGATGTGCATCAGGCCTAGGAAAGGAGTTGCCAGCATTTGTTTACATTTTCATTGGGTGAAAGTTTCTTTCCCTTATTAGATGGAGGAGTTCCTATTCTTATCTGGTCACTTAATTTGCAGAACCTTGTCAGTTTGTTCTTACAAATGCATTGTCATCTTCTCAACATGTGTTTCTATATAGGCTGTAATTATCAAAATGGCACTTTCCTTCTTTTGCTTCTGCTCATCATCAGCCAGGAGCAGCTAGGAGATATAATGGATAGAATGCTAAATCTGAAGTCCAGAAGATTTATTTTCTTATTTATTTATTTATTTATTTATTTTGTTTGTTTTTTATTTATTTATTTATTCCTAAGGCTGGGGTTAAGTGACTTGGCCAGGGTCACACAGCTAGGAAGTGTTAAGTGTCTGAGAGCAGATTAGAACTCTATTCCTCCTGAATTCCAGGTTGGTGCTCTATCTACTGTGCCATCTAGCTGCCCTTAGAAGATTTATTTTCTTGTGTTTAGAATCTAATCTTTGATATTTATTAACTGTATGATCTTGGATAAGTTACTTCACTCTCCTTGCTTCAGTTCTCCTTCTATTAAATGATCTGGAGAAGGAAAAGACAAATTGCTCTGGTATCTTTGCTTAGAAAATCCCAAATGGGGTCATGGAGATTTGGACATAAATGAAAAGAGATGATCATCAGTTATTTAAGGTAAGGTAATCAAGCTTCTCAAGAAGTCATAGCATTTGCTGCCTTTTGGTAAATAATTAAATTAATTCATTTTATTTATCAAAAATACAAAAAAAGTCCCATTTGACTATAGCTTCTGTATGCATTTTGTGTTCTACTGTAACATAAATAGTAATAATTAAGCCTTTATATTTCTTTAATGGTGATAATTTGGGGGCCATTGGAGAGAAGATTCCATATTTAGATGATCAACAAATTTTTTTAACTGTAAATGATAACAGAGCTTTGAGATTCATTGTATGTTGTGTATTCATTACTACCACTTTGCCAATGAGTCCAAAGAAATAGAAGGACAATGGTCAAGTATGTGTTTTTCTTTGTTTTGTGGATTGTTGAAGCAAAAGAAATAAATGGCTAGAAGTAGCTAACCTACTGATGAACTTTCTCTCCTTATTGAGCTCAGATGGTTACTGGACAAAAGCCAGTCTCTGACAGGGTCTCTGTTTTTAGCATCTGCCAGATAATGTGCTCTGATGGCATAAAACATGAAGTCCAGCATTATCTCTATCACACAAAAGGATTCATAGCAGGTTATTTATAATCAGAAATCTTTGTTTTTATTAAAAAAAAAAAAAGGAAATAGCAGTATTTGAGTTGTACATTAGTTCTTTTGTGAAACCCACTCTTGCCCAACATGAACAGAGCACGTTTTAGAATCCTGCCATCAAGTAAACTAAAGATAATAAGAAAAAGCAAAATATAAATTCTTATACTTGATTTTTAAAAAGTCAAATTTTCATATACAAAAAGAACATGTGGCTATATAGAAAGCTAAAGGAAAATATTGGAATTTTAGTAAATTAAAAACCCATTAAGAGTCAATAGTTATATATGACGATCACAGAACTAATGCAATCTTTGTCTGCTTTTACTCATGGTTATTTGGATAATGACCATAAAATGTTCTGCCCCAGTGAGATTTTATACAGAAAATTCAATTTAGTTCTGGCCCCACAGTTTAAGAAGGACATCAGTAAACTTGGATTTAATCCAGAGCTGGACCATTCAAATCTTAGAAGAATCCAGTTTTGTAATCTTTATAGAGTAGGAGGAAAAGTGTTTTAGTTGCTCAACTTGAAGAGAAAACATATGATGGGCCTGCTCTCTTCCAATATCTGAAGGACTTTTACATGAAAAACTTGTTTTGCTTGGTCCACAGTGCAGAACTGAGAATAATTATTAGAACTAATATTATTTTAATTTAATATAACAGAACACTCACATATACATGCATATTTTTCCAAACCCCTCCTATACTACCTTTATGGTAATAGATCACAAAGTTAATATAGAGTTTGATGTGGAGTGAGAAGGAATAAATTCAAATATTTATTCAAATATTTGCAGCTTTGTATTTTTGGACAAATTTTTAATATTTCTTGCTTTTTTTTATCTGTAAAATGGTGATCATAATAGCACTTAACTGTACCAGAGCTGTTGCAAATATTAAATGAGATAATATGAGTAAAGCATTTTGTACAGCTCAATGTGAATGAATGAATGAATGTTGAAAGAGTGAAAACATTAATTTATCACTTTCTATATAAGCAAAGCACTACACTAAGCACTGTGGTTAAAATAAACAAACAATCAAGAAAGGCAAGGCAGTTCCTGTTTTCAAGGATTTAATAAGGAGAAAACACAATAGAAAGTTCTAGGAATAAGTCAATCCCAAGGTTTTTATGTTCCTCCCTCTCATACATGGTAACTGCTATTATTATATTGTTGTTGTAGATATCACATCACTGAAAGCCATAGACAGGCTGAAGTCACACTTCAAGTGTGGTTTGGGCCAGATAATCACAAATCACAAATTTCATGATTCTGACCTGTTCAAACTAAAATGAATTCTCCTTCCTTTGTCCATGTAGACAATCATGATGGCCTTTGAAATTCATTTGCCAATGGATCTTGGAATGAATGCCTTGAACAGTTATCACATTATCATTTAATGTTTCCATTGTTTTTGCTTATCTTTTCAATTACATTAAAATTCCCTTCATGACAAAAGACTATCTCAGAGAGTGGGTAACCGAGAAAAGAAAGGTAGAATGATTAGGACATGGGAATAAAGAAAATTGAGACTATAAACCCCAAATCCAACCAGTGTGATGCCATGAAAAAGAATCCCATCACCTAAGTTTGAATCTCAGATATGGCTCATTATCTGTATTATCTTGAACAAGTCACTTAATCTCTATTGGCCTTAGCTTACTCATCTACAAAATAAGGATGCTAAATAAAAGGTCCTAGAGAGCAATATATTTGTTTTTATATAAAGCTTTTTATTTTTAAATTACATACATAGTTTACAACATTCACCTCAGCAAAATCTTGTGTTCCAATTTTTTTCTCCCTACTTTCTTTCCATCCCCTCCCCTAGATGACAAGTAATCTAACATATGTCAAGCATGTGCAATTCTATACATATTTCTACAATTATCTATTGCCCCAAAAATCAGATTAAAAGGGAAAAAATGAGAGAAAACAAAGTATTAACCAATAACAATAAAAAGAGTGAAAATATTATGTTTTCATCTTCATTCAGCCCCTACAGTCCTCTTTCTGGGTGCAGGTGACTCTATCCATTACAAGATCTTTGGAATTGTCCTAGATCACCTCACTATTGAAAAGAGTCATGTTCATCAGAATTGATCACTGTATAATCTCATTGTTATTGTGTGAAATGTTCTTTTTCTTTCTTTTCACTTCACTTTGCATCACATCAATCAATGCAAGCTCTCCAAGCCTCTCTGAAATCATCTTGCTGATCATTTCTTATAGAACAATAATATTCATATAACATAGCATTTAGCCATTCTCCAACTCACGGGTGTTGACTCAGTTGCCACTACAAAAAGACAACCCTTTATTTATAACTATGATCACTTCAATACTGAGAAAATCAACATAAGAGGTTGCATCCAAGTATGGAAGGCTTCTTAATATGTCTGCTTCACTTTCCGATTTGAGAATCAACTCACAAATTATTTCAGAGCTGGAGTAACCTTTATGTATTAATTTTTTGATTTTATAAAACTTTTTAGATTTTTTTTCAAAATACATTCATTCTACATTCCCCCTTGCAAATTCTGCACAGTGCTTAGAGTGATAAGAAGAATTTTGATTATCACTTTATTGGGAATCAGTCAATAAGATATTCCTATGTTGGATGAAATACTATAGTATGTGAAATAAAAGTGCTCTTCCCAGGCTCTGGGTGTAGATCAGGAAAATCTGTGAAGCTTAGTACTAATGATCAAGAATATCCTAAGAGTTTAAAAGAAATTACTCATCCTGACCCAAATGTGATGGAAGGTATGAACACAGTTGACACTGGATGGCATGGTATAGTGAATTTTGTGCTGTACCTACCACTACATCCTTCTTGCTACGGCCCTCCCTATCTTCCCATAGCATCATCACAGTTGTCCAGATGAACTGAATATTTCTTTTCTATTTCTACTGATCTTGGCAATGTGTAGACAGTCTGCTCTAGTTAATTTTACTACAAACTACTATCGGTATGGTTCAAAGACTTACTTAGCCTGCCCTATTGTTATGTTTATATTCTATCTACCTTTTAAAGCCCAGTTCATGTATTTCTATAATGTGAAAGCCTCTTGCATCAAATTACTATTATTCCTAATTCTCATTCATAGCATGCATCAACTATCTAAGTGTCTTTTCATTGGCCATCTCCCATGAGTGGACCATCCTGCCACTTCAAAGTGGTCTCTTAGAATCCCTAGCATTTTTTTTTTGTTTGTTTATTTTTGTCTTTTTTCAGAAGTTACCTCAAGCAACATTTCCATTTCCATGTTTTCCTTCTCTCCAATTAGCTAATACCTTGTGTTTTCCATCCTCCACAACTTCATTTTTTGTTATTTGCATTTAGTTTTAGTATATTTACCTATCTACATATACACATTTTCTCTTCTGATAGAATGCAAATTCCTCAAGGTCAGCAACTGTCCTTGTTTATTCTTTGAATCTCCAGTGACTAGTGTCTTACCGACAACTAGATAATGCTTATTGGATGCTTTATTAATTTTCGTGGTGAGGAGGGGAAAAACATGTACACAGTTAAGTCAATACAAAACACATCCAAATTAAATGCAAGAAGATGCTAATTGATTTGTCACTTATCAGAAAACTAACTTATGTCAGAGGTTAGATTTAAAGGCAGGAAGGTTTCTATATGTAGTTTGACTATATCATGACCTACCCCAAGCCATCTCATGAATATTCCCTTGTGATCTTTGAGCAAAATTATAATTTTCTGAATCTTCCAACTGAACCTGAGACATCAAGATATTCTCTTCAGGCACTGAAAGCAAGGGAGGAAGAAGAACAATGGAAAAGCCTCTGAAGCTAAATGCACGGTGTCAACATATTGACCAAATTATGCAGTGTTGCTTCCCTCGACATAGAAGAAGGTCTAGAGGGCCTAAATAGTAATTTTCTTCTAAATATACCCATGTTTCACTTTCTTAGGGAACAGTCTCATAAATCATGCCAGCAGCTGTTTTGAGCTGAGAATAACTCAGAATGTATTTTTAGATAAGTGTGGCATAAGTCAGAGATTAAACCTGTGCTATAGAATTCCAGCTATTTTCTTACTTAGTGAAATTATTTTGCCAAGAACACTAAAGAAATATTTGGAAACACACCAAAACACTGCTCTCTAGCTCTATGGAAATTACCTCAACATGCTAATTAATAGGAGCTGCAAATTCAGCAGGGTTCTGTGCTGGACAGCTACTCTTTGGGTTGCTGCTAACTTCAGGATGTTAGTGTGAATACAGAAAAGATGAGTCCATAAGGGAGGGTTTGATACATTTATCCCATTTATATATATATATATATATATATATATATATATATATATATATATATATATATATATATATATATATATATATATATATATATATATATATATATAATAGAGAGAGAGAGACAGAGAGAGAGAGAGAGAGAGAGAGAGAGAGATGTATGTGTATGTATATGTATATACATATACATACATATATATGTATATATACATATATACATACATATATATAATTATTATCATTATAATTATTATTGTTATTATTATTACAGCATGGTTCGTGCAAAGAGGAATGAAGGTCAGACTCAGGACCTATTTTTTTTGGGGGGGGGACACAGAGACATACAGAGAAATAGACAGAGACGGAGATAAAGACAGAGATGTTTATATACTTGGAGAAATAGAGAAACAGACATAAATATAGACAGAGAGATAGACACTGAAAGAGACAACTAGAGTCAGCGGAACAGAGACAAAGAGACAGAGACAGAGAGAGACAGTTTTGTTATGCACCATGATAAGCATGAAAGATACTCAAACTAGTAAGATAGTCCCTTCTGATAAAATAAATTTCATCCTGACAGAGGAAAAGACAACACATAAATGGAAGGTGATGATTGGGTGGATATAGAATGCATACAGTGTTCCAGGGACTTGGCTGAAAAAATTGTGTAGAGGTCTGACCTCTTCCCCTAGCAAATAAAAGGCAAAAAAATCACTAATGGTAAATATCATGTTATTGTGGTGGGGGATAGACATCATGGTCCAAATAGAAAAGGTATTGTAGGAAGGATGCATGAATTTAAATCTCTGTTCTATATTCTTTCCACTGTGTCACACACTCTACTGTCTTACAGAGTCTCTGAGGCTTGAGAGGACTGGAAGAAATAAACAATGCAAATTTGATAGACTCGTTATTTAAATTTAGACACAGGCCAATCTAATGAGGAGAGTACTGGGCTAGAAAACATTCACACTCTTACACCATCCTCAGACACATGCACATAAGTGACATTGATCTCCTTGCTGTTCTAAGATCAAGACAATTCATCTCCAGATTTTATGGATTTTTACTGACTGACCTCCATGACTGGAAGTTTTCTCCTCCCATTTCTGTCCCCTGACTTCTTTCAAGTCCTTCCTAAAATGCTCACTTTTACAGGGAGTATTTGTTGTTGTTCTTATTCACCTTAATATTGGCTCCTTGGGGCAGCTAGGTGGCGCAGTGGATAGAGCACCAGCCTTGAATTCAGGAGGACCCAAGTTCAAATCTGGTCTCAGACACTTAACACTTCCTAGCTATGTGACCCTGGGCAAGTCACATAACCCCAGCCTGGGGGGGGGAAGGAATATTGGCTCCTTGCTTTTATTATTATATTAAATTTATTTTAATATAACATATTCATATATAGTTTGTATGTAGTGTGCAAGTTGTCTTCCCAATTAGAATTACTTTTTTTTGAAAGCAGATACTATTACTTGTTTTCCTTTCTCTGAATCCCCTGCCCTTAGCAAAATGTCTAGAACATAGCAGCAATCTAAAAATGTTTGTTGACGATTTGTGTTCAATCCTAGCTCTGACACCATTTCTGTTATTTTAAAGCAGTTCTGGTAACATTTTAGTAATATTCTAAGTCATATAGAGATTGTGTTGTTGAGGGGAATTTATCGAGTGGTCTTAGGTTATGAACAAAATCTAAACCAGAAAAAATTTTTCAGTAAAAAGATTAAATCATTTTGCAGATTGCTGAGACTCCCCCTGAGTTGCTCTAAGTTTTATATTAAATAGAATTTAAAATAAGGATTCACGGAGGCAATCAGCTGAGTAGCTAGCATGTGGGTAGTTACCAAAAAGGTATAAGTACAAAAAAGCTGCACAGAGAGTTTCTGGATAGGACACATGAATTGCTTCAGATACATAGGAGTAGAATGGGTAACTAGATATTCAGTAAAATTTGGCATATACATATATATATATATATATATATATATATATATATATATATATATATATATATATATATATATATATGTGTGTGTGTGTGTGTGTATGCATGTATATATATATATATGTATATATATATATATATATATATATATATGTATATATATATATATATATATATGTATATATATATGCATATATATATGTATGTATATATGTATATGTATATATGTGTGTATGTATATGTATATGCATATATATGTACATACACACATATATATGCATGTATATATGTATATACACACATACATGTATGTATGCTTATGCATATAAACATGTATGTACATACACATAAACATATACACACATAAACATATATACACACATAAACACACATAACCATGTATATATATACACATAAACATATATATGCGTAAACATATATATATATATACGTAAACATATATATGCACATAAACATATATATGCACATAAACATATATATGCACATAAACATATATATATAAACATATATATACATAAACATATATATATACACACATAAACATATATATATATATACACACATAAACATATATATATACACACATAAACATATATATACATAAACATATATATATATATACACACATAAACATATATATATATACATATATATATACATAAACATATATATATATACATAAACATATATATATATATATATACATAAACATATATATATATATATATGTATATATAAATATATATATATATATATATATAATTTATTTATTTATTTTCTTAATATCTCAACATAAGATGGAGGGATGTTCCAAACATGCCTTGCAGCAATCCCAGAGTTAAGCAATAACTCACCACACAAGCTACTCTCAAATAATAATAATAGATAAGGTAATTCCCCCACTGTTTATGTATATAATCTATGAAATCACAATGTTTTCCCTTATTACACATCATTTATCTTTGGGGACAGTACATATCTACATTCTGGATTTTCTTCTCTGTTTTCTTTTTCTGTA
>NC_133618.1:16930659-17023159 GCF_048593235.1 Sminthopsis crassicaudata | reverse complement strand
ACTGCACTTAAGGATTGAGAGAAATCTGAGTTTCATCCTCATTTGTGAAATCTTCTAATTATATGACAGGAAACAAGACTCAACTTGTTTACACATCTGTAAAATGGGGGAAATGCTTTCTGTAGTCAGATCATCAATTTAGAATGGAAAAGAACTTGAGAAGTCATTTGTCAATACTTCATTTATTTTTTTTAGATGAGGCCCAAAGAGGGTTGTATAACTTTTCTAAGGACACACAAGTAATAAGAAGCACATAATTTATACCCATGTCATTTGGACTCCTGTAATGTCCAGGCTAGGTCTCTGGAGCAGTGGTCCTCAAACTTTTTAAATAGGGGGCCAGTTCACTGTCCCTCAGACTGTGGGAGGGCCAGACTATAGTAAAAACAAAAATTCACACTCTGTCTCTGCCCCTCAGCCCATTTGTCATAACCAGGCAGGCTGCACCTGGCCCACCGGCCTTAGTTAGAGAACCCTTTCTCTGGAGGATATCAGGACCAGCCTTGGTCTTAGTGGAGGAGTGAAGTGGGCAGGAGAGCCACTAGGAGGATCGCCAAAGATGGAATGTCTCATTTCTACTCCTTCTTATCTCTTATATACCTTATTGTAATTACATCATGCTGTT
This sequence comes from Sminthopsis crassicaudata, assembly GCF_048593235.1. Classification (NCBI taxonomy): domain Eukaryota; kingdom Metazoa; phylum Chordata; class Mammalia; order Dasyuromorphia; family Dasyuridae; genus Sminthopsis; species Sminthopsis crassicaudata. The sequence goes on along the minus strand of NC_133618.1, from coordinate 17,022,534 downwards.
TATGGGTGAACTAGAGAACCATTACATCACTATGCTAAGAATTAAAGTATATGTATACTAAAGAAACATCATCTCATCAATTGCATAGTTTTGGCTCTAAGAGCTAAAAAGTGTGTATAGTCTTTGATACAGCAGTTTTCCTGCTGGGTATGTGTAAGAGGGCCGAAACTTTGGAGAAGTATACTTGAAACAAGGATACTTACAACAAGATTACAACTCAGTGGAGTTGGGCTATGTGTGTGACCTATGTGTGTGATCCTATGAAAATTGTGGCAATTTTCATTGCCCTCCCTCCAAAAATTGCTTAGAGCCTTAAGAAATTGATGGTCTGCCCAGAGTCACATAGACATGATATGTCAGATGAGGGACTTGAGCTCAAGTTATTATCTTCAACTCCTACTAGCTATGCAACATAGTCTTGTTGGCATGTAATAATCCAAGGCAAAATAAAGTAGTACTTATCGTTATGGACAATGTTCCCTACCCAGAGAAAAATGACATGCATGTTATATATATATATATATATATATATATATATATATATATATATATATATATATATATATATATATATATATATATATATGTGTGTGTGTGTGTGTGTGTATGTATATATGTATGTATATATACATACATGTGTATGTATATATTTAAATGCACATGCATGCATAAATGTATTGCACACACATACATGTGTACATACACAGTGCATATATACATCAATGTGCACATCCACATGTGTGTATGTGTACGTATATGTGCATGCATGCATTGTTGTGCACATATAAGTGTACACACATGTGTGCATGTGCACATATACATGCACATATATGTATATGTGCATATGTGTATGTGTATATATGCACACATGTGTGTATACACATATATGTATATGCCTATGTGTATGTGTGTACACACACATATATATATGTATATATATGTATATATATATATATATATATATATACATATATATGTGTATATGTGTGTGTGTGTGTATATATATATATATATATATATATATCAATTCTTAAAATTCCATCCAACAGGGACTATTACTATATCTACAAGAGGAATAGAATCTTCATAGAGGGACAGTTTTAACAGTCTCCCTGGGAAGTTAACTGCCTAACAGAAACAAGAAAAGTCAATTAAAAGAAAGTAAAGTTTTGTTTAGAAATTGATGAAGTTAAATATAATCTTTAAGGGAGGAAAGTTGCTGAAATATTAGCTGCCAAATCTGGTTTTAACTCTTGGTGGAGAAGTTATTCCTAAAAATAATTCTTGAAAAGCATTCTATCTTGAACAAAGTTGAATTTTTTCCAGCAATGAAAAGTCAGAAATTACAGTAAAAGAAGTGACTTGCAATATTATCTTTCTCACTGACACTCGGTGTTCCATGGTGTCCCGGTATTGTTTATTCCAGTATTTTACATTTTATAGCAACTGACATTCATATATTTATAATATTATAGAATAGGGAATTTGAGGGGGAAAAAACATGTGAGAAAAGTTGTTTCATGTTATTTTATGAACTGTCCTTAGGGCTAATATTTAATTAATTAATTAATAAGATAAATTGTAAATTTCTATTTATTTATGAAAAAAAGAGGATAAAGATTGAGTAAAATAATGGATCAAGTAACAAGACACAGATAAAGATTTTATTGCTGCTGCTGTTTGTTTTTAACGAGTGAAAGATCTTATGCAATCTCCCTACCTTGTGCTGGGCTATTAATGTTAGGGATTCATTCCTAAAGCTTGCTATACAAATATACCGTTGTCTAACCTTACTATATAAATGTATTCAAAATAAATATGAAAGAGATACAGTAATGGAGATACTCCCATCTGGGAAATAATGGAAGACATTCTCTAGAAGGTAGTATGTGTGCACAGCTTTCCAGGAAATTGGGGAGTCTGACAGAGAAAAGTGATGCAGAATTGCATCTCAGGCAGCTACTGCAAATGCATGGAGAAAGGAGATTGAGAAATACTTCTAAGGAAAATACAATTACAAGGCACTTGGGCTGAGTGCATAGAGGTAAGTAATTTATAATAAAATTGGAAAGCTGCATTGTGCTCCTGATGTAAAAGAGGGGATATAATAAATTGAAGAGTACATATTTAATGTTAGTGATTAAAGAGAGTTGCCATATCTTAAAGAATAGAGATGTCAGTTGTACATTTTAGGAAAATCACTCTGGCAGCCATATTGTGGAATAGACTGGGAAGAAATATGAGACAAGAAGAATTGGGAGAGTATTCCAATAGTTTAGGCGAGAATCTGAACTAAGGTGGTAGTTATATGAATAGAGACGATGGAACAAATGAGAGATGGATTCTATAGTCAGAAAATAAGTAAAGAAAAAACCAAGATTTGAAGACTGAAAATAGATGTGATGCTAAATGTAAAGAGAACAGGTTAGCAGCAATAATGTTGAAGTCTTATTTATAATACAATAGAAACTAGATAATAACAGGGAACTTTTTTATCTTCATGTATTCAGAGACTGTCACATATCAGTGTATTTCATGTGTACATGTAATTCATGTGTAATTCTTGTAAATAGATTTCATTAATGGATTCATTGTTCTACTGTCCTACTCACTACAGATATCCCATTAGTATCTATCTCAGCCTAATATCTGTTTCCTTTTTCCCAGGAATTCATTATAGAGAAATAGATACCAAATGAATCTGCATTAGTGCTTGTTTCCAGCTTGTTAGCTTGTCAGGATTAGAGCTCATCCTTGACCCTCTAAGATTTTGATATAGCAAAACTGCTGAACAATAGCTATCCAAATATCTTCTTACCTTCTCAAATGGGCAACAGGTCCCAAGGATAGCACTGCCTGCCGAGTCAAAGGCAAACCAATGACAGACCTTTAAATTTCTCTTCTACCAACTTCTCTCCATACCATTTTTCATAATTCCAACCAGAGTAAGACAATGCAAATTATTGTGATGTTTATTTTTGACAGCATGACAGCAGTGTGCAAGTTCACATCCACATCGCATAAAAGGAAGTAGTTTTTTTGCTATTATATTCATTGAGAGAATAAAGAATAAAGAATTTCTGATTGTGAAGAAAATAATGTCATTTTAGCAGCCGGTAAGGAAAAGGCCTAAATACTGAACTCTGAATTCAATCTTGGCTTTTCTACCCGGGACAATGGTTTTCCAAATTGGAAAAACAGCAACATAAAGTGACAATGGAAGTTGAACATAAATAAATCCTTGCTAAGAAAGCCTATAGAAACTTTAAAGACAACTTACTGGTTGCTAGAACCATTTAAATTGTAGCCATGACTGTTGAATATCATTGTAATGAGGAACATTAAGGGAGAGACCCTATGATTGCCACACAAAAATCTATTCTCTTGACCTTTATAGTGATGGACAATGAAGGCACCATTGAACTACTAAGACATAATCTTCTCTTGTCATATAATTTGGAAAATTTCAGTCAGTTTTTTTTTTTTTTATGAACAAACAGAATAAGATATGAGACACTGAGGTCCCTTCTCAAACTAAACTGCCAAACTCTCTATTGCAGAGAGCACAACAGCCCTGAGTGCCAAATGTGTGTTTGCCAAAAAAATCTATTTTATGGATTATTCACATCGGGCAAACACTCACAAGGTGGTCAGAAAAAGCAATACAAGGACTTTTTCAAGGTCTCTCAAGAGCATAGAATTGATTGTATAACATGGGAGCTGTTGACACAGGTCGACCCAGCACAGGGTGCCCTCATCTGAGAAGGTGCTGTGCTGTGTGAACAAAACAGAAATGAAGTAGCTCAGAAGAAACACAAGATGCACAAAGTTAGAGAAACCACTCCGAACGTTCATACTGGTGTCTGACCTGTAGCCAAGCATTCTGAGCTCATATTAGTCTGATCAACCATAGTCAGACATTTTAAATTGACTCTAAGAAAGTGATAAAAATTGGTCATCTTCCAGAATGCACAACAACAAAACAAAATGGTGAAGAAAGGACATCAACCTGTGAGGTAGTTACTACTTACTGCTAACTGTGGCGTTGTACCCATCCATAGCTTTTTTATAAGTCACAACACAGGAGTAAAGTCACCAGCCTCTCCTCAAACTGCTCTAAATTCCTTTAAATAATGACTCCAAACAAATTTTAGAGCATCAGAACACCCAAAAGATGAATAGAACATTTTCCAGCCAAAGGCAACTTAGAAGCTCAATAGAAAATGGTCTGTGACAATAGGGTGGGAGTCTCAGGACAGGACTAGCAGGCACAGCCCTAGACACAAATGCAGACTATCCTATGCCCAACCTCTGAATCAGCAGCAATACCAATGGCTCCCAGACATTTCAGCCCAGAGACACCAGAGGAGTCTCTGACAGAGTCTCTGACAGAGGTCAGCAGAAAATGTCTATGAAATCAGAGTGGGAGCTCAAAGTACAATCCCTGCACTGGCCCAGCCCTGGCCCCAGTTCCCCAGTGTCAGCATAACAGTACCTCAGAATCAGCAGCAGTGTTGACGTCTTCTGGCCCTCACAGCCTGGGACACCAGGAAGGATTGGGAAGATCAGTGGAAAGTGTCTGTGACTGTTGGAATACATAGGAGTCACCTGACAGTGGCTGCTGGAGATCCAATGCAGAATGGATCTCCTCATGTGAAAGGATGATATAAGGAGACTGAGAGGCAGTTGCTGTTCTCTGACCTCTCTGACTGAGAGGCCATTGCATTGTCCGACCACTCTCCTCTTCCCTCTGCCTCCAATTTATCTCATTCTCAGTCCACAAGTAACACCTGTGTCAGCAAAGGCTGCTCTGCAACTCCTTCAGATGCTCTGATCCACAGCTGTGGAAGCTCTTGGAGAATTGACCTGTCCCTTAACTTGTGGCAATGGGGTGGAGGTCTAGTGAACAGTCCCAGTGAAGCCCCATCAACAGAACATTAGCCCCAGCTAGTACACTAGATCTTATAGGTATAGTAGGGTGGAGACACCCCTAACAACTTCAGGACAGAAAAGAGAGTTTGTGGTTGGATAACTAGAAGGATTTCAGAAAACAGCTGAACAAAACAACTGAAGCTTGGGACAGTGCATTCTCCACTATGGAATCTGAGTCCTACTTTAACAAACAGTTAAAAGCAGAATAGGCTAGGAAAATAAGCAGAAAATTTAAAAAAAAAGTTTCTGACCACTAGAAATTATAAAACTGACAAGGAGAACCAAAACACACACTCAGAAGATAGTAACAAAGTCAAAGCTCTTACAGCAAAAGCCTCCAAGAAAAGCAAGAATTGCAGGCTATGGAAGAGATCAAAAGGGACTCTGAAAATGAAGTAAGAAAGAGGGGGAAAATTAGGGAAATAATTGAGAAAGATGCAAAAGGAAATAAAAAAAGCTAATGAGGGGAAGAATGCCTTAAAAAGAAAAATTATCCAATTGAAAAAGAAGGAACTCAAGGATACTAATGAAAACAATTCCTTAAAAAATAAAATTGAGCAAATGGAAGCTAATGACTTTATGAGAAATGAAAAAAAAATAGAAAAATAGAAAAATGTGAAATGTCTCATTGGAAAAACATCTCACCTGGAACAGATCCAGAAAAGATAATTTTAAAATGTTGGTCTATCTGAAAATTATGATCGATAAAAAATCCTGGACATTATTTTCAAGAAATTATTAAGGAAAGCTGTCCTGATATTCTAGAACCAGAAGGTAAAATAGAAATTAAAAGAAACCACCAATCACATCCTAAAAGGGATCCTAAAATAAAACTCCCGGGAATATTATAGCCAAATTATAGAACTCCCAGGTCAAGGAGAAAATATCTTCAAGCATTCAGGAAAAAAAAAAAAAAAAAAATATATATATATATATATATATATATATATACATATATATGTAATATGTGTATATATACATATATGTATATACATATACATATATATTTTTTTTTTCTGAATGCTTGAAGACATTTTCTCCTTGACCTGTATATATATATACATCCTATATATATAGGATATATATATAGGATATATATAGGATATACATATCCTATATATATATGTATATCCTATATATATATATATATATATATATGAGCTAAGTCAGGGTAACACAATATTTGGCAGCTTCTACATTAAAGCACCAGAGGGCTTGGAATATGAGATTATGAAGAGCAATGGATCTAGGATTGCAAGATCCTAAATGACAAGAGTCATTTACCTATAGAGTCATTGCCAAGAGTCATTAACTGAATATAATCTTTCAGAGGAAAAGGTGGTCATTTAATGTAAAGAAGATTTTCAGGCACTCTTGATGGAAAGACCAGAGCTGAAGAGAAGATTTGATTTTCAAATACAGAACTCTGGAGAAGTATAGAGAGATAATCAGGAAAGTGATATAAGGGATTGAATAAAGTCTATTTATCTATTTACATTTCTATATAGGAGGATGAAATTTAATGTTCTAGAATTATAAGGAGTATATATAGACAGAGGTTATGGAGGTGAATTGCATAATAAGGGATATTATCTTTTTTTTTTTTTAATGATGAAATTAAGGGGGTAGGGAGAGAGGAACGCACTTGGAGAAAGGGAAAGGGAGAAGTGGAATGGTGCAAATTATCTGCCATCAAAAAGAGACAAGCAAAAGCTTTTGCTATGGAGAAGAAAGAAGGAGGAGAGGGGCAGTGAGTGAATCTTTCATCAGAATTGGCTCAAATAGAAAATAACATACATATTCAATAAAGGTATAAAAATATATCTTAACCTGAAGGAAAATAAGAAGGGAATGGAATATGGGAAGTGAGGAAAGTTGATAAAAGAGAGTCTATTGAGGAGAAAGTGGTTAGCAGCAAAACAAAACACTGGAGGAGGGACAAAGTGGAAGGAGAGAGAAAATAAATGAGGGGAAATACAAGCAATAGTAATTGTAAAAAAAAAAGTTTTCAAAGCAAATTTCTCTGATGGAATATTATTGTTCTCTGGAAAGTGATGAGCAGGATGCTCTCAGGAAAAAGAAAAAAAAAAACTTGGAAAGTTGTCCATGAACACAATAAAATATACTGTATATAGAATATAGCAATGTTCTGGGATGACCAGCTATAAATGACTTTGTTACTCTCAGAAGTATAATCCACACCTACTCTGAAGGACTTATGAAAAATCCTACTCATATTCAGAGAAGTAACTGATCAATTCTGAATATAGATCAAAGTATTCTCTAATATTCTACCTCTATTTTTAACCTGAGGGTTTTTATTTTCATTTTGGCAGGAGATGTATGTTTTCTTTTTCATTAACAACTTTTATGGAAATGTTTTGCATAACTTCACTTGTGGTTTCTTAATCATGGGTGGAGATAAGAAAGATAAGCAAGAACTCAAACATCTTAAAAACAAATGTAAAAAATGTTTTGTATGTAAGTTTTGTAAAATATCAAATAATAAGCAAATTAAAAAAAAATCAAAACACAACAAGTTCCAAGGGTAAAGCCAAGGTGGCATATTAAAGTCAGGAAGCTGCTCAAGCTCTCCCAGATTCCCTGAAAAACCAGATGAAACCAAGCTTCTTAAGAGTGTTGAACAATGAAGGCCCTCTCCAGCTCAACATAGATTGAAAAACACTTCAAGAAAGGTCTGTCCAGGAGAGATAAACACTGGAAAAACTGGTGAGAGATTCTTAGTCACAGAAAATAATCAAGTAATATTTTTAATCCTGGCTCAGTGGAAGGGTAAATCAGTGGGGCAGCCCCCAGTACCAGTTTAGAAGGTAAACTCTGGGAAACCAAATTGTTTCCTGGCAAAAACACTCAAGATAGCCCCTATCAAAACAAAGAGTCCCTATGCTCAAAGACATGGCTTGGAGCTGTACAGGAAGATGGGAATAGTACTACTTTCATCCCAGGAGCAGAGTTTTAAAAGTAAAAAAAAAGAGGAAAGGCCCAAAGAAAATAATCAAGAAACAAAATAGAATCTTGACCATAAAGAGTTACTATGGTGACAGGGCAGACCAAAACATAAGCTCAGATGAGGACAAATTATTCACAGAAGAAATCCTAGAGTGAGATATATCAGTCACAAGCCCAAAGAGGCTTCCTGGAAATGCTCATAAAATGCTTCAAAAGGTAAATAAGAGAAGTAGAATAAAAAATGAGAAAAAATGGGAGGTATACATGACAGTCAATAGTTGAGAAAAGAAAGGAAAAAATGAAGAAAACAACTACTGAAACAGTAGAATAAACCAAATTGAAAAAGAGATATAAAAGATAACAAGAATATCACTCATTAAAAACTGGAACAGGGTAAATGAAAGCTAATGACTTTGTGAAACAGCAAGAATCAGTTAAATAAAGTAAAAAAGAATGAAAAAAAAATGGAAGAAAATGTCAAACCTCATTGGCAAAACAGCTGACCTGGAATATAGATCCAGAAGAGACAATTTAAAAATTAATAGCCTACCTGATGATCATGATCAAAAAAAAAAAAAAGAGCCTGAATACCATTCTACAAGGGGTCATTAAAGAAAACTACCTGATTAATCCAGAAACAGAGGGAGAAATACTCATTGAACACTTCTGGAAAGAGACCCTCAAATGAAAATCCCAAAGAACATTGTGGCAAAACTTCAAAACTAAAAACTCAAGTAAAACATACTGTAAGCTGCTAGGCAAGAAGCAATTTAAATATCAAGGATTACCCCGATGTGGCAGTTTCTTCAATAAAGGTTCAGAGGGCCTGGAATACCATATTCTGGAAGTCACAGGACCTAGGGTTACAAGAAAAATTAGCTACCCAGTAAGATTCAGCATCATCTTTCAGGGGAGAAAATGAAGCTTCAAAAAAGTAAGTGACTTTCAACCATTTTTTGTTGAAAAAAACTAGAACTAAAAAGAAAATTTAATCCACAAATACAGGACTGAAGAAAACTATGGAAAGGTAAACAAGGGAAAATATATATTTAAAGGTTAAACTATCTAGATTCCTAGATGGGTAAACCATATCTGTAACTCTGAGAACTGTATCTGATATTGAGCAGATAGAGGGGGGGCATCCCATGGATTGAGGGTGTGGTTATGAATGGACTGCATTGTGATGAAATCAAAGTAAAAGGGATTAAAGGGTGGAAAAAGGTCTATAATGTAAAAAAAGAGGAAAGAGACATTATAATAGGAAAGTTACTAAAATATAAATAAAATATATATAATATAATATATATTATATTATATATATATATATAATTATATATAAAATATAAATAAAATATAATAGGAAAGTAACTAAAAAGATCTATTACAAGCTTGATCTCATCAGTTTTAGCTCTAAGAGGGAAAAACTTGATCATTCAGTTGGGTAGAGAAATCTATTCCTATAAAAAGTAGAATGAAGAGAAAAAGAAAAGGGACAGGAAAGTAAGGAAGGCAGAGATACTAGAAAAAAAGAGTAAGAAAAGTAGGGAAGTGTTGATAGAATATAAGTAGTGGGTAGAGTGAGTTTTTAAAACAAACTATTACTAAGAGAAGGGGAAGGAGTGATAAAGGATAAGGGAATAGGAGGTGTGGATAAAAAAAAAAAACAAAGGAAAGGGGAAAAAATATATAAAGGGGAGAAAATAGGGTGGAGGGAAATAGAACTGGTAATCATAACTGTGAATGCAAATGGTATCAACTCTTTCATAAACAGAGGCAAATAGAGTGAATTTAAAAAGAGTCCTATTGTAGGTTGTTTACAAGAAACACATTTGGTGCAAAGGGACACATACAGAATAAAACTAAAACCCTGAAAATAATTTATTATGCTTCAGCTGAATTTTTAAAAAGGCAGAGGTAGCAATTCTGATCTTAGATAAAACAAAAGTAAAAATAGATCAAATTGAAACATATTAGGGAGAGAAGTACATCATGATAAAGGGTATAGTAAATAATGAAATAATAATGATCATAAATGTATATATACAAAGTGGTAGAGCAGGAAATTTTCTAGAGAAACTTTTAAGACAATTACAATATGAAATAGCAAACCTATTCTAGTGGAAGACCTTAACCTTACCCTCTCAGAATCAGAGAAATCTAACTACAAAATTAATAAGAAAAAAACTAGGGAGATTAATAGGATTCTAGCAACCTAGATATGATATCCCTATGGAGAAAACTGAACAAGGACCTAAAGGAATACACCTTTTTCTCAGGAGTACATGGCATTTACCATGTATTAGGACATAAAAATCTCACAATCAAATGCAAAAAGGCAAAAATAGTAAATGCTTCCTTTTTAGACCACAATACAATAAAAAGTTCAATAAAGGGCCAGGAAAAGACAGACTAAAAACCAATTGGAAATTGAATAGTATATGTCTAAAGAATGAGTGGGTCAAATAATCACAGAAACAAAGCATAATTTCATCTAAGAAAAAGAAAATAATGAAACAAAACTATGGGAAGCATATGGGTTGCAATCAAAGTCATTCTTTTTTTTTTATTTAGAATTTTTTTTTTCCCACAGTATATATGCATGAGTAATTTTTTTATACTATTATCCCTTGTATTCATTTTTCCAAATTATCCCCCCCCTCCCTCTACTCCCTCCCCACGATGACAGGCAATCCCATACATTTTACATGTGTTACAATGTAACCTAGATACAATATATGTGTGTAAATACCATTTTCTTGTTGCACATTAAGTAGATTCTGAAGGTATAAGTAACCTGGGCAAATAGACAGTAGTGTTAACAATTTACATTCACTTCCCACTGTTCCTTCTTGGGTGTAGTTATTTCTCTTCATCATTGATCAACTGGAAGTGAGTTGGATCTTCTTTATGTTGAAGATTTCCACTTCCATCAGAATACATCCTCATACAGCATTGAAGTGTACAGCCATCTTCTGGTTCTATTCATTTCATTCAGCATCAGTTGATGTAAGTTTCTCCAAGACTCTCTGTATTTCTCCTGCTGGTCATTTCTTACAGAGCAATAATATTCCATAACATTCATAGACCATAATTTACCCAACCATTCTCCAATTGATGGGCATCCATTTATTTTCCAGTTTCTAGCTACAACAAAAAGAGCTGCCCCAAACATTTTGGCACATACAGGTCCCTTTCCCTTCTTTAGTATTTCTTTGGGATATAATCCCAATAGCAGCAATGCTGGGTCAAAGGTATGCACAGTTTGATAACTTTTTGGGCATAGTTCCAGATTGCTCTCCAGAATGGCTGGATTCTTTCACAACTCCACCAGCAATGTATTAGTGTCCCAGTTTTTCCACATCCCCTCCAACATTCATCATTATTTGTTCCTGTCATCTTAGCCAATCTGACAGGTGTGTAGTGGTATCTCAGAGTGGTCTTAATTTGCATTTCTCTGATCAGTAGTGATTTGGAACACTCTTTCATATGAGTGGATATAGTTTCAATTTCTTCCTCTGAGAATTGTCTGTTCATATCCTTTGACCATTTATCAACTGGAGAATGGTTTGATTTCTTATAAATCAGGGTCAGTTCTCTATATATTTTGGAAATGAGACCTTTGTCAGAACCTTTACTTTTAAAAATATTTTCCCAATTTGTTACTTCCCTTCTAATCTTGTTTGCATTAGTATTGTTTGCACAGAAACTTTTTAGTTTGATGTAATCAAAATCTTCTATTTTGTGATCTATAATGATCTCTAGTTCTCCTCTGGTCATAAATTCCTTCCTCCTCCACAGGTCTGAGAGGTAGAGTATTTTCTGTTTCTCTAATCTATTCATTATCTCATTCTTTATGCCTAAATCATGGACCCATTTTGATCTTATCTTGGTATATGGTGTTAAGTGTGGATCCATATCTAATTTCTGCCATACTAATTTCCAGTTTTCCCAACAGTTTTTTTCCAAATAATGAATTTTTATCCCTAATGTTGGTATCTTTGGGTTTGTCAAAGATTAGATTGCTATAGATGTACCCTTTTTTGTCCTTTGTATCTAATCTGTTCCACTGATCTACTGGTCTATTTCTTAGCCAATACCAAATGAATGGTTTTGGTGACTACTGCTATATAATATAGCTTTAGATCAGGTACACTTAGACCACCTTCCTCTGACTTTTTTTTTCATTAGTTCCCTTGCAATTTTCGACCTTTTATTCTTCCATATGAATTTTGTTGTTATTTTTTCTAGGTCATTAAAATAGTTTCTTGGGAGTCTGATTGGTATAGCACTAAATAAATAGATTAGTTTGGGGAGTATTGTCATCTTTATTATATTCGCTCGGCCTATCCAAGAGCACTGAATGTCTTTCCAATTATTTAAATCTGATTTTATTTTTGTGGCAAGTGTTTTGTAATTTTTCTCATACAATTCCTGACTATTCTTTGGTAGATGGATTCCCAAATACTTTATACTCTCAACATTTGTTTGGAATGGAATTTCTCTTTGTATCTCTTGCTGTTGCGTTTTGTTGGTGATTGATATATAAAGATGCTGAGGATTTATGTGGATTTATTTTGTATCCTGCCACTTGCTAAAATTCTGAATTATTTCTAATAGCTTTTTAGCAGAGTCTTTGGGGTTCTCTAAGTATACCATCATGTCATCTGCAAAGAGTGATAGTTTGATAATCAAAGTCATTCTTAAGGAAATTTTTATATTTCTAAATAGTTCCATAAATAAATATACCTCTAAATACATATTTATCTAAATAGCTACATAAATAAAATTGAGAAAGAAGAAATCAATGTATTAGACATGCAACTAAATATGCTAGAAAAAGAACAAATTAAGAACTATCCCATTTAAACATCAAATTAGAAATTCCAAAAATCAAAGGAAAGATTAATAAAATAAAAACTAAGAAAAGTATTGAAATAACAAAACTAAGCATGGGTTTTATGAAAAAAAAAACTAACAAAATAGATAAACTTTTCGTTAATTTGATCAGAAAAAGGAAAGGAAAAAAAAAACTACATCATCAACATCAAATATGAAAGGGTTGAACTTACAACCAATGACAAAGAAATTAAAGCAGTATATAGGAGCCATTTTGCCCAACTTTATAGCAACAAGTCTCACAATCTAATTTGTAGTGTTCTTGCTGGCTTTCTGGAGGTCTTAGGAGCAGAGTAATTACTGCAAGAATAGCCAGGTGTTAAAGTACAAATTCTTTATTATCTCCTTCAAAGTTGTGTTTCCTTTCCTGGGGTCTGGGCTAGTTTTCTTGAGGTGCTCCTGAATGTGTCTGTGGGGGAGGCAGGAGGACCACTGGTATGGTCTTGAAGTCTATCTTATTTTGAGAGCTTGTCCTCTATGCTCCAGGCTTCTGTCTTCTCTGACTCTGTCTCTGAGCCCTAAGTCTGTGACTGGCCCTTCTGAGTCTGTCTCTGGCTCAGAAGGGCCTTGTTCTCAGTGGAGAATTTAAGGTGGATAGGCCTGTCACCATGGTGGTGTGAGATGGAGTGAATGTATCTGGTTGAGTTTGTCCCAGATTATATGATCTATTACAGTTAAATACATTGATCATACTGAGTATAGGCCAATCATTATATCACAAGGGAATCAATTATTTGTTGTAAGAATAAATCAATCATACTGAACTAGAGAACTATTAATCACCATGCTAAACTAGATAACCATTTTGTTATCAATTCCACTTAGTTAGCACCTTGTAAGAATCCTTGTTTTACGTACAGAGTTCTGGCCCATAACACTAATTAAAATGGATGGATTTTTATAAAAATATAAATTGCCCAGGTTACCAGAAGGTGAAATAAAATAAATAATAAATAACTTTTTAGAAAAAGAAATTGAACAAGCTATTAATGAACTCCTTAAGAAAAAATCTCCAAGGCTTCACAAGTGAATTCTAACATCCAAAGAACAATTAATTCCAGTACTATGTAAACAATTTGAAAAATAGGTAAAGGAGTACTGCTATTTTTTATGACTCAAATATGACACGGAAACCTAAAACAGAAAGTGCCAAAATAGAAAAAGAAAATTACATTATAGACCAATCTCCCTAATGAACATTGATGCAAAAAATCATATGCCATAATTTATTCCATCATTCCTCAATGATGGGCTTCTCCTAAATTTCCAATTCTTTGCACCTTCCTCCCCCCAAAAAAAGCTGCTATAGACATTTTTTGTAAAAATAGTTTTTTTTTGTTTTATGTTTATCTCCTTTTTGTATGAAAACTTATTAGTTTAATTGCTGTATGAAAGGGTATGCAGGTTTTATAGCAATTTGGACATAGCTTCAAATTGCCTATAGAATAGTTGAATCAGTTCACAACTCCACAGACAAAACATTAATGTATCATTGTTTTCCCATATCCACTCTACTTTTTTGTCATTTTCCCTTTCTGTCCTGTTAGCCAATCTAATAGGTATGTGGTAGTACTTCAGGATTGTTTTAATTTGTATTTCTCTAATTAATAATGGTTTAGGACACATTTTATATGGCTATACATAGCTACAATTACTTCCTATAAAATTGTTCTTATCTTTTTTTTTTCATCATTCATCAAGTGGGGATAACCATGAGCATTATTACATTATTATATATTACATTACATCTTTGAGACAAATCCAGGACAATGGATCACTATAATGTGTTCTGATTTGCTATTGTTTATAAGAAAACATCTTGCTTAATATGTGGTTATCAAAAAAGAATGTATTTTGATTGAGCCTTGAAAGTCATATTTAATGTCTTTTTTCATATAAATAGTTTTGGAGGAGAAAAGATCAAAGATCAGCCTTGGCCCACATTTGACATCCTCAGTAACTTTAAACATATCTGATAATTATCTGCTTAGAAGATCTATGCTGAATGACTTATCATGACTATCTTTGAAGAATCTATTCTATGGCAGAGAAATTGATTGTTAGGTAAAAAGGGCGTCTTTGGAAATCCATCAGAATAAAACTTTCTTGGAAGTTGTTACAGGATATATTGAAACAACAACAACAACAACAAGAGCAATAAACTATTATTTTTAACTTTATGAAAGGTTTTTATGAAATAATTTATTTTTTGCAGTTATATCTAAAAACATTTTTCACATAGATTTTAAAAATGAATTTTAAAATTATTCTCTTCCCTTCATTCACATTTGTGAGCAGGCAAGTAAATCGATATAGATTATGACTGTATAGTGCTGCAAAATATTTCCATAATAGCCTTTTTACAGAATAAAATACACATGAAAAAAATAATGAGTTTCAAATAAGGATTCTTCAAGCAAAATTCAGAAAATCAGTTTTTTCTTTGGAAGTAAATACATTTTTCATTATAAGCTTTTTTGGGTTTGTCTTGGATCATTATGTAATTGAAAATAATTGTTTTTCACAGTCGAACTTTGTACAATATTGATGTTACTGGGTACAATGTTATCTTAGTTTTATTTACTTCACTTTGCATCAATTTGTGCAAGTCTTTCCAGGTTTTTATGAAAGCATTCACTTGTTATATTTTAAAGCACAATTTCATAATATAATAATAATGTAATATAACATAACAAATAAAATAATTTAACAATATAAATATGACAAATATAAGCATAACAACTTTAAGTCATTACTCAATAGGAATCCTCTGAATAGGCAAATCTTTGCTACCATATAAAAGGCTGCAATAAATATTTTTGTGCATACAAATGATTGTTTGTTTGTTTTTTTGGTTTGATTTCTTTGGCATACACATCAAGTAGTGAGTTGTTTTTCTGAAACTAAATTCCAATTTTTGCAGAAGTTTTCTCAAATAATGAATTTCTGTTTTAAAGCTTGGACTTTTGGATTGATCAAATATTAGATTATTATGGTAATTTACTACTTACTGTGTGTTGTATATATAATCTATTCCACTGACAAACTATTCTATTTTTAAGTCAGTACCAGGTGGTTTTGATAATTACATTTTGTAATACACTTTGTCATCTAATACAACTATGCCAATTTTCTTTACACATTTCCCCATTAATTCAATAAATATTTTTGTCCTTTTAGTTTCTTTTGTCATTCTTTTTACTAGATCTATGAATTTTTATTTTTATTTTATTTTTTTAAGGCTGGGGTTAAGTGACTTGCCCATGGTCACACAATCAGGAAGTGTTAAATGTCTGAGGCCAGATTTGAACTCGGGTCCTCCTGAATTCAAGGCTGGTGCGCTATCCACTGTGCCACCTAGCTGCCCCAGATCTATGAATTTTTGGTGATTGGATTAGTATGGCACTGTACAAATAAATTAATTAGGAAAAGTTGTCTTTTTTTTCCCAAATTAGTTCAGTCTACCTATGAGCAATTAACCTTTTCCTATTGTTTAGGTCTGATTTAATTTCTCAGAAAAAGTATTTTGTAATGGTTTTCATATAAATCCTTGGTATGTTTTTATAGCTACAGTTACTTCCAAGTATTTTAAGTTGCCTAGTTATTTTAAATAGAATTTCTTTTTTCTGTCTCTTGCAACAGTGTTATTGATCATACATAGAATTCCTGATAATTTTTTTAGTTTCATTTTATACTTTGTGACTTTGCTAAAGTAGTTTTTATTTGATCTCTATGATTCTCCAAATACATCATCATATCATAAGCAGATTGAGAGTTTTTGCTTCCTCATTGCCTATCCTAATTCCTTCAATTTATTTTTTTCTTATGATACAGCTAACATTTCTAGTACAACACTGAATAAATAGTAGTGATGATGAACATCTTTATTTCACCTCTAATTTTATTCTTTGCTATTCCCATTATAAATAATGTTTGCTGATGCTTTAAATAATTTATTTTATTATTATTTTAAGGAAAGCTTCATTTATTCTTAGAATTTCTAGTGTTTTTAACAGTAATGAATGTTGTATTTGGTCACAAACTTTTTTTCTTTATCTGTTGAAACAATCATAAGATTTATTTTGGCTCTATTATTGAGAGATTTAATTTTGCTTATAGGTTTCCTTACATGAACGCAGACCTACTTTCCTACATTCCTAAATGATTGTTTGATATATTGGTATAAGCTCCCTTGCTAGTATTTTTATTCAAATATTTGGTACCAATATTTACGTAGGTATGAGTCTAGTTCTCTATGTCCTTGAATCCGCTACCTCTGTGTTTCTCTCTCTCTCTATCCCTCTTCTCTCTTCTCTCTCCTCTCTCTCTCTCTGCTCGTCTCTCTCTCTCTCTCTCTCACTCTTCTCTCTCTGCTTTTCCTCTTCCTCATTTAGTTTCAGCCTCATGTTTGTGACAAGGCAGCTAGATAACAGTGGATAGAGCACCACATCTCAAGTATGAAGATCTGAGTTCAAAACCAATCTCAGGAACTTACTCTCTGTGTGATGCTATGCAAATGACAGAATCCACTTTATCTCTGTACCCTTATTTTAAAAATTAGCTGGAGAAGAAAATGGCAAATCACTTCATGAAAAATCCAAATGAAGTCATGAAAATATAGCATGTAGTTTTAATATAGTATTAAAATTAATTGTTTCAATTTTCAGATGATGAAATTAAAACTATTTCCACTCATATGAAAGAGTGTTCCAAATCACTATTGATCAGAGAAATGCAAATTAAGACAACTCTGAGGTATCATTACACACCTGTCAGATTGGCTAAGATGACAGGAACAAATAACGATGAATGTTGGAGGGGCTGTGGGAAAACTGGGACACTGATGCATTGTTGGTGGAGTTGTGAAAGAATCCAACCATTCTGGAGAGCAATCTGGAATTATGCCCAAAAAGTTATCAAAATGTGCATACCCTTTGACCCAGCCATACTACTACTGGGCTTATACCCCAAGGAACTACTAGAGAAGGGAAAGGGTCCTGTATGTGCCAAAATGTTTGTGGCAGCCCTTTTCATAGTGGCTAGAAGCTGGAAGATGAATGGATGTCCATCAATTGGAGAATGGTTGGGTAAACTATGGTATATGAATGTTATGGAATATTATTGTTCTATAAGAAATGACCAACAGGAGAAATACAGAGAGGCTTGGAGAGACTTACATCAACTGATGCTGAGTGAAACGAGCAGAACCAGAAGATCATTATACACTTCAACAATGATACTGTACAAGGATGTATGCTGATGGAAGTGGATTTCTTCAACATAGAGAAGAGCTAATCCGATTCCAATTGATTAATGATGGACAGAACCAGCTACATCCAGAAAAGGAACACTGGGAAATGAATGTAAACTGTTATTTTTACCTTCTGAATCCAATTCTTCCTGTGCAACAAAAAAAAAATTCGGTTCTACACACACATATTGTATCTAAATTATACTGTAATATATTTAACATATATAAGACTGCTTGCCATCTGGGGGAGGGGGTTGGGGGAGGAAGGGAAAAAATCTGAATAGAAGTAAGTGCAAGGGATAATGTTGTAAAAAATTACCCATGCATATGTACTGTCAAAAAATGTTATAATTATAAAATAAAATAAAAAATTTAAATTTAAAAAAAAAAAAAATTAATTGTTTCATAGATTTCATCTGTGAATCCATCTAGATTTTCTTGGAGTGCATTTCTTTCTTTCTTTCAGTTTACCTTTATAAGATGGTATTATTTAAGTATTTCATATCATCTGTTTTTTTTTTCTTTTTCTGAGCAGTTAGTCTTTTTTGTAAATATTCATTTATTTTATTTAGATTGTTAGATGTATTTTCCTACTCTTGCACAAAATAATTTCTAACAATCACTTTGACTTTAAAAGATGCTGAATTCACCTTTTTTATTTTTGATGCTGTAATGTTTTTTAAGAGATCACATTAATCAATGATTTATCTATTTTTCCCCACAAAACTACAAGTATGCTTATAATTCAGTAGTCTTATTATTTTATATTTTTATTATTTTAATTTGATTTTCAGGTTTCTAATTAGGTGTTTAATTAGCAAATTTTAATTTGTTCTTTTTTCTTTCTAGTTTTCATTTTTAGTTAGATTCCCAATTCTTAAAGTGGTTCTTTATTTTATTGGTGAAATCATTAAGAGATACAAATTTTCCCTTAAACACTATTTTGGCCGCATCCCATAAATTTTGTTATGTTGGATCAGAGTTGTCATTGTAATGAAATTATTGTTTTCTAAAATTCTATTTGCCTCTTTAGTTTCTTTTTGGTTTAGTTTTTGATTAGCTTTATTTAGTTTTCAAAGGAAAGTTGAGGTCCCTCACAAGTCATTTTACTATTTTCTCCTTTAAATCATTTAATTTTTCATTTTAAAATTTGGATGCTATATCATTTGGCACATATAGGCTTAATATTGTCCATATTCCTTTTAACAAAAAGTAATTTCCCTGATTATTTTAATTAGATCTGCTTTGCTTTTCCTTTTGTTTTTTATAGTGAGCCCACATTTTTAGTTAATCAATTATTTTTGAGATTTCACTTGTAGAATAATAGATTCTGCTCCAGTCTGTTACATTTAATCTGTGTTTGCCTCTCTACTTCAGCTGTGTTTCATAAAAACAACATATTGTAGGATTCTGATTTTTAATCCATTTTTCTATCATCTGTTTTTACTTAATGTTGGCTTTATCCCAGTCACATTGACATTTATGAGTACTACTGTGTACCTCCTCCCATTCTATTTTCTCCTTGTTCTTTTCTTTCTCTCTCACTCTCTCCTTCTTTGCATCTTTCTATATTTAGTGATTTTTACAATTTTGTCTATTTCTGAGTTTGTCTTGATCACATCTGCCACCATAGTAACTTTCTATGATCTCTTCTCAGAAATCTCAGATAAGTCCCTGACTTTATTCTACTAGCTTGCTCTAATTTCCTTTTAAACATTTGTAAGAATAAAGCTAAGGAACTGAAAGAGTTTATGATGTAATTTAAAGAGTACAATTACCTTGTAGCATATAAACATAAAATATCGGGGACCCCAAAAAAGTAAGAATAAAGACTTTTGCTTATGCTGACTCCGGCTAAGTCTAAGATATCCGGGATACTAACGCAGTCATTACAAGAAAAACTACTAGTACATAATGGTTTCTTCTACCCAGGAAGAAAAAAGTCCACAATGAGGGTTGTACTCATGATTTCAATTTTCCAGTAAGTAAATGGATGTGATTCTATGAAAGCTGTGATTTTGTTATTTATGTTCAGTAGCAGAAGATCATGCTTATATAAGATACACACACATTGAGTCTAGGGGGAAGCTATAGAAACCACATGAGGTACTGATCATAAAAGTAGAAGCTTAGCTCATGTACCACTTTTTATATATGGCTCTTCTTCATTTACCTCTCTTTAGATATATCAAAAATGCCTTGTTTAAACTTTGCTTATATTTTCTACATATTATTTCCCTGATGTAATAGAATAGCAGCTCCTTGAGGGCAAGGGTAATTTTATTTTATCTTTGTATCCTAAGATACATCATATCCTTTATACTGCCTAAGATTATATTAGCATATGGGACACAATTCATAAATGCTTACTGATTGAGTCTTTTCCTACTATTGGCCTTGAGGTGAGATTACTTACAGGGAGAATCAACCTCTCAGCTTGCTTATTGCCTATGAATTTCATCTTTCAAGATTTACTCGTTCACCATAATTAGGCAGGAGACATTGTCCACTCCCACTCAATGGGGTCCAATTTCAGACTGTCTTGGAGATAGTCTTTTCCACTGCAGCATCCTCCATCCTGACCTTCATATTTCTCCAATCAAATAATTCAACTTAGTCTATTGGCCGTACCACTACTGAGAGTCAATGCTGCTTGCAGTTCCTATTACATATCATCTCTGTCTACCGACAGGCTAAATCTCAAGGGAGGTTTCCAAACTATTATCTTTATGAACAGTCCTTTCTGAGTCTCCCTGCTCAACAATCAGTATATTTTCCATACATTCAATTCAGGCTGCAGCAAAATCCCCATACTATATCTTAATTTTATTATATTCAAAATCTTTTTAGTTACTCTTTTCTTCCCTGCTTCCTAGAGGCACTCCCATATCTTTTTCATTGTTAAAAAACATCTTACTTGATCTCAAATAACTATCAACTTATATTTCTCTTCCCCTTTTTAGCTAAATCCCTTAAGAAATTTAGCTATATAATGTCTCTACTTGTTCTGTGCACCTTTTCTGAATTTTCAAAATCTGGTTTCTAACTTCATCATTCACTTAAAGCAATTTTGTCTAAAGTCATAATCTCATTAACTTAAAAAAAAAAAAAAAAATTAAAGTTTTTTTTTTTCATTTTCCTGATTGTTTTGGGCCGCATCACTTGAAATCATTGAACATTTTTTCCTGAATATTCTTTCCTCTCAGATTTTGTGACACTTCATGTCCTGATCCTTTTATTGGATTGATTGCTCATTTGAAGTTTTTATTCTAACCAAGTCTTATAAAATATAATAATAATAAAAAATTAAAATATATATATTTTTTTCATTTTCCTGATTGTTTTGTCCTGTATCACCTGAAATCATTGAACATTTTTTCCTGAATATTCTTTCCTCTCAGATTTTGTGACACTTCATGTCCTGATCCTTTTATTGGATTGATTGCTCATTTGAAGTTTTTATTCTAACCAAGTCTTATGACCCTGCATGATCCCATAGACTCTGTTTTGGCACCTTCTTTATCTTTTCATTCTATTTTATTTCTCTTGGTAATTTTTTTTTTCTGATCTCATTACTTCAATTCTCATCTCTATTCTGATGTTTTCCAAATCTTTCTCTGTGTGTGTGTGTGTGTGTGTGTGTGTGTGTGTGTGTGTGTGTGTGTGTATGTGTGTGTATATACTTAAAACCTGCAAGTCATCATTCTAACCAACAATAGCTGGTTGCATTACATCCCTTCTTCCTGCCTCAAGAATCTTCCTACTATCCATCTTCTATTTACCTGCCAAAATGAATTTTCTAAAGTATAGGTTAAAGTTCCACTGATCCTCAAACTTTTTAAATAAGGGGTCAGTTCACTGTCCCCCAGACTGTGGGAGGGCCAGACTATAGTAAAAACAAAAACTCAAACTCTGCCTCCACCCCTCAGCACATAAACGTCCTCAGTGGGCCGCATCTGGCCCATGGGCCATAGTTTGAGAACCCCTGGACTAAACCTTGTGAACCTTTCAGTGGTTTGGTTATCCTCCCCAATGCTTAACATAGTACCATAGTAAGTGTTTAACATATATGCATTGATTAATTGATTGATTAAATCAAATATAAGCTTCTCTGTTTAGAATATAAAACTTTTTATAACTTTGTGTATTGCTAAATTCCAGTCCTTACATATTATACCATTCCATGCAGTCTACAATTTAACTGCACTGATCCGTTTTCAGTTCTTCAACCTCTAACACTCCATCCCCCATTTGCTTGCCTTGGTATTAGCTATTTCTTTCTCTCTCTCTCTTTTTTTTTTTTTAACTTTTTATTATTTGTATTTTTTATTTAAGCTTTTTATTTTCAAAACACACGCATGGATAATTTTTCATCATTAACCCTTACAAAACCATGTGTTCTAGTTTTGCTCCCCTTCTCCCACCTCCTACCCTAGATGGCAAGTAATCCAATATATTTTCAACACAACAAGAATATATGTTAAATCCAATAAATGCATATGTATTTACAGTTATCTTGCTGCACAAGAAAAATTAGATGAAACAGGAAAAAATGAAAAAGAAAATGAAATGCAAGCAAACAACAACAAAAGAGTGAAAATACCATGTTGTGATTCACACTCAGTGCCCACAGTCCTCTCTTTGGGTGTAGATGGCTCTCTTCATCACAAGGTCATTGGAAATGGTCTTAATCATCTCATTGTTGAAGACAGTTGTTTCTTGTACTTGAAATTGTCTGCCCCCTACCTTCTGTCCCTTACTTTCCTTGAATTCTTTTAAGATTCAATTCAAGTAACATCATTGGAGGGGTTTTCTACATTATTGAAGCTATGGATGTCTATTCCTTTCAGATCATTTTCACATACACTATGTAGAGATTGTATGTATATGTATATGCATATATGTACATAACACTTTTTTATATTCTTCATTAGAATGTAGCTGCTTTAGAGGAGGGACATTTTGTTTGTTTTTATTTAGTTATTTTGTACTTGTGGTTGCCTGGTTTTAGTTTTATTATCCCTTTTTTTGCATATTCAGGACTTATCAAGTCTCTGGAACACAATAAGTTCTTAATTATTGTTATTATTGACTGGAGAATAAAAACTATATACCCTAGATGGCAGGTATTCCCATACATTTAACATCAAATCTAAAGGATTTTTTGAAAAAGAAAGAAGGAATGTGGGAACTGTGTGTGGTTTATAACATAGCATTTCGCTCTTTTTTTGTTGTTTGCTTGCATTTTATTTTTTATTTATTTATTTATTTGCTGTTTGATTTGATTTTTCTTGAAAACTAAGATAATTGTATAAATATATGTGCATATAATGGATTTAACATATATTCTTGCCATGTTGAAAATATATTGGATTACGTGAACTAGTAATAAAAAATAGTAGTTAAAGGCACACAATCTATGAAATTTAGAAAATATAGTGATCACTAAGAGCTAATATAGGTTGACTAATAAATGAAAAGATGAAGTAGCTCTGTATTAGCTTTTGCTACTGTTTTGCTTTTTTTTAAATTGAGGTGATTAAGTTTTCAACTGAGGTAAGAATAAGAAAAGTACCTCATGTTTCATGATTGCAACTAATCACTGAATACAATCTCTATGATAATTTTGCAGTACAACAGTTAAAGAGGCAGGTTGCTAACACCATATTGTGTTTTCAGCTCTTTCCACCACTTGGATAAAGGGCAATGATTAATAGCTTGATGTCATCCTCAAGGGAGATAGTGTGTCACAGGCATAAGTCATCATTTTTGACATGTTCAACATTTTAATCAACGACTTGGATAAAGATACAAAAGAACACTTAAAAAAATGTGTAGATTGCACAAAAATGTAATGAAAGGTAGGATGACAGATGACTGACTCAAGATGCTCTTGATGAACTGAAAGAGTGGGTTAAAATAAGCATGACAAAATGAAGGTGAGATAAATGTGATGTCCAACATTCATGTTTCATTTTTGATGACTGTATCAGCAGATTTGGGGGAGGACCTGATTCAGCAATAGTTGCATGAGCAGGCTTGTTCAGCACAGAAGGGAATGAATCAACTTTAGATTTAATATGAACTTCACTGTGATACTTAGAAAACAGTGCTTTATACATAGTAGGGTTATGATCAATGACAATGGAATAAACTGAAGCATGCTGTTAGATTGCATTGTGGGAAAAAATACAAATCAAAAACCACCTTCAAAACAAAGCAGTAGTTGAAAACATCTTTCATGAAAGCACCAAAAATTCTCCCTCTTTCTTTTTTTTTTTTTTTTTTTTTTTTGAGGCTGGGGTTAAGTGACTTGCCCAGGGTCACACAGGGAGTGTTAAGTGTCTGAGACTAGATTTGAACTCTGGTCCTCCTGAGTTCAAGGCTGGTGCGCTATCCACTGCACCACCTAGCTGCCCCAATTCTCCCTCTCTTTGGAAATAGAATTGGATAGACACTTCATCAGATAACTAATAAATCTAGAGAATAACAAGGACAGCAAGAACTCATACTGATTCACATATAGAGACTTCTCTCCCATCATCCCAATTGAATTTCCAATCACAATAGTTTGCTGATGGCTTATTTGGATTTTACTAAGAACAACCATATCCCTCTCATTTGGAAAAACAAAAAACAAAAACAAAAAAAAAAGTGAGAATGGTTGGCATAGGGAATGACCTAATGAATGATAAAATTAGAAAAGAAAGAAAAAAACCAGGAACATTTATTTCTGCAACAAAGATTATTCATCAAATCAGTTGTTTCTTAACTAATACAAATATTAGTACTTTCATTTTATGGATGAGCATATTGATATTTAGAACGTGTAAATTTATTTACAGTTACAATTTAGTATATAATTTATATTTATAATTTCATTTTTTATATTTATATATATTTATAATTATGTAAGTATAATGTAAAGTTATAATTTAGCACATAATGAAGTGTAAATTAACTCGACAAGCTTTCAAAGTAGAGAATATTTGTTTGGTACATGTGCCCCTTTTTAAGGGGAAAAAACAAACTCCTAATTTGTCTTTCCATATCTGTGGCTACCCCAATTTTTGATGGCTAGTACCTTGAAGTTGGCTGGTGAAGGCATGATTCTCTGTCATCCTATAGAAAAAAAAAAAAAAAAAAAAAAAAAAAAAAGCAAAAACAGACACCTTTAGTAATTTGATGTCTAGCCATATCTTTTATAAGTTTCTTTCATTAGATAATTGATAGCAACCACCTTTGCATGTTATTTCAGGTGGCTTGAGAAAAGATTTCTCATGATTCAAATTATTGGCAAGGATGAGATTCAGCAATTGCGTACGCAGCTCATATGCTACACCGATGCTTTATTGGGGGCATTGAGGCGGAGCACGTGTGTCTTATCAGAGGGAATATCTATGCCAAAATATCTACAGTTCCATATTATTGTATTTTGCATATATTTCCCTATATTCATTTTATATTCTTCTCCACTATTTAAGAAGTTAGTTTTTTTCACTTCACAAACAGCTTCATTCCCTCTATCCCCCACTCAACAGTCAACTAAATGTTTATTACATTGACACATATCATGTATAATTATGAAATTACAATTGTGAATATGAATAAATGAATTGTGTAAGTTTAACGTATATTCCTTCCTGAATTTCAATTTGAAAAACACCCATGTAAGGCATGTTCTTCTTTAACCAAGAATATCTTTTGCTCTCTAGATTACCTCACCACTTTGTCCCCAAGGTGTCTTTTCTGTACCAAATTTTCTTTGTTTTCCCTGGTAGAATTGAATCTCTTTGAAGATATCAATTTCTTCTTTTTTTCAGGTATCTGTTTTCCCAATGCTTACCCCAGTTTTTGGAGCATGATAAACACTTGACAAATACTTTATTTAATTTATTTATCAGTACTTTGCAAAATCTATATTTACAAATATTTGTTTACCTAACTGGTTTCTGAGGATTTGATTGTAAATCCTAGCTGTACTACTTAGGGAAAATCAATTAAGTTCTTGAATTCTTTCCTTGTCTGTAAAATAAGGGAAATGATACTGCTAGCATTATGCTATTGGATGGTGGCAAGCCACAGATTTTGACTATAATATAACCCTTAAAATACAGCATAAAGATCAGTTCTTATCATTTGTGTGGAGTTACCAAAGAATCTTAGGAAGTGATTGGTGTGGATCAAGAAAACTTGCCTCCAGTACTGATGAGTCATGAGCCCTCAGAAAAATCAATTAATATCTTGTGGCTACAGACAATGGTCAGGAATTAGTCTACTGAGTCATAGGCATATTGGAACTAACTCAGTGAAGAGAGTTCTATTTGGTGACAAAACCATACTTTCACTATGCACTATTATATCATTCTTTTGTGGAAATATAGGGGCCCCCCAAAAAGAAGCAATATTCCTATCTGGTAGTTTGAAGCTTCAAGTTTGGATGGAAATTTTAACATCATTTTGTTCTTTATTCTTTTTTTTTTATTATATCTTTTTATATACAAAATGTATATGGGTAATTTTTCAACAGTGACACTTGCAAAAACTTCTGTTTCAACTTTTCCTCTCCTTCCCTCCACTCTCTCCCATAGATGGCAGGTATTCCCATACATTTAACATCAAATCTAAAGATCTCTTTTTTTTATTATATCTTTTTATATACAAAATGTATCTATTTTTTGAAAAGGAAAGAAGGAATGTGGGAACTGTGTGTGGTTTATAACATAGCATTTCACTCTTTTTTTGTTGTTTGCTTGCATTTTATTTTCTCAATTTTTAATTTTTTATTTTTATTTATTTATTTATTTATTTATTTGCTGTTTGATTTGATTTTTCTTGAAAGCCAAGATAATTGTATAAATATGTGTGCATATCATGGATTTAACATATATTCTTGCCATGTTGAAGATGTATTGGATTACTTGCCATTTGGGTAGGAGATAAGAGAAGGGGAAGGAAACTAGAACACAAGGTTTTGTAAGGGTTAATGATGAAAAATTATCCATGTATATGTTTTGAAAATAAAAATCTTTAATTAAAAAGAAAAGAAAGAACAACACACACACATACACAAAGAAAAATGAAAGAAGGCTTGAATGATTTTGACCAGGAAGATGATGATGTTAAAAGAATGCCATCATGTGAAGAACTGTAAGAATTGATGATGTTTGGGACGGAGAAATCCAAGAGAAAATCATGCTACTTCCTTCAAATAGATCAATAGGGAATTTTGTCTATTGTTCTAGATGCCAAACTTAGGTCAAATGGGTGGAAACACAGGCCAGATGTTAGGACCCAAATAATGAAAATCTACCTAATCATTAGAACTGCCAAACACTAGTATATGCTATTGGAAGAGAAACAAAGGCCTTACTACATATTTGTTGAATTTTATGAAGGTTACTGACCAATGTTCAGAGTTCTAGAATTAGATAAACACTTATTTCAATATAAGAAACATCTATTGGGTAAATGGTATATAAAGTATAGGGTATTTTTCTTTTTCCATTAAAGCTTTTTTATTTTCAATATATATGCACAGATACATTTTAACATTTATGTTATGGCGCAGAAGTCTGTATTTGAAACAAGGATTCTTACAAGGGGTTAAATCAGTGGAATTGATAAGACAGTGGTTATCTAGTTTAGCATGGTGATTAATAGTTCTCTAGTTCAGTACATATAGTTAGTACTTAATATAGTTCTACAAGATTCACACATATGATGATGTAATGACAATAGAGTATATAAGCTGGGACAAACTCAGCCAAAGACATTCCATCTTTGGTCAGCCTCCTGATGGCTTTCTGGGGGATTGAAACAGACTGGGCTTGGAGGTTGGAGCACAAGCTCTCAGACTGAGACAGACTTCAAGACAGAGACCATTGGGGTGGTCCTCCTGCCTCTCCCACAGAAACCAAGACACATTCTGGAGAACCTCCAGAAAACTAGCCCGGGGCCCCAGGCAAGGAGACAAGACTTTGAAGGAGATAATAAAGACTTTGGACTTTAACATCTGGCTATTCTCTTGGTGATTAGTCAGCTGAAACAAAGGCTTCTGAAACCTCCAGAAAACCAACCAGAACACTACACATTCACCCTTGTAAAACTTTATGATTCACATGTTTTCTTCCTCCCTTCCCTCAACCTCCTCCCCAGATGGCAAATAATCCAATATCCATTAAACTTACACAATTCATTTATTCATATTCACAATTGTAATTTCATAATTATATATGATATGTGTCAATGTAATAAACATTTAGTGGACTGTTGAGTGGGGGATAGAGGGAATGAAGCTGTGAAGTGAAAAAAAAAAACTAACTTTTTAAATAGTGAAGGAGAATATAAAATGAATATAGGAAAATATATGCAAAATATAATAATATGGAATTGTAAAATTTTTGGCATAGATATTCCCTCTGATAAGACACACGTGCTCCGCCTCAGTGTCCCCAATAAAGCCATTACTTAGACATCACAAAAATATCAGTGTAGCATATGAGCTGCGTACACAATTGCTGAATCTCATCCTTGCCACATGACTCTGCCACCTTCTTTTGTGGACTGTCTCTTCCCATGATGATGGCCTTCCCTGCAGTGATTTGGGGCTTTTCTTTGGTTATAAACTGCAGCCTGCTCACAACTTTCATGACCCTTTCTGTTACCTCTGTGTGATGCTCATTATCCATTCTTAAGACAGTAGTGTTCTGAGTCTCACAATCATATAACAAAGGCAATTTTTGGCAGCAGGGAGAACTAGTTCAAATTGAACACCCTTCCAGCTCTTTGGCTTCCTGCTTATCTGATTTAGTTCAAGAAAAACACCATAAAAAATATATTCCCTGTACTTCAGGGCCTAAAGGGGAAAAAAAAAAAAAAACAAACAAAACTTTTAAAATCCTTCCCCAAAGACATGTCAGGAAACTGCTGTGTTTGTCTTTCCATGTTAAATTTTGTCCTTCAGGTCTTCATTTTAGGCATGTTTTCATGTAGCATTAACTAGCAATAAGTACACCAAATGGGTTACCATGTAGAGTTTCTAACTAGAAGGTTCTTGGGACTCCACAAGTGCTTCTTTATTGGATTAGTTTATAGTTTATAGATTAGCCCTCTCTTTATGATTTAATGTGCTTTTATTTCTCTATTTCAAAAATTCAGTTCTCACACAAAATATTGAAAATATGGAGTTTAAAAGAATAATTGAATAGTTCAAGATATGTGTATTTTTCTTTTTTTTTTCTTTTTTTTTTTTTTTCATTTTCATTGGCTAGTTTATTTGTGTACTCTGTGCTGAGATTGTATCTGGCTTTGAAAAGTACAGGATTCATTAAGAAATAGTCAACTTCTTTTTTTTTTTTTTTCAGCCAGTCAATCAAAGAATGTTTATTTTTTTTTTATTCATTTTTCCAAATTACCTCCCCTCCCTCCCTCCACTCCCTCCCCCCGATGACAGGCAATACCATACATTTTACATGTGTTACAATATAGTCTAGGTACAATACATGTGTGTAAATACCATTTTCTTGTTGCACAATAAACATTAGAATCCGAAGGTACATGCAACCTGGGCAGACAGATATTAGTGCTAACAGTTTACATTCACTTCCCAGTGTTTCTTCTCTGGGTGTAGTTGTTTCTGTCCATCATTGATCAACTGGAAGTGAGTTGGATCTTCTTTATGTTGAAGATTTCCACTTCCATCAGAATACATCCTCATACAGTATTGTTGTTGAAGTGTACAGTGATCTTCTGGTTCTGCTCATTTCACTCAGCATCAGTTGATGTAAGTCTCTCCAGGCCTCTCTGTATTCGTCCTGCTGGTCATTTCTTACAGAGCAATAATATTCCATAACCTTCATAAGATATGTGTATTTTTCACTCTAGCATAATACCCAGACCATATATTTTGAAAGATATTTTGTCCAGCTCTCAATTTCTCTAAAATATCATGTTCACACCTCTCTCTCTCTCTCTCTCTCTCTCTCTCTCTCTCTCTCTCTCTCTCTCTCTCTCTCTCTCTCTCTCTCTCTCTCTCTCTCTCTCTTTCTCTCTCTCTGTCTCTTTTTCTCTCTCTGTCTCTCTGTCTCTCTGTCTCTCTGTCTCTCTCTCTCTCTCTCTCTCTCTTAAAAATTTTTGGTGTTCACTATCTGCATCAAACCAATCTTGTAACGATCTGGGAAGAATGAGAAGGGTGAACAGTGGAAAGTTATTGGGCAGGTAAACATGGGAACAAATGAAACTTAATAGCATGGTATCTGGAAGCTACAGAACATAAGAACAAATCCTTTAAAAAAATAAAGCAACTAAACAAGTTTGTGATGATGTATAACCAAATGTTGAAGTCTAGATAAGGGATACCTAAATAAAATTAAGATTGAGATCTAGTGGCAGGTTTGGGGTACAGGGCATCAAGTATAGCTCCCCTGCAACCCTTTGGATTCTGCACAAGGATACACAGTTAAATGAGGTCTAGTGGCAGCGAGAGTCCCTTGTAAATGAATTTACAGGGCCTAAAACCTAGACTGATAAAAAGAGGTTTATTGTAGGGTTTGGAAGTAAGGTTAAAGTCTGGTTAGTAAAATATATTAGATGGAGGAAGAAATATACCAAAAGTGGAGGGACAGAGAGTCTGTGATGCAAAACATAGTGCTTGCACATTTCAACTCTCTGCTAAGAGATGATTCCAGCTTGGGCTCTTTTATCTGCTTGAAGGGGCATATGGGTGGAGTCATAGATTGATTCCTTGAGGTCCAGAACGCACCACCAGGTGGGGGTTGGTCTACCTGAGCAGATCATTAGAATGGGGGCTGGGTACAAGCCCAAGTCAGCTCAGATACTGATCTCTACCCTGGAATAAAAAAGGATGGTTTTGACCAGATCTTATAAATCAAAGGTCAGTCCCAAAGGAAGTTGAAGATCAGAAAAGAAATCTTAAAGGGGGCTACGCCCACATCATTTGGAAGTAAATTGTGATTAGAGAGGAAATATAACAAGTTCCTAGGTAGAAAGGAATGGCATTCTAAAATGAAGTATGGGGTGGGAGAAAATAATCCTTTTAAAATGTGCATTTCAAAGGTAAAAAATCAGAGGCCAAGGAAGGCCAGCCCAGAACTGGAGAAAATTAATAGGATTGTCACATTATCCTTCTTTCTACCTCTCCTAAGCAGCAAGAAAATAGATGAATCAGGTTCTCTTCTTTCCTTTTAGTGAAATACATACAAAGGAAGAAAGAAATTGAGAGACATACAGAGAGAAGACATAAAGACAAACACAAACAGCAAAAAGAGATAGAAAACAAATATCCCAGTGAGAATAGAGGGAGAAATTGGTAGAAGAACAGAAGAAGGAGGAAGAAGAAAACAAGAAGAAAGAAAAAGAGAAAAAAAGGAAGAAAGAAATGAATGATAAGACTATAGATGTAGATATATGTTAAGTCTGGAAAGATCATTTGGGACTTGAGTTCATATCCTTTGAGTAAATTACTCTCTGGATTTCAAATGTTTCACATATAAAATGAAGTCATTATTCCTTTCAGCTCAAAGTTATTATGAATGCCATGTTCAGGTGGCCAAAAAGCATTGTAAGTTAAAGGTATGAAACATACCTGTCCCAGCTTTAGAGCAGACAAAAGGGTGGTATGATGTGGATGGTAAAGCTTTGGAATGGGAGTCAGATTCAAGGCTAGGCTCAAGGTTGAATCACTTGTGTAATCTAGGAAGAGTCATTGTACTTCTAGGTCCCTCATTTCCAGAGTTATAAAGTGAAGATACTGGGTTAGAGTCAGGTTATTTTTATCGCTTGCACTCTGTAATTGTAAATCATGATATTAAATATAACATCAGAATACCTGGCCTGAGATAAATTCTCATCAAAACTTTGGGAGCCTTCACTTGTCCATCACTAAAATGGACATAACATTTCCTGTGCTTTTTTTTTCTGATAATCACAAAAAGTAAATATATATAATTTTTCCCTAGGTTTTGGAAGATTTTCTTTTTCTTGCTATACCATTCAGGGTTTATGAATATGGCATCATTTATCAAAAACATTTTAAATTTGTTTTGAAAAGATTGTTTCATAAAAAGGGGGAAAGAATTAAGTATTTCTACTAAAAATATATCAAAAAAAATTAAAAATCCTGTGTTTCCTACCTCTGAGCACATACTTTAGGAAAGAGCTCTCTACATATGTTAATGTGCTCTGGCATTATAAATGATAATTTCTTTTTCTTTTTTTTTTCTTATATCAGCTCTTTCTGTGGTGGTCAGGGAAGGATGTGGGCATGACAATTATGGAGCTGATGCAACATCCTGATTATAGTAACAGACTTAAAATTAAAGGTTCAAATCCTGTCTTTAAAACTTGACAATAACGGGGTCTTAGGCAAGTTCCATTCATTCAGTGAACATATATCAAGAATCAAGTATTTGGGCAAGATGTTTTCACAAGTGCCTGATATTGAAAGAAAAATAAGTCAAGTTCTGCCATCTAGGAAACTCCATTCTAGGAGGAAGAGGAAGGGTTTTCAATAAGCACACAATGAAGTAGAAACAACACTGAACTTTCTTACAACTCATTCTCCACATCTATAAAATGGGAAGAATAATATTTCCCTCAAATTCTTGTCATGACACACTAATGAGATAATAAGGCTAAAGTACTTTGTATACTCTAAATCATTATAGACATGGCAAGTATAAGCATCAGGCCATGCTTACATGTAGTTTCAATTTTGCCTTCAGAAATGAGGTCCAAATGGGGCCAATCTATCTGCTCCATGGATTTGATTTTTGCTCAAGATTCCCTACGGTGTTCATCAGCTTAGTTTTCATCTGGCCACCATCCCTTTTAATTTAAATTCAAAAAAAGGCATCACCTTTCTTTTTCCAAGACAAAACCATTCTAAAGAAGCAAATGGATGAAGCTTTCTACCAGGATGTCTTACTATAAATGAAAACCAAAATCCCCAGCATGCTTTTTGTCTCACCCCACCTTCCCATTGGCCTCTTTTATATATATAGTTCTTTGGGTCCAATTATGTAATTCTATTAATAAATAAAATATTCTTTCCCCTTTGCTAGGTTAGGGAGCTATGGCAGCATTCTGAGTTGGCAGTTTTGCATATTAAATGACTTGTGTGTCACCTCCTCTTACCCCAAAATATCTGATGTTTACCTTCTAGCATCTTTTAGTATCAGAGCCTCCATCTTCAGTGAATTACCCCCTTGCAGTTAGGGTATAGAGCCCTATTCCAGTCTTCCACTCAAAAGCTGATTATTCTTTATGACCTTTCTGCACTTTTCTCCCCTTTTCCCATTTTCAGTCTTGATGCAAAGTATTTTTTGGGTATGTGCAAATTAGATCATGTCATGTCTCTGCTCAAAAATCTTTTAATGGCTGTGCATAACCTAATCAATGAAGCAGCTGGTGGCAGAGTGGATAGAGACTGGGCTCAGATTCAGGAAGACCTGGATCAAATCCAGCTTCAGACACTATTATTTATGTGATACTTGCTAAGTCCCTTAACCTCTGATTGTCTAAAAAAATAGATCCACTGGCTGTACTGGAGAAGGAAATGGCAAACCATCACAGATTTTTGCAAAAAGGGGGAGTTATGAAGAGTTTTATATGACTGAAGAGCAACAAAAACAGCTTGAAGAATAAATTGCAGCTTCTTTATTCTGCCATTCATGTCCCATTGACATTATCTTTCTACTGAGATTAAAATGCTATATCTCTTTCACATTGATCTTATTTATAAGTAATTAATTTTGCTCTATAAGTGCTTTTGTGCTATAAATGCTGAAATCATTGTTGTCTCTGAATTTAATTCAGAGTTCAATTGACCTGTAATTGGTTAAGTTTAAAATCCAGTTGTCTTGCTCATGGAATTTTCCTCATCTTGCTGAGTTCCGGGTGTGGAGCCAAGATGGGAAAGTGAAGCTAGGAAGCTGCTTGAGCTTTCCCAGTTTCCCTTGAAAAAAACAAATGAAAGGGGGCAGCTAGGTGGCGCAGTGGATAGAGCACCAGCCTTGAATTCAGGAGGACCGAAGTTCAAATCTGGTCTCAGACACTTAGGATGTCCTAGCTGTGTGACCCTGGGTAAGTCACTTAACCCCAGCCTTAAAAACAAAAAACAAACAAACAAAAAAAAAAACAAACAAACAAAAAAAAAAAAGAAAAAAACAAATGAAAGCAAGCCTCTGACTAGAGTAGCTTTCAAATTTCAAATTTGTTTATCTTTGTAATATCGCTATTAGGTTGTTATTGATTGTAATCCCAGATCTTTTGCCTTTGGGGATATTTTATTCCAAGCCCTCTGTTTTTTTAGGGTGATGACTATTAAATCTGTTATCTTAATTGTTCCTAATTGGTATTTTAATTCCTTCTGCCTGCTTGCAATATTTTCTCCTTGATCTAGGAGTTTGGGATTCAACAATAATATTCAAGGGAGTTTTCATTTGGAAGTTTTTTCAGGATGTGACCAGTGGATTCTTTACAGTTTTTACTTTGTTCTCTGATTCTAGGGTATTCTGAGCAATTTTTTTCTTTATGATTTCTTAAAATATAATGTCTAGATTCTTTTATTCATGACTTCAGATAATCCAACGATTCTTAAATTATCTCTTCTCAATCTGCTTTGTTTTTTACTATGAAATTTTTCACACTATGTTCTCATTTTTCAGTTTTTTAACTTTGTTTTACAATTTTTTGATATCTCATATCATTCTTAGCTTCCATTTGGTCAGTTCTAGTTTTTGAGAAGTCAATAGGAAAGTGGATTAAAAATCAGGACCCTACAATATGTTGTTCTTAAGAAAAATATTTGAAGCATAGAGATAAAAACAGAGTAAGAGTAAAAGTCTTGAAGCAGAATTTATTGTGCTTCAGATAAAGAAAAAAAAGGGTAGAATTCAGATCTCAGATAAAGCAAAAGTAAAAATAAATCTAATTAAAAGAGAGAAGGAAGCTTAGTGTTTCTTTTAATTCTCTGTGCACTGAAGCCCCTTTGACATTCTGTTAATTCTACAAATACAATTGACTCTGTCAATATTTTCTCTCAATATTTCAAAATTGTTTAATGTGATATTAAATTATTTAAATCAAATTACTTTATTGTGGCGATTTTATAATATCCAAATTAAGTACACATGGCATATGAAGGAAGATGTTATCTTCATCCAGAGAAAGAAATAATGAATAGAATGCACAGAATAATTTTACATATATATATATATATATATATATATATATATATATATATACACATATACATATACACACACACACATATATATGTGTATACACACACACATGTATGCAACAGTACCCATCTCTATGGTAGGAGGGAGAGAAAAGGAAAAGAATTACATGATATTTTTATTATACATTTAAAAGACATGTCATTGTACATCATAGATTTGCAGTTTCTTAGGAAATCATCTTTTATTGTTATTGTTTGTTATTCTATGTGATGGAGATGCTTCTTGTAATCTACAAATTAAAAATGAAATAAATTATTTTTAAAAATGAAGGTAATATCCGCCAATTGCTGGATAGAGAGCATCATTCATATACACAAGTAGTAGTAGTAGTGATATCATTAGATAAAAAGTTCAGCATCCTTGAGAAAAGGAAATTCATTTTAAATCAAGAATAAAGAGTGTTGATAACTAAGTGGTAATGAACTTTATTCTGGCTGAACTGAGTTTATGTAGCCATTCATACATTTAGTCATTTTTAAAGAAACATGTATTGTTGCTACCATACTTGTCTTATGTGTGTGCTATATACTGATCAGTGTATTAGATCCTGGGAATTCTACAGAATTTTGACAAAGCATGATCTCTGCCCTTAGGAAGCTCATAACCCAATTTCCAACTAGTTATCATACTAAACAAGCAGCTTAAGAATCCATCACTTGGTTTCAGTGGGGAAATCCTATTGTGAGAACCCCATTAAGATAGAAAATAATATCTATAACATTTTTTTTTCTCCCTGAGGCTGGGGTTAAGTGACTTGGCCAGGGTCACACAGCTAGGAAGTGTTAAGTGTCTGAGACCAAATTTGAACTCTGGTCCTCCTGAATTCAAGGCTGGTGCTCTATCCACTGCGCCACCTAGCTGCCCCCATATCTACGACTTTATATATAAATATAAGCCCTAAGGAACTGCTAAAAGGACATGCAGCTGAAGTGACTTCACCAAATGGGGGTCAAGCATCTGCATATAAATATCTATTTCTATCTATATATTTATCTCTCTCTCTCTCTGTCTCTCTCTCTCTCTCTGTCTCTCTCTGTCTCTCTCTGTCTCTCTCTCTCTCTCTCTCTCTCTATATATATATATATGTATGTATGTATGTATCTCAATACACACACAGAGAAAAACACACACTATATATATATAGCTACAAATAATCATACAAAATAATGCCAACATTTTAAAAATTATATGAGATACATTGTTTCATATATAATTTTGTGGCTTACTTTGTATGTAGAAAAGACCATATAAATGATTTTCTAGTACATAACTTTTAGGAAGTCATTTAATTGTAATGATTTACAGCCTTATAAATATCCCCGGCATGGTTCTATTTTTGTTTTAATATGTAAATTAGTTTTGTTTCATCTGAGAACATTCTCTTCCCTCCTTCAACAAGGGATGAGGAAATTGAAATCTCTGTTTTGTGTCTCTTATGACATCACTAGACAACAATAACTTTGGCAAAATAAATGAAACTGCAAAACACATTTCATCTTTTCAATGTTCAGATAAAATTGATATTTTTATATACCCCTCCACACAGTTTTCACTCACTTTTGCCTTGAAATGTATTTTATATTAGTTTTGGAACCACACTGAAATGAAAAACTATTGGAGATGAAAGAGAAACTTGAGGAAAGTTTCTCTCTCTGTAGAAATCTTTACTTTAAAAATCACCTGTAGTTTAGAATTTCTTAGAATTTTAAAGAAAAAAATGACATATTGGAGAGTTTGCCCTTTATTTTATTTTATTTTATTTTTTTTACTAATAACAATAGCATGATGAAGATTTCAAAAGGTGAAAAGTCTAGAAGATGATTGGGTTAATTAGTGGAGACATGTAATTTACATCTATTTCCATTGATGAAAACATTTTCTTTCCATTATAGTGGGTAAACCATATATATACATTTGGACTTTGACAGCAAAATAATTTGAGAATGGAAATGTCTGAAGTTAGAAATGAATCAGATTCTTTCAATTTTGTGGCACATAATTGGGCCCTCAAGGATTTGTCTGTTGCAATTGTTCTCTTTTCTTGCTGTATCTACCTCTCTTCACTACATCTCTCAGAGATCTCACAACCAGACATTTTGACAGAAGCCCTGAGGAGTAACACCTCAAAGAAAGTGGGGAAAACTGGAAACTTTTAGGGTCAAATTAAAGTGAAGCAGGCTTCATTCAGGGAAGCTGTCCTTTTGAGATATGACAGAAATGCACCTTTAAATTTGAAGGAGAAAAGTTTGTGCTATCAACATTTATCCATTTTACTGAATACCTTCTTTTGGTTCCCTGGAATGTCCAGTCCCTGACTTATGTGAAGGATCATGGGGTTTGTTATCACTTCTGGCTGAGAGCTGACTTAAAATATGTGGATATTGGTTTTCAGCTTTTAAAGTTGGAAAGGACCCTATTGATCATGTTAAAGATGAGTAAAAATGACTACTTCAATGACTCTCAAATGGATAGGATAGGATTTTTCAAGTTCCCAGATTGTTGTTTGTCTTTTTTCAAAAAGGACAGAGGACATCAGGAGGGAGATGTCTCCACTTGCAAATGATACATAAACAAAAAAGAAAGACAGTCTCGCTTTTTAGGGAACTTGCAATCTAATAAAATAATGAACAATACACAAAAAGTGAAAAATCTGGTAGGTGGGGAAGGCACCAAGCTGGGGACTTGGTGAGCTCAAAGTAGTATTTCAAAATGAGTACAGCTAGTTAGAAATAGAGATGTTTGAAAAGATTAATTCTGTTCCCTTCCCTTGATTGGAGGAGTTTTTAAGATCATAAGACTGATTAAATAATGAAAAAGCAATTTCCCAAGATTTGTGCAACACAATTACTAAATATCATCCCTTCTGGAGCCACTGTTCTTGTTCAACATTTAAAAAGGTACATAGGGGGAATTGAGTGTAAAATATTTGCACTGTTGTATTTCTACCCAGGTTACTTATACCTTCGGAATCCAATTCTTACCGGGCAACAAGAAATTTGGTTTTACACACATATATTGTATTAAGGATACACTGTAACACATTTAATATGTATGGGATAGCCTGTCATCTAGGGGAGGGAGTAGAGGGAGAGACAGGAAATTTTGTAAAAGTGAATACAAGGGATAATCTTGTAAAAAAAATAATCACCCATGCATATGTACTGTCAAAATATTATAATTATAAATTAATAAAAAATAAAAGCTAAATTAAAAAATAAAAATAAAAAATAGGATACTGAGAGGTGTAACAACTACATATTGTTAAAGAAGAAAATATTGCAGACCACACTTCTAACTCTTTCTTGATTGAACCCCTACTAGTGAGCTTCCTATTAAAATTCAGGTAGTAGACATACTGGTTTTTAGCAAAGGAATTTACAAAGATACTTCTAGAAGAACCTGCTATTGTTGTTCAATATCTTTGTCAAAGAAATTCAAAATGGGATAACAAAGTCAGATATGACAGAAAAAGACTGAAGAACAATAGTAAACTGGGGTACATGCTCTCACAAATGCATACATCTGTTGAAATAATTGGATCAAAATTGTAACAACGTGGTAGTGAGACACATATGAGGTGAATTCCAATGTAACTCCTAATATTGAGTTTCTTGTGTCCATACATAAAATCCTTCTATAGCATTAGAGTTCATGCTATTAAATTGATTTCCCCCCATCAGTGACGTGTCTTTTCATATCTTATATAGTTTTATATGTCACTGTGTTCTTAACTAAATTTCCCTCCTATTAAACTGTAATAGTGTAACATGCTCTCCTGGCAGTTACAATTACTAATCTGTCCTAGGCCCAACAGAGTACCTTTGACCACTGTCCTTTGCAGTGTGAACTCTACCCGGCTCGCCTCCTCTGAGGCCTTCAAAGGTCTCTGGCCACAATCTCTTGAATCTATAGTTTAATAACTGGTAGTGAGCTCAAGAACAGCCACGTGTAATCTTAAAAGTCTTTATTATATCTACTCACATAATGCCCTGACTGATGCCCTGATTTGTTGGTTCCCGAGTGAACACCTGGTAAGAAGACCCATGTTTTCACTACCAAAATCCTTACCTCTTTTTGCTACCTATCTTGGCTTGGCCACCCAGGCTAACAGCCAGGGTGAAGAGCGCCAGGTTAAAGAGAGCGACTGCTGCCTGCAGTGGGCTTATAAAGGGCCTGTGAGATTACACACACAGCCAATCAGTGAGAGAGTCAACCATTACGAAGCTATCTCATCGTGGCCAAGATCCCACCTACAAGGCAGTCCTAATATCCATAGAAATTACTTCTGGGCCTCAATCTCCAGATGCACCGTGTCCGCCCATTTAAAGGGCCCTTACATAATAGTTTCAATGATGACATAGTAAATGGATTGGGGCAGGGGGAATGGAAGAAGAGAATACCTCTCCAACCAGAGGTATTCTCTCCCTAGTGACTGTTGCTTTCCTATATTTCCCTCTGTAAACTTTAAAATGGTGAATTCTTTTTTTGTTATTATTTAGGAAAGACAAATCCATACTTTTTGTGATTGTTTCAGCCATGTTCAGTTCCTTATGGATTGGGATTTTCTGAACAAATATACTGCCCAAACGTGACACAGTAAATATCTAAGGACAAAATAAAACTCTGATCTTCCTGAGTCAGGTAGAACATTTTCTCTACTTCACCATGTAAATATTTACATAAAGTCATATAAAATATATCCATGGGGAAATAATTGGTGGAATTCTCCAGCCAATTTAGGAAATTCAGGGGGCAAATCTTATAAGAGATAAATAACAACAATATATAATATAATATATTATATTATATATGACATATATATATATATATATATAATAACAACAATAAATAATTTAAATTAACATTTACATAGCACTATATGTCAGGCACTGTGCTAAGCATTTTGCAATTATCCTCTCATTTCATCATCACAATAACTCTGGAAAGCCAGTGCTTTTATTATTTCCATTTTATAGATGAGAAAATTAAGACAGATGTTAAATTAATTGTCCTGAATAATATAACTATTAGTGTTTGAGGCTGGATTTGCATTTTAGTCTTTCTAACTCCAAGCTGCAAAGGCAGCATAGAATGTTCTCATTTTCAATTTATTTCATCAAAGTATTCTAGCAATATGCACATTATTTGGAGGGCCATCTATTAAATCAGTATGCTTATTCAATTGACCTATGGTACCTTTGAGATACTTGAATTCTAAATCTAAGTAGGTGAATAAAAAATAAAATAAATTTAAACGACTATGGTTATGTTAAAAAGGAATTTTTTTTTATGAAAAAAAAAATGATCATGGACATTCTCAGTAGTTTCCATGTTCTAAACTGACCTTTATGACATATTAAGCCCATGCCAATGTTAACTGGATGGAGCAAAACTCTAAATTGTAAATTATCAGAAATGAACAGAGTAGAAAAGTGACAGAAGATGTATTAACCATACAAAAATTTAATTTCAGAATGAGGAATATGGTTTACAAGCAAGAAAACATTTGCCAGAGTCCTGCCTCTAGTGAGAGGGATGTGGGTCAATGTGAGGAGATCTCCATATTTATACTAATGGCTATCCAAT
Organism: Sminthopsis crassicaudata; assembly: GCF_048593235.1. NCBI lineage: Eukaryota > Metazoa > Chordata > Mammalia > Dasyuromorphia > Dasyuridae > Sminthopsis > Sminthopsis crassicaudata. The sequence continues at coordinate 16,981,632 of NC_133618.1, read as the reverse complement.
GAGCTGTAGATCTGAAAATGAGGGGTAATATCAACTATGTGACAAGTTTGATTCACAGCAGGACTTTATGACCAGAGAACATGGATAGAGCAGGTGCTTGTCCAAGCTTAAAGAACACCTGCTACTAATCAAAACAATGTAATATTTACATGAAACAATTTTTAAAAAGTTGCTATAGCCAAGCTCACCACAGAGTGAGCACAAAGGGTGGTTGTTATGCCAAGCTGAGAGAATAGCTTGCTTTACTGGGTCTTGGTTTTTGAAATCAGAGATACCTTAATATCTTGACACCAGAGGCCCACACTGTTCATAGGAGTTCTAAAGAAGCCACATTTCAAGTTCCATTTCCCTGAGCCTAGTGTTATTCAGATCTACTTATTGCTTGAAGAAATTACACTATGGTGACACACAGATGAAATCCAACTAGCCAAATGTATCAATAGTTGGCTGATATAAAATCTGGAATTGAGATTATCGGCTCTGGCAATTGTCAGGAAATATAGCAGGAGGCATGAGGGAAAAAATAATTCTAAATAGAAATAAAACTGTAATGGTAAAGGATAGGAGGGGGATTACAGACATACACTCAATCTCCAATATTCTCCTCTAAACAACTTTAAAATAATCACTCAAAATATCTTAAAGCTTGAAACAATACCTTCCCATATTAAGGGAAGCAGAGCCTAAATTTAACATCAATTACGAAGTCAAAAAGTACAAAGTACAAAAGTAAAAATTTCAAAGTCTAGAAAAGATCAGCAAACAAACACACACAACAAATTTTGCCATAAAATGTCACTATGGTGGTAGGAATGACTAAGACAAACTCAGAAGACAGTACTAAAAAAAAGTTTCAAAGAAAATTGTTAATTGGACCAAAACCCAATGAGAATACTTAAAAGAGATAAAGTGGTAAAGGGGGAAAAAAATGGAGAATGTAATGGCAGTAACCCTTGCTAAAAGAGGCACAAAGGTAAATACTTTAAAAACCGACTTAGTCAAATGGAAAAGGAAGTGCAAAAATTCACTGAATAAAATAATTATTTAACATACAGAATTGGACCAATAGAAAATGAGGTTAAAAAAAAACTCATTGAAGATAATGATTACTTCCAAATTAGAATTGGGCAAGTAGAAGCTAATCATTCCATGAAAAAAAAATCAAGAAACACTAAAAAAAAATTCTAAAGAAGATATGGATTATATTATTGAAAAAAACTGATGTAAAATCATTTGAGGAGAGATATTTTATGTATTATTAGACTACCTAAAACTCATAGTCTAGTAATTATATTGTTAAAGAAATTGCTATGATATCTTAGACCTAGAGAATAAAATATAAATTGAAAGAACCCATTTCTCACCTTGTAAAAAGATCCCAAAATGAAAACTCTAAGGAATATTATATTCAAATTCCAAAGCACCTAAGTCAAAGAGAATAAGGTTTAAGCTGAGAGGAAAAAAAAAAAAAAAAAAGAATCCAATTATCATTTATCATGGAGCCATAGTAGTAATCACACAAGATTTAATGGCTTCCTTGTTAAATGAGTCTAAGATTTAGAATATGATAATCAAAAGTGAAAGGAAGTAGAATTACAACCAAAAGTAAGATACTCAGGAAAATAGTACCATCTGTTAAAGGAAAAATAGATTTTTCATAACATAGAGGTCTTTTCAAGAATTTCTGATGAAAAGACCAGAGTTGAATGGGAAAAAATGATACTTAAACAGAAGCATAAAAAAGATAAATGTGAAAAATTAATCACAAGGGTCTCAATAAAGATAAGTTTACATTCTTATATGGGGATATGAGACATAAAATTCTAAAAAGTGTATCTTTATCTGGACTATTAAAAGTAGCTTATATACAAAGATGAAATGGATTTATTTGTGTTGATTATGTTAGAATATTTTTAAAATGATGAAATTGGGAAAAAAAAGAATACACTTAGAGAATGGGAAGGAAGAGTTAGAATGGGAAAAAATTTGTTTCACACAAAAAGGTGTGAAAGGAAAAGCTTTTAGAACTTAAGGGAAATGTAATTGTGGGAGGTAGTAGACAATGTTTAGATCTCATTGTCTTTGGAAGGGGGAAAACAATATTTGAAAAAAGAGTGGGGGAAATGATTTGTAAAATGGGAAAACAGATCAAAGGAAGCAATGATTAGTAGAAAAGTAACTTTTGAGGAAAAATAAAAAAGAGAGCAAAAAAGAAGAAACAAAAAATAGGACGGAGGGAAATACACAATAATCATAACCTGGATAGAATGAATTCATCCATACAATGGAGTATATAGAAAAAGCAATAAAAATAGATTCCATCAATATATTGTTTACAAAAGATACTACTGATACAAAAAAAGACAAATTCAGATTTAAAATAAAAGGCTAGGGTAGCATCTATTAGGTTTCAGCTGACATTAAAAAAAAAAAAAGAAAAAGAAAAAAGAAAAAGAAAAGGGTAGCGACCATGGTATCAGACAAAGCAAAAGGAAAAATGCATCTAATTAATAGAAGTAACCAAGGAAAGTACAATATGTTAAAAGGCACAATAAACAGTGAAGTAAAATGAAAAATACAAAAGATTTAATGAAAGCCTCATTTCTCAAATATATACTAAGCATACAATTGAATTATTTTGTAAAAATAAATGACATTCACCAATTGATAAATGGTAAAAGGCTATCAACTGTTTTAAGGAGAATAAATTAAAGCTATTCATAGTCATATAAAAAAGTTCAAAATCATTATTACTTGGAGAAATGCACAAAAAATAAATCTTTGAAGTACCATCTCAATCTAATTCTCAACCTCAAAGCTGAGAAGGATGAGGGAGAAAATAGGCATATTAATAAACCTATTCCACAGATCCACAAATCTATTTTTTAAGAGAATATCAGATTGATTTGATGATTACTTCTTTGTAATAATTTCACATCTATTAAAGTTAAGCAACCTTTTTTCACATTTTTTTTTCTATTTGTAAGGTATTAAAAGAACTAGAGACAAAATTTCTAGATACTTAACAATCATTTCATTAATTATGGCTAGCAAATGATTAATAATAGTTTTATTTATTATGACTAAAAATAAATAATAAAATGAACTCTCAGGGATTGAAATGAATCATAGAGGCCATTCACTTGTTTATATACCCTTGGCAGAGTGGGTGTTTCTAACAGATGAAAATTAACTCTGGTTAACAATTAATGAGAGAATTAATATTATAAGAAGTAGGCCTATTCTAATGAGGGATTGCCATACTCAACTTTGATTAGATCACTTTTATTCATCTCTCCTCAGATCACTCCTACCTAGGCGAGATAGGTAAAGAGGTATACCTTTACCCAAGTCTGCTTCAGTAGGAAACAATGAGCCAGACTTCACCCACATTAGATTCTCTTTGTAAGGTTTTCTAGGTGTATGGGGTTCCACTCAAGTTCACAAATTATATACCCAGATTAAAAGAGCATGCATCTCAAGGATCTGGATAATCTTATGTATCAGTAATGTCCTTCATAAATTACCTGAATAACCTATAGGAATTTATTTCTAAATGTGGAAAAACAAAGGAAAAAAAAACTTAATCTTAATAAATAATTTGTTGTTATTACAAAAATCATTTCTCTCACAATAAATTTGTGTTTTTTTTTTTCAAGGTGAAATTTATTATTGTTTTCTAGATCTATAATTTTTTTTGCTACTTTGCTATGGCACTGAATAAGTAATTTAATTTAGACAAAATTGTCATTTTTGCTGCTTTTTGCTCAGCCTACCCATCAACAATTAATATTTCTTTTTTTATGTGTGATATTGTTGTGATCAGACTTGAAATGAAAAGCATTTTTAATTGTGTTCATGTAATTCCTGAGTTTGTCTTAGCAAATAGACTCCAAATATTTAATATTGTTTGCAGGTGCTTGAAATGAAATGTGTTTATGGCTTATTGCTGGATTTTGTTGTTAATCCATATTAATGCTGATAATTTTTGTGAGTTTTTTATATTCTGAAATTTTCCAGTTATTATCTCAAGTAGTGATCTTTTAATTGATTCTCTATAACTCCCCAAGTATAACATCATATTTCTTCCAAATGTGATAGTTCTGTTCCCTCATATTAATATTTTATTCCTTCATTTCCCCTCATTCCCCCGTTCTCTTACTGCCATAGCTAGCATTTCTGGTACTATGTTGAATAACTGTGGTAATAAAGGGCATTGTTGCTTCATCCCTGATCTTTTTATTTTTTTCCTGAGGAAATTGCCTAGGGTCATGACCACATCTAGGAAATTTTAAGTATCTGAGGCCAGATTTGAACTCAGGTCCAACTGACTTCAGGGCTGGTACTCTATTCATAATGCCATCTAGCTGCCCCTATCCCTGATCTTATTAGGAAAGCTTCTAGCTTTTCCAAATTAAAGATATTGCTTAAGGAAAGTTCCATTTATTCTTATTATTTCTAGTGTTTTTAGTAGAGTTTGGAAGTTGTATTTTTTCAAATATTTTTTTCCTGAATTTATGGAAATAATTATATGATTAAAAATCTGTTAGTTTTGTTATTGATGGGGCCTATCATGGTGACAGTTTTCCTAATATTGAAACAGACCTGTGTTTCTGACATAACTCTTACCTTATCACAGTTATGATTCTCATGCCATATTGCTAGTGCAAGGATTTTATTTAAAATTGTTGCAATCACATATATTGTATCTAGGATATACTATAACACATTTAACATGTATGGGATTGCCTGTCATCTAAGGGAAGGGGTAAAAAAATAAAAAAAAAATAAAATGGTTGCATCAGTATTCATAGGAAAATTGATGTAATTTCCTTTCTCTGTTTTTACTCTTCCTTCAGCATCATATTTATGGCATTGAAAGAATTTGGTAGAACTCCTTCTTTGCCTTTGTTTGCAAATATTTTGTATATTACTGGAATTAGTTTTTCTTTAAATACTTGATAGAAATTCACTTGTGAATCCATATACACCATATATATATATATATATATATTTTTTTTTTTTTTTCCCCTGAAGGAACACATTGATGCCTTGTTCAATTTTTTTCTAACAGCTTCATTTAATTATTATTTCTTTTCTGTCAATCTAATCAATTTATATATTTTATATTTATTCATCCATTTTTCTGAGATCATCATATTTATTAGCATATTTTCATTAATTGTTTTGCTTTCACCCTCATCGATGGTGAACTTGCCCTTTTGATTTTTGAAATTAACTTGGTTTAGAAAATCGTTGTACACTTCAATCCTGTACGAAGAGGTATTCTGATGGAAGTGGATATCTTCAACATAAAGAAGATCCAACTCACTTCCAGTTGATCAATGATGGACAGAAATAACTACACCCAGAGAAGGAACACTGGGAAGTGAATATAAATTGTTAGCACTACTGTCTATCTACCCAGGTTACTTATACCTTCGGAATCTAATAATTAATGTGCAACAAGAAAATGGTATTTACACACATATATTGTATCTAGGTTATATTGTAACACATGTAAAATGTATGAGATTGCCTGTCATCAAGGGGAGGGAGTAGAGGGAGGGAGGGGATAATTTGGAAAAATGAATAAAAAAAGAAAAAAAAAAGAAATTAACTTGGTTTTCTTCTTTTAATTGATCAGATTAATAGGGGCTTATCTTTTTTTTTTTTTTTTTTGGCATGTTCATGAGATTAGTTCCTAGTTTTATTTATTTATTTGTTCAATAATGTTCTTATTTTAAAATAAAATATTCATTTGATTTTCAGGATTTCCAATTTGGTGTTTAGTTGAGGATTTTTAATTTAAATGATGCTAATTTTTCAATGTGATTATTTGCTAGGGTTATAAGAGAGAAATTAATTTCCAGAAGTATATAAGCTCCTTGAGGGAAGAGAAAGGTTGATATTTTGTCTTTGCATACCAATGTGTGACACATAGTAGGCATTTAGACAGCATATCTTGAATTGATGATTGGATCTATAGACAGAATAGCTGGTTTAGGTCTTAGTCCTACTATTGTCAGTTTATATGACCTGGTCTATAAAAATGAGATATTTGGACAAGATCAATAAATCAGTGTCCAGTTCTTAGAGTATAAGGCTATATAATGCTACACAAAAGGTAAATTAGCATCATAGCCAGTGTGTTAGATTCAGACTAAACCAAATATTGATTTAAATTCAACTATTTCACCTTTACTAACTTTGTGACCATTCATAACCTATATAAACTTACTAATGTAAGTCAGTTAACTTGTCTCATTTTAATTTTCTGCATCTTAAAATGAATATGACAAAAATAATAGTAATATTACTGCATTAACTACTAAGTAGACTTACAATGATAAGCAAATAAAATAAGGTATCTACAAGTGTTTTGATTCACTGAAAATTCTATTAAAAATTCAAGCATTTTTATTGATAGCAGACATGGTTAATAATACCCATTGTCAGAAATGTGTTTTTGCTAAGTCTGTGTTGAAAAAGCTAGAATAAAATTATAACACTAGAAAGAGAAGTATGACATAAATCACAATTTACTTGAACCTATTTTAGAAGGCTTTTTTTTTCCTTAGCATATTTAGGGTCTTTGGAGATGGTTCATCAAAATTTAATTTAATTCAGTATACCTTTGTCATTCACATTATACATTCAGCGAATTGTGCTAGTTTCTGGGATTTAAAAAGCAGGGGAAAAAATCTAATTCTCTTTTCTTGAAAGAGTTAAAATCTTATAAATTTATATCAAATGCTACTTGTTCATTTCTCATCCAAAATAAGTGGTTCTTTATACCAATTACATCATATGCACCTTGAGCTTACTTAATATTAGTTTTTTAATTGAAATCACGCATTTTATTGATCTTGTGGAAAAACCATTCTTCCTATTTGTTTTGCACATTATTGCTATTAGGAGCTTTTCTTTTAATTAAGCAGAATAAGTGACTTATTCCCACTATATATGCAGTATACTTACATTTTAAAATGTCAAACTTGTTCCAGTCAAGGCTTGCTATCAGAAGATTTCACCACAAATGTCATGTAGACATATAAAGATGTCTTTAAAACTTAAACAAATTGATGTTATTGACGTGTAGACCTATAATTTTTGAACAAATATTTTCATAAGGATGTTGATTCTAAATAGGAAACTCATACCTCTGAGAAGTATATGACAGAGTTGGTGAAAAATGTTCTTTTTAACAGACTTATGAGGCCTTAGTTTTAGGATAAATAAGGGTTGTAAGGCATGCTATGATGTCTTATATTTCACCTCTATGGACTTTGACTAAACAGATGATGTTTCATATATTAATGGCCTCATTATTTCCTTGTGTTAGTAATAGAAAACAACAAATAAACAAACAAAAACATATTCCATAAAGGAGTATCAGACATATTCCATAAAGAAGTATAAGAAAGTGGACTGATTGCTTTAAAAATATCTTTCTTTATTTTATTTAGAAGGAATGCATTTCTCCTACTTGACAATTTTCTCCCATCTGAAGTATATTTCAAAATATATGTTTAAGAGCACATGTACATACGTACAAATATATGCATCTATCTATCTACTTATCTATCTATATACACATATATATATATATATATATATATGAATATTTGTATTTGCATCAAGTGTACATTGCCCTATGAATTCTAAGGTGCCTTCCAGTTTTAAACCTCTTACAATCTATGATCCTATATTGTAAACATTTTGTGAATGACATAATTAATAAAATAAAAATTCTTAAAACGAAACATAAAAGTAATTATACATTTAGATTTTAAAATCTTAAAATATACTGTCATATCCTCACAGCTACACCAAAAGTAAGGCATTATTAATACTTTAAATTTAGCAATTTAAAGAGCAAGTTAGATAACAGTGAATAGAGTGTATGACCTGGAGTTAGGAAGACTTGAATATTAATGTGGTCCTAGATACCTCCCAACTATGAGAGTCTGCATAAGTCAGTTAGATTTTCTGTATATCAGTTTTCTCATCTGTAAAATGGAGATAATAACACCTACCACCCACTGTTCCAAGAACAATAATGAGAAAATAATTGTAAAAGTGTTTTGCAAACATTGAAATACTATGTAAATGATCACAATGAAGTTGAGATAACAGAATCAGAATTGAATTTATTTATTCCAAATCACATGGCTGATAAGTTTTGAAGGCACACTTTATTTATTTATTTATTCATTCACTCATTTATTTATTTATTTATTTATTTATTTATTCTTCTGTTTGTTTATTTACTTATTTATTTGTTCATTTATTTATTTATTTTCCTGAGGCTGGGGTTAAGTGACTTGCCTAGGGTCACACAGCTAGGAAGTGTTAAGTGTCTGAGTCCAGATTTGAACTCTTGTCCTCTTGAATTCAAGGCTGGTGCTCTATCCACTGTGCCACCTAGGTGCCCCCTGAAGGCAAATTTAAAAACCAGACCCCATTGAATACAAGTTAAAAATAAAATGTTGATGCTACTCATTTACCTTACTAGCTTATACTTAATATTATGAACTTGAGCTAGGTTTAGACTGAAAATGAACAAAGCACTATTAAAAGCTTATCACGTTTTATACTATATCATAGAATATGTCCAATTAGAACTACATTTAGAAAGTTGATTAGGCTTTTCATCTGGAAGGAGTCATAACACATAAGTATCTAATTTGAAAGATTTATATTATATTCATCCTAAGAGTTATAATACTATTCTCCTAAAAGGAAAATAAAATTCTAAAGATTAAAAAATAAGGAAAAAATGAATTAATTTCACTGGAAAAAAAAAAAACAATTAAAAACAAAAACATGGACAGCTGGATCAGTGACTTGGACAAGTCTCTTTTATTAGTGTGTTTATATTCCACGCAGTTCATGACAATATCTACTTAGAGACTATGATAATGGAAATCACTCAAAAGTGACTTGACCTAGTGTATGAGGATTTTCATCCCGTAACAATAACCGTACCATATCCAAAGCTGTCTGAGAAGATGAGCCTCATTGCCTTACACTCATAACACTTCTCATCTCAAGCCTCTTTTCATACACCTGTTATCTTATCCCTGGCTGCCACGGATCAATTTGTGTTGAATGCCAAGTTTTCTGGGATAATGGAAGCATGTAATTGGGGAAAAATAGCATGGCCATATCTGATCAGTTTTTGGCAAGCAGCAAATTTGCTGATATGGCAGGACTCAAGATAGCAGGTGGACAGTGGGTTGCAAAGATAGGAAAAGCCACTGGTGCATGATGGGATTGCAGTTAGATCTTGAAGAAAATGAAACAACTGCCTCCTAATCCATTGCAAAGGATAATGTTCTGAAAACTAGAGTAGTGGTTGCATGTTGCTCTCATATTCTGACTTTGCATTTGCTCATTTTCTATTCAAGGGATAGAATTTAAAATCATAAAGCCATGCATGCATTGTCCTAAAAATACTCTTGGAAAAATTATTTGGGACTAGCCTAAAAGAATGATTAAATAATCAAGCAGGGTGGTAGTCTGTACTCCCTGCTGGTAGAAAAGCAAAAGGATTATGGGCAACTTGAGTTAAAAATTTCTGACCCATACTGTGATGAAAGCTGCTCAGGGGCATCTGCATTTTCTGCCACTAACATAGTAAACTCCAGTGGGGAAAGTGCCACTAGGTTCCCTAAGAAAGGAAGGCCTGACCACTTCACACATCTCAGATTAGCTAAATTGACATGAAAAGATCATGATAAATGTTAGAGGGTGTAATGTTCTTTTCTAAATTGTAATGTGGTCTGGGAGCAGGTTTCTTGGGGGGCTTCTGGGAGCAGCCTTCCTTTCAGCTCAGTATAATAATAACTTCAAATTCAGCCAGGAGTTAAAGTCTAAATCCTTTATTGATTCCTTTTCAGTCTTGTCTCCTTCCTTAGGCCCAGTTAGCTTTAGAGGCCATCTCTCTCCTTGGTTCCTGCTGCTAGTCCTTTGCCTCTGCCAGCTTCAGTCTCTCCTCCTCCCAATGTCTCTAGCCAGCACAAAGGTGAAAGTGGAATGAATCTGACTCCGCCTCTGAGAGTGGGCTTGTGGGCTTCTGTGTCTGGCCCTGAGAGCTTCTTGCTTGTATGCTATGCACTGAGTATACTGCAATCATTACATCACTAGAAACCATTATTTGTTGTAAGATTAAATCAATGCTAAATTAGATTTAACCATTGTCTCCTCAATTCTGCTCAGTACCTTGTTTCAAGTTCTGGCCCATAACATCTCCTTATAGGATCAGATCAATCATACTGAACCATGCTAAATTAGATAAGTATTGTCTCCATCAATTCCACTGTCTTAGTACCTTGTAAGAATCATACCAAGAGGGGATGTGGGAAAACTGGAACATTAATAAATTATTGGTGGACTTGTGACATAATCCAAATATCCTGAAAAGCAATTTAGAACTATGCCCGAAGGTCTATAAGGGTATACATACTCTTTGTCCCAGTACTGCCATTATGCGTTTATTTGCCAAGGAAATCATAAAGGAAGGAAAAGGACTTATATGTGCCAAAATGTTTGTAGCAGGGTTTTTTGTGCTACCAAAAAATGGAAAATGAATAGATGCCCATCAATTGAAATGGCTGAATAAGTTCTGGTATTTGAAGGTAATAGAATAATATTGTTCTATAAAAAATGATGAACAAGTTGGTTTTAGAAAGATCTAGAAAGATTTATATTAACTGATGCTGAGTGAAATAAGCACACCCAGGAATATGTTGTATACAGTAACAGCAAGAATGTGATGATCAACTATGAAAAACTTGGTTCTCAGTAGTTTACTGATCCACAGAAATACCAATAAACTTTGGGTAGATAATCTACATCCAGAAAAAGAACTATGGAAATTGAATGTAAATCAACACGTGCTATGTTTTTTCTTTTCTTTTTTTTTTTTCTCCTTCTCTCATGGTTTTTCTCTTTTATTTTGATTTTTATATCCCACCAATATAATTCATAAAAATGCACATTTAAAAAAGAAAAGACATTTTTAAAAATCAAAAAAAAATAAAATTTCCATACATCAAAGACTATGCTCTATTTTGTAATCAGCCAGCCTAACAATGAAGCATAAAGAAGAAATCTGAGAGATACATGCAAGTACATTCAGAAACTATAAAATCATAAAAGGCAACTCAGTAGAATCAATTTTATACAGAAATATATTTAAATTTGAACTGACTCTTTGTAAAGGTCATGGTGGTTTGATAATAAATCAGTACAGTAAAAGGGGAAACTATAATTCTATTCTTGATACATTTATACAATAAATATCATTTTTTAAAAGGGAAAAAATAAAGAAATAGAGAGGAAGAGCTGGCTAGGTCTGGGGGAAAAAAAGAAAAAAAGAAAAGAAAAAACAAACAAACAAACAAACAAAAAAACAATAACAACATTATATCAGTCGCAGAATTTGACCCAGGAATGATTATTGCTCTTCAAACTTGTTTAAGCTCTGGCATCTGAGTTTTCCCTTCCCCTCCTTAGAGAAAGTAATTAAAATTTCATACCAGTTGATATAGAAATAATCTAGGGAGTTAAAACAAACAGGAAAGCTTATAATGGAGCAACATCTTCCAATCAATGGATTATGTTATATAGCAAAATTAACACAAATCCTAAGGAAAAAAATATTTCTACATGGAAAGAGGTAAATAAACTCTGATATGTTATAATGTAAAATCTGCAAGAATATTCTTAAGAACTGAAAAATATTAAGAATGTAGAGAAACTTGGAAAGACTGGTGTTGCGTGGAAAAAAAGCAAGAACAATAATTAAAAAAAAAAAAAAAGAAAGAAAGAAAAGAAAAGAAAAAAAGAAAGAAAATCAACACCAAAACACAAATCAGATTTCAAATTCATTTAATGGGCAATTCTAATTTTGGAGGACAGATGACATAGGGCCTTTAGGTAGAGGGCAATAGTCTCCAATTAAGAATTGTACAGGTTTATTGTAAACATTGATTGAACTATTTCTTGAGACAAAAAAAAAAAAAAATCTTTGAAGAACCAAAGTGCTTCTAAAAGCAAGTTATCAATAATAAGAGTTGAGCATACAGCAATTGCTTCAATTCAGACTCTCTTTATGCAATCTCAAGATTTTTCTCAAAAAGAAAAAAAAAAAAATCTACATTTCTTGAAAGGTTACTTTCCTAAAAATAACAAGCCCAGAGGTTGGCTTCTCATGCTAAGTGACATTACCACTGCCTATAAAGGACAAGGTGTGTGTAGACTGAAAGGTCAACAGTCCTTTTATATGTTAATAAACAATTAACATTCCTGGTAAGAAGTGGCATCTGGCTCTGCAAAAAGAATTTCTGTGCAAACCCATGATTTCTGTTCGAAAGGCATGGTTAAATCAATATTTCTTTGATATTTGGCTTATCCATAGAAATTCAAATTTAAAAAATGTTTATTATATGCCTACTAAATGTTGGACATGAATTAGGTAATTGCGATTAAAAGAACATGAATTAGGTACTTGTGATTAAAAGTTAAAAATAAAATTGCCTCTCTCTTTAAGGAGCTTACATTCTAGTGGACATTTGGAGTGAGTGAGTGTATTCATCTGTAAATACATGCAAATTGACTTTAAGAGAGAGATACCAATAAGGAATGCCTTAAAGTGTCTTATAGGAAGTGGCACTTGAACTGTACTTTTAAGGAAAGGATGAATTCTATCCTTTTCTTAATAGTTGGATGTGATGAATGAATACATGGCAATAATGATTGGGGAATCAATCATGCAATACTACAAAGATGACAAATGGATAGAATGTCTTTATAGGACATGGGTATCAAGGCAATTTGAATAACATGATAACATAACATAACATAACAACAATATGAACTAAGATTGGAAATGTAGATAGAACTGATCTTATGTAATGCTTTTATAAAGGCTGATGTTTAAATTTTAAGATTATATTGTATATAATTTTAAAAATAAAAAAAAAAAGATATGTTGGACATCACAATATTCGATGTCCAACATGTTTTTTATTTGTTTTGTTTTTGAGTGAATAATATACTTATAGTGATGTTTTTTAAACGAAAGCTTGAATATTGTCTCTTCCATAAAGCTTTCTTTGGCAGGATCCCCATATCTCATGTTTATCATTGACCTGGAAATGACCTATTTACTGTTTCCATACTCACTTACCATGTGCTAATTAGTTCATAATACTATAGTCATCCATCAGATAATCTGGAAATATGGCAATTTGCTTTTTTATTATTCACAAATGGTTTCCAATAGGAACTACGTCCTGGCAAAATTAGAGAGTACCTTCTGAGGAACAATATTTAATGCAGGATTTCCTAAATAATGGGAAGGGGGAGTGTTGAACAGGCGTGTATTCCTCTGCAAAAAATAGACCAAATCAACTACTGAAATGCATGGTACAGATTAATTAAAGAATGATAATTCTATTAAATCTACTAACATTCTCCTTGGCAGTCTTGCCTATATTATATGCATATGGTCTCTTTCATTAGAGTACAAATTCTGACAGAATATATCAAATGAGAAATACTTTGAGTTTGATCTTCAGGACCAACTGTTGACCTATTTAAATATTAGCATTTCAGTCAGTCAAGAGGTATTAATTCAACATTCATTCTGGGTAAGGCACTGGATTTATATATGGGAAATGAAGTCACAAAGATCATCTTGTAAGCCATAGTGAATTCCAATCTATGCTAATAATTTTATATATATATATATATATATATATATATATATATATATATATATATATATATATATATAAATTTTAATTAATCAAATTCACCATTCTTTTGGACTATTCATTTCAATTCAATTTAGTTATACTGTATTAATAAATACCTAACTGTGAGACACTTGGTTGGGCAATACTAATACAAGACCACAATTTAAAACAAGGCCCTTTCCTCAAATACATTCTATCCAATCACACACGAAAAAAATCTATATGCAAACATAATGAATATTTTAATTTGTTGTTTTTTGGGTTGAGAGCACTAGCAAGTCCCTATAAAAGGTTTCATGTTAGAGATAACATCTGAACTCAACTTTGAAATACAAGAGGCAGAGATGAGAAGATGGTTATTCTGAGAATGAAGGATATAGCATGTTTAAAGACAGGCAGGGAAGTATGAGTTACAACAGGGAGGTCATTTGGTTAGAGCATGGAGAATATATAGAAGAATAATGTGAAATTGGTATGGAAAGGCCTACTTAAGGTAGATTATGCAAAGCTTTTGCTCTAGAGGCATATAGTAAGTGATTGATTAATGATTATTGAATTAAAGCATAATGATCTATATTTTGTAGATTAAAAAATTGAGATTTAGGTCGTAAATATAATTATTTTCAACTAAAGTAAAAGAAAACTCATAGGCTCTTGGCAAATGTACTCCAACTCCTTCATTTTGAGGATGAGCAGACTAAGATATATTTTTTCCCCATTGTTATGATGCAAAAAGTATTCCTCTTGAACTTTTGGGAAGATGGGAAGGAAACTCTGCAGAGCTCTCCTGTGGGAGAGACCTGCTGCAGAGAATCAAGGTAAGTAGTTTCATTGTGTTATCTTGGTGGGACTAGCTGCACCCTCTATTGACTTGAAAATTAGTCCAGGTTCACTACTACATAGCTTGAACTTAAGTGGTCTCATTCAACTGGAAATCTATGCCTGGGGACAGTATTCTCATTGAATTGAAACTTCAGTCACAGATTTCCTATAAAAATGCATTGTTAAACTCATAACTTACAGAGGCCTGAAGCAGAACTAGGCCTTGTCAAGGAACCTCCCCTTGCCATTGCTACCTGCCTGGTCTCCTGCCTGCTATGAAGACATTCTCTTCTTAGCAATAAACCTTTTGTTATTTCTCTGCCAGGATCTTGCCATTGAAGAAGTCAGTCTTGCAGGCAGAGCTGGCTTCTGCAGTGCCAACAATAAAATTTCCTTTTTTGCCACTAATATTTCAGGTTTGTGAATTCTTTCACATTGAACCTGCCCTGATCAGAAAGAGATTCTCACATGCCAACTCTCTGCACTGCCATTAACCACATCGGTTAAAATGTAATAAGTGCCAATCATTCTGACAAAAGACTCAGTTCTAAAATATTTGGGAAATTGAATCATTCCCCATTTGATGTATGGTCAAAGGATATAAACAGGAAGTTTTCAATTGATGAAATTAAATTCATCTATAGCCATGAGGGAAAAAAAATGCTCCAAATTACTTTTTTTCAATGAATGGAAAAACATGTACTAAGCATTATTATATACAAAGTTCTATGTTAAACTCTAGGAATAGAAAAAGAAAAGCAAAATGATAGTCTCTCCTTTTTTTTTTTTTTTTCTCTCTGTACTCATTTATTTTCTTCTTATCTTTTTGAGAATAAATTTTTATTTTTTTCAAACATATCAAAATAGAGTTTTTAATATTCAGTTTTACACATTCTTCTGAAACAAAAAAGAATGGAATAAAACGTGAAGTTTTGAAGTAAATACATACATATATGTATATATATATATATATATATATATATATATATATTTTATTTAGAATTTTTCCCACATTATATATGCATGAGTAATTTTTTATAATATTATCCCTTGTATTCATTTTTCCAAATTATCCCCCCCTCCCTCTACTCCCTCCCCCCGATGACAGACAATTCCATACATTTTACATGTATTATAATATAACCTAGATACAATATATGTGTGTAAATACCATTTTCTTGTTGCACGTTAAGTATTAGATTCCGAAGGTATAAGTAACCTGGGTAGATAGACAATAGTGCTAACAGTTTACATTCACTTCCCAGTGTTCCTTCTCTGGGTATAGATGTTTCTGTCCATCATTGATCAACTGGAAGTGAGTTGGATCTTCTTTATGTTGAAGATTTCCACTTCCATCAGAATGCATCCTCATACAGTATTGTTGTTGAAGTGTATAGTGATCTTCTGGTTCTGCTCATTTCACTCAGCATCAATTGATGTAAGTCTCTCCAGGCCTCTCTGTATTCCTCCTGCTGGTCATTTCTTACTGAGCAATAATATTCCATAACATTCATATACCATAATTTAATACATATATATTTTTACACAAATGTAAGATTCACATAACACATAATAAATTCAACCAACACCTACTTTAAAAAAATGCAGACATTCTATGTTCTATTGATTCTAGATTCTAACTTGTCCTTTATTTACTTATTTTACTTTGGGCCTACACCAACTCCAGCTGATGTTGTTCTTTATTGTATCCAATTATTGTGATATGATCATAAATTCATTTCCATAAAGCATAATGCATATTAACATTTATTGCCCAAAAGAATAAAACTTTTCTAATAATCACCAAACAAAATAAGCAATGACTATTTCAAATCTTATCTTGCACATTACTAGATGTGCAATTATGGATAAGAGTCGTAAATGTTCTGATGCTCAATGTTTTCTCCTTCAGTCCTTGTAGCATCCTCCATATCTGTTTTGTTGTTTTTGACACAGTGTGTGTAATGAGCTTTGGGAACTTTATTCATCCAAGTGGAGCTATGGTCTCAACTATGTAAATTGTGCTCTTGATTGACACATATACCAGCCCAACCATTACATTTTTGCATAACTGACCAGAAGCTAATTTTAAGGAGTCCATATAATATTCTGGAGCCTTTCTTCAACTATCAGTATCTAGAAGATGATGTGGAGAACATTAGCAAAATAAGTGATAAATGTTTTATTCATAGTTGTGGAGATTATGCCAATTAAGCACAATTGAAACTTTGAGGAAATAGGGTGATAAAAATTAGTTGTTAGAATGTCTTTAAATAGATATATATGAGCATCACCAGTCCAATTATCTATTCATAGGTGTTTACACAGTCAAGCAGAAATCTTTAAGATAATTGTGTCACAAGAATATAAGAAAAAAATAACATGCTACTTACTTCTGCTTTGAAGTATCTATTTTGAAACATATTTTTGAGCTATTCTCATGTAACAAAGCTGTCCCCATAGTGATAACATCTTCCTTGGTATGATTTTATATATGATTTTATATTGTTCAGAATGTAAGAGAAGATATCACAAAGTTTCTGAATGTCTGGATAATGGCAATGGCAATGAAGATTTTAGAGGATCCTAAAATTATATAATATGAAGATATTTTGGAGGAAATGGAAAGGAGAATATTTGTTCCATTAGGATTGAGGGGAAGGGGAAGTAGTATATGATATAAAATTAGTACGTTATTTAGGAGGAATTTAAATTCATTATTCTTTGTCCCAAAGAAGGAAAACATAAAAATAAGTAAGAGGAAATAAAAATTAGGATAATGGGGGAAACCAAACTAAACTAAACCAAACATAAAATCACTTTGTAACAATTATACAAATGTGAAATGGGATCCTTTCAGATTACTTATTTTCTTCTTACTAGAGGCATTAAAGGTAGGGTGGTGAGCTACTACCGTGTTTCCCCAATAATAAGACCTATCCTGAAAATAAGACACCCACATACTCTTTAATATTCCGCTAAAATAAGCCCTCCCCCGAAAATAAGCCCTATCGAACTTACTATGAAAACGGTCATCATGGTGATCCCCTGCGCTATATGCTGCGTAGCGGTACCTTCAGTAAGCAGCGCCGCCCTCCCCTCCCGGGTGAAACGCACGTCGCGCTCCGAGCTGCATCCAATCAGAGCTGCAGCAGTGAGCGCGTCATCCTCTTCTTCCCTGGTGATTTGCTTGCTGGCGCTACTGAGAGCAGCGCCGCGGAGTAGAGCTGAGACAGGACCATCTAAAAACTCGGTAAGTTCAGTAAGCGATGGAGAATAAAATAAGCACTCAGGGGGCATTATGGAGGCTAAAAGGGGCATGATGGAGGCTAAAATGGGCATGATGGAGGATAAAAGGGGCATGATGGAGGCTAAAATGGGCATGATGGAGGATAAAAGGGGCATGATGGAGGATAAAATAAACCCTCCCCTGAAAATAAGCCCTCTGGTGTTTTTTAGTCCCAAAAAAATAATAAGACAGTGTCTTATTATCGGGGAAACACGGTACTTATGATATGGTAGTGGGCATTCTTTTTCAGATATGATTAAGTCTGTGCTGTCCCTTTGAACAATTAAGCATCCCTTTCCCTCCCTCCCCCAACTGCTTTATTTTGAGAGATGCAATCTAATAAACCTTGGAGTTGAATGAGATGAGGTGAGATCTTTCAAGACATTTATGAAAATCTAGTAAGGCTTCATCTACTTCAGAGTTTGAGTAGGCCTGAGGACTTTGACAATTGAGTCAAGGGCATACTTGAGTCCCCTTCCTCCTATCCTCCCATGACATCATTTTCTCCCTATTTCAGTCAAATATGAGCAACTATTTACTTATTGGTCAATTTGAATTTTGTGGGTAGATCTCCCTTTTAGAATGTAAGACTTTCAGCCAATGAGGATGAGGGTCAGTGGTGGGAGGGGGTATTTGCCTTAGGGATTAAAGGTGCTAAGTCTGTTCACAGGAGGGCTTCCTCCCTTCAATTGTCTGCTTGAAGAAGTGGGATGCCCTACAATAAAATTTGCCTCACTCTAGAGATCTCTCCAGCTTTTTTATTAAATGGTGACCCCCTCACCATTTCTGTACCACACAGAGTGAATCTTGATTCAGAGCTAAACTTATCTATGAGTTGGTACTTTAAAAATGCCTCATACTTTTATAAGTAGCCTGCTTTCATGAGTCTATTGACCCCTTAGTTTGGTTTTCAAGCAGAATTGAAATTGAATTTCTTCTGACTCATTTTTCATGTTTTCAGGAAAGTATATTGAAAACAGCATTACTTTTATTTTTTTGTAAATTGCCTAATAAATCTTTGTTTTGTAAAAATATATACTAAGGTAGGTAGCCATCCCTAGCACTCTACTTAGAATCCCTGTAGCAGTGTGCTACAGTCCACCTAGACTGCAGTTCCCATCCCAGACAACCAATCACTGTTCGCTCATCATCACCCATTTTCATTCCAGTCTTCCAGTGTTACAACTATTCTCTACTCTTTCATATGCTTTCTGGATACTCTTTTTTTATTTGTTTATTTATAAAGTACAGTTAAATCTTTGCTGTCCCCAAATGGATGACCTTCTATCTATGTGATCTGTCTATACATACATACATATATGTACACGTTTATACATAGGCACATAAATATACATTTTATATATATATATATATATATATATATACACATACATATATATATATGTGTATATATATATACATATATATATATACATATATATATATATATATATATATATATATATATATATGTATATATATATATATATATATATATATATACATTCATCTGCTAATTCCTGCAGCAAATAAGATACTTGAGGATAAGAAGTATCTAATTTTGCCTTTGAATTCCCAGTTCCTCAAATAGACTAGACATTTAATAAACGTTTGTTGAATGCATGTGAATTAATTTGAGCTTTCAACATTTGTAAAGAGAACAGTAGTGAATCCTTTCACCCCAAATCAGACAAACCTCCTGGTATTGTAACCCCCATCCCATCCCCACTTAATAATTCACTAAGAAACACAAAAAGAAATCAACATAACATTAAATACAAATCAGAATCACAATGGACCCTCTGGAATGAAATCCTTCCCCTCCCCCTTCCAACCCACTGCCTCTTCCTTTTAAACTAATACCCTTATTAATGAACTGTGAAAGCTGACATTTTCAATGAGGAACAATTAGATCTGAACCCAAATTTAATGAGCTCATTCATTTAAAAAATAATAGCTAACTAGCAGGAGGTTTGGAAAAAATGATTTCCAAGATTACTAGTCATGGATATGAAGAAAGATGAGGACAGAGTAAATTAAGTCTGACTCCATTAATATGCTCTAAATACTTTTATTGCTAGGAAAAATTAAACAGGAAACATTTCATTAAAATTTTTACATAGGGCACTTGTATATTTATTGTAAATAGTTAATTCTACATATCTGAATTTCCATTTTGTTAGGCAAGATATATTATAATGATGTTTAGCTGACTGCTTGCTACATATACAGTGCGATCATCAAGGAAATTAGGTGCTGTATTTTTGTATATCAACTATTTAATGGCGCTACACATTACTGGTACATGGAGGTCAGGATACTATTCAAGTTCAACATTGTGTCAGAGGATTGGGGATTTGTTCTGTAAGTTAGGGTGATATGGGTTAAAGATTTTTTTCTAATTCCCAGCCCCCATGAATCCCAATGGGAGATATCCGGGCCCAGCCCCCATTGGATCTGAACTAATTTGGGCTATCCCAGCCCCCATTCCAATCTGCTCAGATTTCCCCAACCCACACAAACAGTTTCCTCCTTATCTAAAAACCTATTGAATTCTATTCAATTCTAACCCTGGCTGAAGCTTGAACAAGAGGCCAACCTGGGACTCCACCCACCTTCAAGATTATCAAAAGCCCCCATTATAAAAAAGGGAACCCTGGAGCCCACTCTTTGCAGGAGCCCCAAACATGGCATCCTTATGCTCGCCATGTTAAGGGTTCCTGGCTGCCCGGTACCAGCATGGCCCTGGCGTCTTTCTACTTTTACCCTTACTTCCAACCCCCAAATAAACCTCTTTTATTAATCTAGGTGTTTGGGTCTGTAAATTCCTTTACAGAGGACTCTTGCATGGCTACTAGACCTCATTTAACTCCGTATCCTTGCGCCGAATCCAAAGGGGTTGCAGGGGAACTCTATTTGACTCCCTGTACCCCGAACCTGCTACTAGACCTCAATTAACCCTAATTTCATCTAAGTACCCCTTACCTAACTCTCATCAAGGGGAAACTTTCTCTGAGAGTCTCTTAAAATTCTCCCTCTTCATAAGCTTCCTCTTCATCTTCTGTCTATTGACTGTCTTTGTATCCCTAGTACTTACACAATACCTAGTATACAGTAAGTGGTTAATAAATACTAGTTGCCTAATAAGATGACAAATTCTGAATGACCCCTTACCTGTTATGGTAAAATAAAAATTATTTTTCAAGTATATGCTAAAGGTTCTGAAAACTATAAAATTCTAATATTCTGGATTTTTTTCCAGGGATCAAAGTAACAGGATTGAGGTAGCTTAACAGGAAAACAGAGCTATTGGTGGACAGACCCAGACTGTGTTATATTAGTTTCAATAGCTTCAAATAATTTATAATTATATTAAATGTTTATCAGCATAGAGAATTCAGAGTACAAATAATCTCTTCATATGTAGAGAGGATAAAATTTCTAGAATTTTATTGGATATGTATTAGGCCCAGAGAGGGTAACTGACTTCTTCAAAGTCACATAGCTTGTGTCATAAAAGTGATTTGAACTAGGATCTTCTTGACTACAAGTAAAATACTTTATCCATTATGTGGTATCCTTTCTGAACCAACTAGATTTTATAAAGACTAGAATGGTCTCATTTTTGAGTCAGAGATACTTATATAAAAATTTTGTATCAGAAACACTAGTGTTCCTCATTATAATATGATCATTCAGGATGTTGCATGTCCATAAGGTGTCCATATAATGACTCCTTAACATGTAATTACTCCTATTAAACATATTAGATGTGTCACATTCATTGTATGTATTTGGGGATTTACCAGTGTCATAGATCCTTTCATGGGCTATCCTGAAAATAAGTTTTGTGATCCTTGTTAGGGTCTTACTAGATGCTAAGTTAGTACTTAACAATTCTCTAGCTCAGGGTTCATACCTTTAGTTCATATCTTTAAAAGGAGCAAGTTCATTGGTTGTAAGTAGCTCCCACAAGCCCCTGGAGTACCCACAAGACCATTCTGTGGAAGGATAAAAGAGAAGGGCAGTCGGGAAGGAAGCAGTCTGGATTGGGTTAAGGACAAGACTTCCAAGAGCACTTCAGGGAAACTAGAGGAGATTCTGAGCCAGGATTCAGAAAGAAGGATTTGAGATTCTACCTTCACTCTGGCTGGAGCCTGGAGAAGCCTCCCAAGAAACCTGCTCCTAGAGAAAAGGATTTACAGAAAAGAAACCTCCTCTCAGAGAAGGATTATAACTGAGAGATGGCAGGATGCTACAGATCCTCAGGACCAAAATCAGCTCCTCCTTTCCCAACATGGTATCCTATTAGGGTGCATCTGATACTTGCTTCTGAAAGCCTGAAAATAACATGTTTTCAGTGTCATTTTCATCTCAATATACTAGCATTTTCCCTTTAAATCAGAAATTTCTCAAGGAGGGTATGGCCTATTTTATTCATTATTCTCGATTGAAATCCTTTATCCATTCCTATTTAACAAAAGGAGAAAAGATATAATATATAAAGTTCTTTAAATATAGATTTAAGGGATGCTTTTTAGAACAGTATAGTGACGTTTATGTGAAATTGATCATTCTGCTTTTTAATGGAAGTAACTAGACACTATTAAAATGAGTTATTTATAAATTATAATATCACCATGATAATTATGGCAGTGGATGAGTATATTTTCACAAATACTTATAGTATTGATTAAATATTGATTGTATAACCTATAAATGAATTAGTAGAACTAACCTTAAAACCAGCTTATAGCAGAGGCACAGTTCACAGTCTATGACCAAAATACCTAGACTAGCTGTGTCTACATCAGAATGTATTTGAAAAGTAGAAAAGAAAATATACTGTGAATCTTGAACTGTTATAGATTTATTTATAAGTCAAACTCTTCATCTACAGATGAGAAAACTGAGCCAAAGGGTGAAGTGACTTGCCTTATGTAAGAGAACTAGGTTTGAAGATGGCGGAGAGGAAACACACGACTCAGTGAACGTCCTCACTCCCTCACAACCAATTAGATAAATTAAGTCTCAAAATTAGCTCAGGACTGATAGATACCACAAGGACTGGAAGCACGACTTACCAGCTGAAGAGAATCTGGAGTTTCAACAGGAAAGGTCAGTTCTCAGGGGAGGAATAAGAAAGACCAGCACAGACGGTGGGGTAGGGGCACACTGCGCCCATTGCGCTGGGAAGGGCTCTGGGATCAGAGAAGCCACTAAGGTAAAGGAATCTGGCACAGGCTGTTAGCTCTTCTCTGCTAATTATTTAGCAGTTCAGAAGAGAAAGCCAAAATATTTTAAAACTCAGATTAGATTATCCCCGGACCCTGGGGGTGACTCAGGCACAGATCGGGGTGTGGCCTCAGCTACCTCCTGAGAGTGGTTAGGAGACTGACAAGTGGGTGGATACAGCCCAAGGCAACACACACTGCCTAGCTTAGCTGGAGGGAGTGGAACTCAGCTCCAGGAAGTCCCAGAGAAGCGGAACCTTTGAACTAGGGACCGCGGTTTCTGGCAGACACTTCCAGTTTGAGCACAGGGGCTTCTCACGTCACCTGCTGCAGACATCCACTCCCCACCCGGACACATAGGCTGAGCTTCTTGCTGTCTTCACTATTCTACGCCCTCAAAGCACAGCAGTGCTAATCACCTCTGGGGCACTTCCAGGGAGGGGGTGGGGAACTCTCTCCCAGAGCTCTATCTTAGCTCAGGCGCAGGGGCCACTGCATCCATCCAGTCTGGGAGGAAGCTGGTAAAGAAGTAAATAATTTCCTACCCCAGGGACAGACCCCAAAACATTTTTTAAGTATGAGCAAAAAAGCTAGAAAAACTATAGATTCCTTCTATACAGAGAAAGAGCGGGTGTCCAACCCCGAGGAAGTTAACAGCAAAGATTCAGAAGATAACAACCTAAAGGGGAACGATTCCTGCCCCCCATCACATAACTCTCTCCTAGAAGAAGCTCTTAAGAAATTGAGGGAGATCGAAGAAAAATGGGGCAAGGAAAGGGAAGTTATGATAGAGAATAACAACGTCCTGAAATTGGAGTTGGAAAAAATAAAGAATTCACAGGAGATGCAGGGAAACAAAATTAGTGAATTAGAAAAGGTTAAAAAAACACAGGAAAGTAGGATTTCTGAATTGGAAAAGATAAAAAAGTCTCAAGAAAATAGAATTTCTGAATTGGAAAAAGAAAATAATTCTCAAAAAAAAAATTAGGGAAATGGAAAAAAATTCAATAGAGCAAAGCAATTCATTTAAAAACGAAATTGGGCATTTACAAAAAGAACTAAAAACTGTGAAAGAAGAAAATAACTCCTTAAAAGTCAGGATGGAACAAATAGAAATGAATGATTCACAGAGAACCCAAGAATCAGTCAAACAAAACAAAAAAAATGAGAAGCTGGAGAACAACGTCAAATACTTACTGGGAAAATCTATAGACCTGGAAAATAGATCTAGGAGAGATAATCTGCGGATTATTGGACTTCCAGAAAACTATGACCAAAAAAAGAGCCTAGATTCTATTTTACAGGAAATTATCAAAGAGAACTGTCCAGAGATAATAGAAACAGAAGGGAAAGTAGATGTGGAAAGAATTCATCGAACTCCTTCTGAAATAGACCCTAAAAAAAGAACACCACGGAATATTGTGGCTAAGCTGCAGAATTACCACACAAAGGAGAAAATCCTGCAAGCAGCTAGAAAAAAAACAATTTAAATACCAAGGTGCCACAATAAGGGTCACCCAAGATCTGGCTGCCTCCACATTAAAAGATAGAAGGGCCTGGAACCTGATATTCCATAAGGCAAAAGATCAAGGACTGCAACCAAGAATGAACTACCCAGCTAAGTTTAGCATCTTTTTCCACGGAAGAAGATGGTCATTCAATGAAACAGAGGAATTCTATATGTTTCTAAGAAAAAACCAGACTTAAACAAAAAATTTGATCTACATCCACAAGACTGAAGAGAAACAGAAAAAGGTACACAGAAGAGAACTAGGTTTTCTGATTTTAGACTGAATACTCATTTAATCATACTACATTGCCTAAACTAAACAAACAACAAAAAACCTCCAACTTGTATTATCCCTCTGACTTTGAATGTGGAAGCAGCATATACATTTATTTTCTGCTAATATTTTCCCCTTGAAGGGAAATATCATTCTCAGCATAAGAGATACAGAGTTGGAAACCCGTCTTATCCCTGTGACTTTGAAAGTCAAAGCAGCATATGAATTTATTTTCTGCTAATATTCTCTGCTGGAAGGGGAATATCATTCTCAATGTCCTACATATAGAGTTGGCAACTATTTTAAATGTGTATTTGTGGCTAAGATGACAGCAAAAGATAACTATAAATGTTGGAGGGGATGTGGGAAAACTGGCACACTAATGCATTGTTGGTGAAGTTGTAAAATGATTCAATCATTCTGGAGAGCAATTTGGAACTATGCCCAAAGGAAATCAGAAAGAAGCAAAAAGTCCCACATACACAAAAGATGTTTGCAGCAGCTTCTTTGGAGTGGCAAAGAATTAGAAATGATTATATGTCCATTAATTGGGGAATGGCTGAATACTTTATAATATATGACAATAATAAAATATTACTGTTCTATTAAAAAAATGATCAACTAGCTGATCTTAGAAAGAGTTGGAAAGATTTACATAAATGATGATGAGCAAAACAAGCTGAACACAGGAACAGCAAGACTGCACGATGGTCAGATATGAAAGGATTGATTCTTCTCAGCAGTTCAGTGATCCAAGGCAATCCAAATAAACATTATGATAAAAAATGTCATCTGCATCCAGAAAAAGAACTATGGAGATTGAATGTAAATTAATACATGATACATTCACTTTTTTTTTTTCCCCTGAGGCTGGGGTTAAGTGACTTGCCCTGGGTCACACAGCTAGGAAGTGTTAAGTGTCTGAGACCAGATTTGAACTCAGGTCCTCCTGAATTCAAGGTTGGTGCTCTATCCACTGTGCCACCTAGCTGCCCCCCACTTTTTTTCTCTTATGGCTTTTCCCTTGTATTCTTATTTTTCTCTTCCACATGATTCATGAAGAAATGTCTATTTTAAAAATTAACATAGGTGTATAACCAGAAAAATATTACAAAATTAAAATTTTAAAATGTGTATTTGTACCACAATATAATCATCATTACTAGCATATATAATATTTTATACAAATTGTTCTTTTGTAGGCATATTACTTCAAAACATTCTAATAGTTTTGTCCTTTGAGAATTTTTAAATTTTAATTTATTTTGAACTTAAGTAAAATATCTGAAAAAACTCTCTGCCTCTTATTTGCAACCTGTCTCAGTCTCTTTTAGACACATGCACACCGTATACACAAATATTTCCCCCCAAAACAGAGGCAGACAGTTTTAGAGTCCATGCTACTAAACTAAGCTCTGATTAATATGGGGACATTTTAGCTAAAAATAAATATGTCATTCTAGCAGATAACAATGCTAAAGGAATTATAGTTTCAATTAAACTCCTAGAAAAATCTTTACTTTATGAAAAAAATATGTAGAGACAAGAAACACAGAGATTCTCAACCAAAAGTTTCTGAAATTTTAGGGGTATTTCCCAGAACCCTGTAAGCCCAAGAAGCCAGAAACTCATCCCACAATTTAATGAGGATGAAAAGGAAAAAGCAGCCTTTCTTTAATCCTGCCTCTGCCATCTATTCTACTCCTTTAGAGTATCTGATCATCATTTGTCTTTAATACAATCTCAAAGCAAAGATAGGGAGAGTGAAACATGAAATAAAGAAGGGCAAACACTCTTGGAGCATCTGCTGCAATAAAACTATTGCCTGCCTGAGGAGCTGGATGGACAAAGGCAGACAAATATTTTGGGAGCTGCAGGCAAAGCCAGATTGAAAAAGGAAGAGCACAATCTACTTTCCTAGAGGTAAAAGGGGAGTGAATTTCAAGGTTTTGATGAAGAAAATCATGAAATTTCAGTGATGGAAGACTATACTTTCTTTTGAGTCTGATCCACATGTAAAGAACATCTTCACTGTAATGTCCTTGATAAGTTTTCATCCATTAATTTTTTTTTCCAATTTCAGTATTTCCCCAATTTGACTATCTTTTATCTCTTTGAAATTTTATGTGCCATATCTTGGTTTTAAATATAGAACTATGACTTAAAAATATGTCTTCACTATGCCATATGAACAGACTGATCAGGAGGGAAATTATTATTAAGTTGAATTATTAATTCCACTGTGCTGATAACTCCTTATTCCTTTAAGCCTCCCTTTTTCTCATGGCTAGTTTTCCAAATATCAATCTGGATATTTATTGGTATTATTTCCTCTTCTTTTCCTTACTCTTTTTTTTCTTTCTTTTTTTTTTTCTTACTCAGTTTCCCCCCACCCACCCAAGCTGGGGTTAAGTGACTTGCCCAGGGTCACACAGCTAGGAAATGTTAAGTGTCTGAGACCAGATTTGAATTCCGGTCTTCCTAAATTCAAGACTGGTGCTCTATCCACTGTGCCACCTAGTTGCCCCCTTCTTTTTCTTACTCTTACTATGTATGTCCTTCAAACTTTTTGTCTCCCAAGATGCTCAACAATTTAAATTTAACTTTTCCCTGGCTCTTGTCCTAACTTTTAGCTTAATTTAATTAATGTTTGGAATATCTGCACTGGAAATGGCTAGAAGTGTGCAAACCAGATACTGACATTTCTAATTTTAAATTAATTCTCATGTGTCTATGTTCACCTACTAGGAGTGATAGTATTCTGACAAAAGAAGGGCTTCTTAGATACCTTCACCTGTTGAAGATGGAAAAGCCTGGATATAGAGCAGAAAGCACTATCTTTAAATCAACTTTTTTTTTTCCCTTCATGTTATCAAGTTGAATCAAAAAAGCTTAATTTAAAGAATCCAGAATTCAATTCAATAAATATTAAGCATCTAAAATGTGTCAGGCATTGTGCTAAGTACTAGAGATAAAAATATGACAAAGATAGTGTCCGATTACAAGGAGCATATGACACCCAATGGGAAGAGAGCACATAAAAAAGCTATGATAGTTGGGCAGGTATCAAGGGGTACCTATGGGTGAAAACATTTCAGATGATAAGCTTTTCCTGGGGGAAAACACAATATTCCTTGAAGTTAATACCAAGTGTATCTGGTAAAGAAGACTAGGGAGAGCAATAACCCAAGGGCAGAATGAGGATAACTTTAGATGCTGTCCCTATCTAGAGAGAGAACTGATGAACACTGAATGATAATCAAAGTTTGACATTTTCACTTTTTATATTTCCTTGCTTTTTTGTAACATGGCTAATATTGAAATATGTTTTCCATGATTTCACCCATAAGTAATTCATAATATTTGCTTTCTTGATGAATAGGAAAGAGGCAGGATGGAGGAAGAAAATTTGGAACTTAAAATTTTAAAAATGTTAAAAAAAGAAAAGGCAAAAACTTCCAAATTGATTGAATTCAAACTCAAGCATAATTAAGAGATAGATTTAATGTAGCTGATTGTGGCATGAGAAGAGAGGGAGGATGTTGGAACCCCGTCTTCCCAGAATCAGCTGGAGTCAGGATAATCAAAAGTCTTTATTCTTGTTTTTTTTTGGTCATGGTCAGGGGATCAGATCCAGCAATCTCCACACCTCCTTCCTCTCTCTCCACCACCAGGAGAATGCCTCAATTTACTCCTCCTACTGCACCCACTCATGTCCACACCCACCCATCCAGCCAGCACGGAATAGTTGGGGAGGGTCATCCTTCAAACATGTTAATAGAGAATTGTCCAATTGGCAATTAGTCTCCGTGCTCCATTATCCAAGTGCATTTGCTCAGATCTAGCCTTGTACAGAGAGGAGAGATTGTGAGACAAAGGAGAGGGGGAAAAAGGGCATAGTGAAATTAGTATTAGACTTAGAGGTGGGAGATTTACCTTCAGATCATAATTTTATCATTTCTTCTTCCTTACAATGCTATTTTAAACAACCTCATTTTCTTGGGAAAGTCTATTTCATATTTCTAATATTCAGTTTGCTCATCTGTAAAATGAAAATAACAATATTTACACTACCTATTTCCCAAAGGTGCTGAGAGAATACTCTGCAAACTTTGTTACCATATAAACAAGCAGTGAAGTTGTGAATTATCTCAGAGTTCAATTGTGGTAAGAAAATGGTTTCTATCAATACTATCTTTACTATAACTTATAAAATCTGAGGGGAACTGAGATATTAAATTACTTATTCAGCATTTTCATATGCTTAATAGTTTCCAGCATATAATAAGTAGTTAATAAATACTAATTGATGGATACAGAAAATCTTCCTAAGGAAGTATGCTTGCTCTGTAACCCTAGACAAGTATCTTAAATTATGACTCAGTTTCCACATATGTAAAATGGAAATCATAATCTTATTCATATCATAAAATGGTTATAAGGCTTCAATAAATTAATATATGAAAAGTGCTTTGCAAACCTTAAATTGCTATAATATTATAAGATTTATTATCATTATGGTGGTGGTAGTAATTTTAGTTATATAATATAAATCACTTGAACTAATAAAAGTATATTATTTAGAAATTTTCTTTCTAAGTACAAGTTGATCTGGTTGGTCCTGATATTTAAAATAAAATCTCTGTGGTTGAGAATAAGAGAAAGCTGAAGTTCTTTATGGCAGATAGGAAGGCTTATAGCTATGGGTAGCGATGAACCACAAGATGCTATGCACGAAAATTCAGCCAATATCTTTAGGACCACCTTGAAACTGAATTCTTATGTTTCAGTGTCATCATTTATTAAGTTTCCACCCATACTTGCTCACAGCTGGGCTAGAGAACTTTGTCATTATTGTAAGACTAAACCTGGAAATCAGTTAGCCTGGGCCTGACGATGCAGCACTTATATAACTAATACCCAAGCAATGTACGAAGATATTTGTAGCAATGTCACCACCAAATCGATGTGATTCATCCAAGTTATTAAGTTTTAAAATAATTTCTGATAAGCTTATCTGTTCATTTTCTATTCAGAAAACAATTAACTACACAAATCAGATTACCTTAATCAATATTCATTTATTGCAATTTGCATGAATATTTTATAATGTTGATGATATTCTTTGAATTCCTTGAGTTTTCATAATTCAAAATCAAGATGGTGTTAATAATTTCAGGACTAGGTGTATTAGACAGATCGAGAAACCGGTGTAAGTTGAGATAGAGATAGTATGAGAGGGAGATAAAGATAGAACAATGTATGAAATCATATCTTCTTGAAAAAAAAACAACTGAATTGTGTTGAAGGAAATGGCGTTTCTGTTTTATTTGTATCTAATTCTGGAAACGAAAGGATCCCATGCTAGCTAATTTTGACCTTTGCACATTTCTACTTCCCATGAACTATATTAAGAGAGATCACATAATAAATTCAAAACTATAATGCACATTAATGATTATATAGCTCAAACCTCTCATTTACAAGAATTCTAAGGTCAGGGGAGGTTAAATGACTTGTCGACTTGTCTAGAGTCACATAGTTAATAGAAACAAAGCCAAATGATTGAATATCCAACATCTTTTTTCTAATGAATCATGATAAGAACATCAGTTTTATTCTATTTTATGCTGTGACATCCAAATTCCATAATGATAAACATAAAAAATAAAGAATCCAACTTTATTGGTCTGCATTTCTTTTAGTCTACATTCTTTTTCTCATTTTTGCTTTTAATTTTATCTTTTTTTCCAATCATCAGACAATAAACTTCCTTTACATACCTTATAACAAATTTAGAGAAAATAGTGAAAGCCTTTTTCTGAATGAGGACTATATTGTTTGCTTATCAGTGCTAGGTACTTTAAGCAATGAGGGATGAAGAAAGGAGAGGAAAGGAACAGTCTTTGCTATGGATAAGCCAGACATGTCAGAGTGTAAAACTGGCTGTTTAGGGTAGCTGTCTTGATTTATGAGGACTGATGGTAGCATTCTGTTTGTCAGCATCCTTCAGAAATAATCTTTTTAACTCAAAGCTGCTCTTTTAGATATGTTTGCACATCTCAGCAAAACAAAGCTAATTTTATACACTTTTGTTCCTTTAAAAAATTAAAGGATTCACAAAATCTCTATGAAGATTTAAATTCTATTAGAAATTATCTTCAAGAAAGAAAGAGACAGACAGAGAGAGTCAAAGAGACAGAGACAGAAACAGAGAGAGGAGGAGACACAGAGAGACAGAGACAAAGATACAGAGATAGAGATCCAATGAAAGGCAGGGAGTGAGACACACAGAGACAAACAGATCAACAGAGACATCTAGAATACTGTTATTTTCTAAGATTGAGGAATATTTTCCTAGGACTGTGGAATACTTAAAAATGGGAATTAGAGAATTGTTTGGGATCAAATGAAAGAAATATTGATTTCCTTCATTTACATTTAAGGTCTTTTATCTTGTAAAACAAATAATCTGGATAAACATGTCAAGGAAGATTAAAATCTCATTAAAGAATGTAAACAGAGTCAAACTTGGCTTGTTAGATTTTTTAAAATCCACCAGACAATAATATTCATGCTTAAAAGTCTTATTAAAATGAATATGCCATTCAGCTCAGTGAATAACTGTTGTTATCACAGACTCAAAATGGAGATATTTTCCCCAATAATGTGATAACACTTTAATGAATAAATTAATACATTATCATGGTAATTTCAAAAATGGCAATTCTAGTGCTCACTAGTTCTGGTTGCTTGTTCTTGCAATACGCCAACACATTTTTCAGCTTTCTCAAAATCTATGGTTTAAGATGTTCTTACCAAAAGCATGAAAAGTTTGTGCAAAAGGAATTGCTACTTTTACCAATAATAGCCTTCAATAACATTTTAAGGGAATGGGATGAGGTGGGGTTTAGACAACCTTATTTCAAAACTCGTGTTACACATGCCACAGGGAAATGTCACTGTCTTTTGAATCAGATGAGTCAGGCTCCCCTGTGATCACTGATACTCAACTGCTACTGGAAATATGAGCAAGTGACTCAACCTCATACATGAGAAAACTGGGTTTCACTTTTCATGAATATTAAATGAGAGAATTTGAAGAAATTGTCTCTGAGGTCCCTTCATGGTGTATAACTATGATATTATGATCCAAAGTACCAAACAGTCAGCAATAATAGAGGACTATGTACCTCTATTATTAATTAATAATTATTATATAATAATAGAGGACTATGTACCTCTATTATTATTAATAATTATTAATGCCACCATCCCTGCCATTACCTCTCCATATATAAATAGGTATAGATGTAGATTGATGTAGATAGATAGATAGATAGATAGATAGATAGATAGATGGTATACTTACCTTTCAAAGCATGAGGAAGAGGGAGGGAGAAAGAGAGAGAGAAAAAAAGGATTAATAATATTATTAATAATTATATATTTAATCTCTTTCATGAATCATCTACTTTGTTTGTTATTCCATATCAAGTTGTTTTGATGATTACAAACTACTAATATTTAGATCATGTCCCTTATCCTTGTTTTGATTTTCTTCAAAATATTGTCCCTTTACTCCTTTAGATACATTTTAGTTTTATTTTTTAGCTCTGGAGTCAATAGTTTTATCAGGGTAGCACTAAAAAAAATAATCTCAGTAGCATTGTCATTTTATCATATTGATTCAGCCTACTCTTTGACAATTAATATTTCTCTTGTCATTTGCATCTAACTTTGTTCCTATGAAAAATATATTGTAATTATATGTATAGAGTTTCTATGTGTGTCTTGGAAAATGACTCCCAAGTATTTTATAATACCTGTAGTATTTAAATGGAATTCTTTTTTGTTTTTGTTTCTTCCTCCTGGGTTTTGCTGATAATATATAGAAATGTTGATTATTTGTATGGATTTATTATGTCCAAATATGTTCTGAATTTTTTCCCCTCTTCATTGATTCTATAAAAAATTTCTAAGTATATAATAATATTATCTGTAAAAAATGAGTTTAGCTTTCTCATTGTCTGTAATTATTTCTTACATTTTTTTCTTATCTTATTACAGTTTAAATTTTTAATATAATGGTTGTCCTTGCTTCTGCTCTAATTTTATTAAAAAGGTTTCCAATTTATTCTCATTACACTTAATCTTGTATTGGGTTTTCAAGAAATACTACTTCTTAATTAAAGAAACCTCTTTTTATTTCTATGATTTCTAGAGATTTTTTTTTAACAAGAATTGTATTTTGTCAAAAGCTTTTTCATCATTTCTTGAAAAAACAAGACAATTTTAGATTATCCGTGGTATCAAATCAATGAATTTTCAGATAAATTGTATTTCAGTTTGCTGTGATTCTTAATGCCAAAATATATTCTCTTTATCATCATAGACTTTAGCTCTATAGAGCTTTATTGTTTGTATAGCCTTTTTTCTGATACTCAGTCTAGGAGGTAGTATATACATGAATTATCCCAATTTGATAAGTGAAAACACTGAGCATCTGAGAGTATATGACTTACTCAGGGTCATAGCTTGATAAATTTCTCTAGAAAAATTCAATTTCAGGCAATATGACTCCAAGTTTAGTTCTCTGTCAACAATACCATATAATCTTGCATGCACATATGCACATGTGCAAGATGACAAGTAGAGAAAAATAGTCAGAGTTTTATCCTTTAACATAAATAAGCTTGGTGGAAAAAGATTACTAAAAGATGCACAGACCATTCAAGCATTGATTGGTTCCTCTCTGCATTATTAAACAGAATTTTCAAATGAATGAGAGAATGGTTATCATTGAATGCACACAGCCATATATATACACAATCAATATTCATATTTATGTCTGTCTTTCATAAATTCTAAGTTTGTTTCTTTAGAAAAGACATTTAACTTCTCAATACCCCAGACCACAGTAAAAGACAGTAAGTTACAGAAAAGGGATTATTCTGCTTTGATGTGTGGGGACATTCTGTCGCCTTGGCTTTCTTTACATTGATAAAATCACAGGCCCAGATAATTTTCTCATAATAAGATAATTTTATGTTAACTATTACTAATTGAGTTATCTGTAGGTGGGGAAGTGAGAAGGAAGCTCTACTGTTTGAAATTCTCAGTAGAATATTTTTTATTCATGAAGATGGAATGCATTTTCATTCTTAAAACATGCATTTCATTGTGCTGTATATTTCTCTTTAAATTATTGTTCATATTCATTTGAAACAAAGCATTGAAAGTCACATTTTATTCCTAAATATAATTCAACTCAGAACCAGAAGATTATATTGTTGTATGGCCCTTGATTGAATAAATGGGAAAAGGTACAAATATATATATATATGTATATATGTGTGTATGTATATATGTGTGTATGTATATATGTGTGTATATGTATATATATATATGTGTGTATGTATTTATATATGTATATGTGTGTATGTCTATATATATGTATACATATATACGTGTGTATATATATATATATATATATATATATATATATATATATATATATATATATATATATATATATATATATATAAACATAAACTTTTTTTTTTTTTTTTTTTTAAGGGAAGGGACCTCGTTAAATTATACCTTCTAATTTGAGCCATAACCAAGTCTAACTTGTACTGGTTCTATTGGGAATGGAAAGGGTTTCTCTATTCAGTCTTGGTCAAGCTAAACAACCATTCTTAAACTCAAATTTTCAGCAAGGAAAACTGAGGATTATAATGGAGAAAGAACAAGAAAAGTTTATTAAATGCTGTCCATGCCCTTTGCCTAAGATTTTGTCTCTAGAGAGGGAAGGGAAATTGGGATTTAAGTTATAAGAGGAGTATCCTAAGAATAGTGTCTCTGCAATTGAGATCCAAATAACAGTGTAGAATAGTAACATAAGCAATCTACAGTGTCAGCATCACAGAAATATCCTCCATGCCAAAGTGGCTTTGGGAACAATATATTTTATTCTATTGCACCTGTTGATCATCTTCTGCTTAGAGAGTGTTCTCTCAACTTGAATACAGTGATTTCTCTTAGTTTTCATACATATTCTCATAAGTTCTCATGTATGACTATTGATTCTTACTATTTTTGATGGACTTTTATCAAGATTTCTATTAACTGTGGGTTATCTTTCTTGGCTCTCTCATTACCTTCTTAATTCTTTTCTTCTGATGTCATCTCATTTTTATGATTCTATTAATGGATATCAGTTAAATTATCAGCTTTTTAGATTAAAAAAACACAGATAAAGAATATTCTTTTACTTGAATTCAGTCTTACATCATCATAGTCGAATAAATTAATAATTGTTGAGGCAATGGCTTACTGAATGATTATATACACAGAAACACAATAACCTTATAAATTTAATAAATGGTTTCTATATGCCAAGCATTGTTAAACATAATTTATATATGCTATATATAAATATATAGAAAGATATAGAGGTATGCATGTATAAATATATGTGTACACCTATGAAGATATACATGCTTATAGTATATGCATCCATGTATGTGTATGTACCTGTGTATGCACATATATTTGCATGCATATATGCATATGTGTACATTCATGTATAAGTGTTTTCATATGCACACACTCGCATATACATGTGCATGCATGTATTCATGTGTGTATCGTGTGTATAGATGTACATGTGCATATTATATGTGTTTTGTGTATATATATGTATGTCATGTATGTATATGTTTAATATATTTATTAAATGCATATACATATATAATGTTTTAATAAGCACTTATATGTATGTGAGTATATATTTATATCAATTTAATAAGAACTTATTTTTTAAGCATCGTATATAGAATTTTAAACCAATTGGAAACTACTCTCAAATATTGTACAATCTTATATTCTAATTGAAGAACTCAAAATAAAAGGAATATGGACAGAATGAGGAAAAATGTTGCAATGTATTTTGAAAAGAAGTGGCGAATACCTTTGTGGAGTTAGTTGAACTGGAGCCCTTCCTGAAATCCAGATCACTTCTATTAGTTGGTATTAATTTCCCAGCTATTAATTCTTTCATAATTCAGTATTTTCAGATTGATTTACCTTTTTAGAAGAAAGGTCTAAATGTAGAGTTTTCATTCTAGTGGTTGTAAGTCTAAGAAAAAATAACATTTTCTCATTGTCCTGGATAGTTCAATTATGATTGCTTTATAATTCATATCCCTTTATTAATTGCATGTCAAGAAGGGATGTGATGGAACAAAATAGTATATGGGTTATTATGCCTGGCATTAATTGTTTACAGGTCCCAGTATCTGTCTAAAAAACTAAGAATACCATCATTGACTACTGATCCAAATGCAATAGGATGTTATTATTTTGATTAATTGATAACTTAGGAACTTTTAAACAATACGAACATATAGCAGAACATGAGCTGTATATACATACACTCATACATACATGAATAAAGTTCAAGCTAACCAATCCAAATAAAGACATGAACTCTATCTTTCTTTTATTAAAACATCTAATTTGGTCAAGATGAAAAAAATAAAACTTCTCTGAAGTAATTGTTCTGCCTTAGTATAGAGGACTGCTGAAGGATTTATTGTGCAAATCTCTGATAGAGGAATTAGGTGGGGATAAGAAAAATGGTGAACTTTATGAATATCTTTGAGGAAATTTGAAATTGATTAAGCTAACTTTCCATATCTCCTGCTTCACTGAAACCAGCCTACTTAAATCCCCTTAACCATATGAGTATTGTTTGCCATATTATCAATCATTTTTCAGTTATATCCAACATTTCATCATTTCATGATTCCATTTTGGGTTTAAATGTTGGCCATTTCTTTCTCCAAATCAGTTTTTTTTTTTTGATGAGGAACTGAGACAAACAGAATTAGTAACTTGCTCAGAGTCATGTAACTAGAAAGTATATCAAGCCAGTTTTGAACTTATGAAGATGAATTTTTCTAACTCCAAGCTTGGCATTCTATCTATTTTGCCATCTTGTCCCGTCCACTGGGACTCAGTTATTTGGGGGGTCAAGGGGAACCCAGCCTGAAAAAGAAACGGGCGAGAAAGAAAAGCAAGACCAAGCAGATTCTTGTCAAGGTCTCAGTTTATTGCTCTTGGGGTGCAGCTTATATAGCAGAAGTATGAGAAAGAGAAGTAGAGTAGGGCCTGGGAAAGGAGCATGGGCGATGGCTGGTTAAATGAACAGGAACATTTTGCGGTTAGGATATACAATGTTGGAACATTCTATGGTCGGCCGATTCTCGAAACTATTTGTCTGAGGGTAATGCCCACCTGTGGTTGGCCGATTCTTGGAACTATTTATCTGAGGGTAAGGCCTATTTAGGGGGGAGAGACACCTGGGCCAAAGCGTTGGCTCCCAACACCATCTAGCTGGCCAGCTATATTTTTAGGCATAATACAATAAAATTCTATTAGATTTATTAATCATATTTTATTAATAAGTCACTGTTTTTGTTTTTGTTTTTTTTTCATGGAAATATAATGTAATGAAAAACCAGTTACTGCTCCCATCCCCTCCAAAAAGTCCTTAAAATCTGGAGGGGAAATACACAGGCAGATAAAAAATAAACAAATAGATAAAAATATGAGTATATACTAAATTCTGCAAAGTAAATTAAAGTGGAAAGATAGCTAAGAACTAAATCAAACTCATAAAATTTAAGTAAACATACATATGCAATCTATTAATAGATACAAATAATGTTACAAAAAATAAATATTGGCACATAAATGAAAAGGACCTCTTAAAAAGAAAACATCATGGTCTTCTTTGAACTAATTCATTGATTATAAGGTACATAAATCTGCAGAGACTAATAGAGATTTGAATACCACATGAGCAAAAGTATGGAGTTAGGAAAAGAAGACTTTTCCCAATTTAAAACTAATATTTTCCCCATATTGAAAAACTCCTCCCCCCAAAAATAAAAATGTCAATCCATATATACATCTCTAAATTAAGACTTAAGTATTAGATGACAACTATATTTTCAATTTTTAAAATTAAAATAACATAATTTAACCCTGAATTAACTAACCTAACCATTTATCCTGAATTGTTATAATTCAATCAATTGAAGAATACAACACAGGTTGTTCAGTTACTTCAGTTGTGTGCCATTTTTGGACCATATTTCAGATTTTCTTGGCAAAGATACTGAAGTAGTTTGCCATTTTTTGTCCGAAGTTCATTTTTCAGATCAGGAAACTAAATCAAACAGGGTAAAATGACTTGTCCAGAATCTCATGGCTATTAAATATCTGAGGGAGGATTTCAATTTAAGTCTTTCTGACTATAGACATATCACTCTATCCACTTTACTAACTCTCACAAACACATATTAAATAAGTGTCAAGTACTACTGTGATAAACATTGGAACCACAAAAAAAGAAGCAAGACTATCCCATCCTTGAGGAGTTTACAATGCCCCAGTTGAAAGACAGTATGCAATACTGCTGAAACATATTCTTATATGTATAATATTATATATACAGACACAAATGCATACATACAGTTGCATATTTTCTTTTCAGACATAAACAATGCAAAATGTGTTTTTCTTCATTAAATATCAGTGATTTTACTTTTATTTCTTCATCCCACTTTTTCCTCTATCCTTTCTTTTCCTTTCTTATCTCCTTCCTTCCTTGCTTCCTTCTCTCCTTCGGGTCATTCAGCAGGTTTAGTGTAAAATTTAGTAAAATACAATGAATGAGCCATGCCCTAAATTAGTTAAGTGATTAATGAAAAATAAAAATAAATAAAGGAGCTAAAAAACCGTAGTTCTAAGAAGTGGTCCCATATGCTCACCCACACTGTTAAAGAAGTTCATCACACAGATGCACACATTAATGCTAAGAATCCTTCTTTTACTATGCTAGAGTTCATAGTATCACTGACCTTTCCTCCAATTAGAACATATCTGACATGTTATGTTCACTTTTAGTCATAATATTTTGTGAAGGTTATTAAAATGTTTCATCATGTTTAGAAAAATAAGTGACCAAAAAAAGGAAGGAGCCTGGAAATGGTTCCATTTAAAACAATTCTTCATACCCTTCTACACACATGCTGAACTAATTGGTACTCTTAAATTAAGGTCATGAATCCTGGAGACTGAGAATGGCATTGCTTCTCAAGGACTGAGTTATCTGTTGATTCTCATTTAATTTTTGTATACTAGAGGTTCCTCACTTGCAAAATAATGGGATAGGATTTGGTATTCTGGGCAACTAGCAGGTCTAAAACTCTTAAAGTCTAAATGGAAAGACTTAGATTGGGGGCAGATTTTGAGAATTCCTTTTTTCATTCTGTAATTTTAATCAAGCTGGTGATTGCCATGGAAATAGTGTCATGCAAATGCTATCTTTGAATTTTCTTATCCAGAACCTGGTAAGGAACTCTCATTTCTGTATAAAAGATTGCTATCCTTAGCATGTGGTTTAGTAATTTCAAAAATTAACTTGAAAGCTGCCAAATCAGAGTTGATTTGGGGGCATTATTCAAAGATGGTCTTCTATAGCAAATGATGACAACTTGGTTTCTTCCTTATCAGACTTCTGGGGAATGATTTTCAGTCACTAAGCTTTAATATGCAATTTAAATGAACCTGTAACACTTAAATCGCTTGTTAATGGAGGTTTTGTCTCATTTCATTATTTTTACCTTCTTTCTTGAAAATTACTATCTGATATAGCATTTGATGGAATGGAGATTACCTCAATATTTTAAAGATCTTTATCCACTTATCCCACTAAGGAATGTTATTAGACAATCATCCATAAGTCAAAGAGCAGGGTATCTAGTAGCCTGAATGTTTAATTGAGATTAATGGCAAAGTGCATGTTAGGAGAAAGAAAGGACAGTTTTAAGAAGACCTAATGGGTTATGTAGAAGAAAGGAGGTGATTCTTCCACTATACTATGCCTAGTACAAATAATACATGTTTTTATGAGGTAGGTTTCAATTAGTGTAAAAAATGAATATAGTAAACAGGTTAAATGTATTTTAATTCACATTATCCAAATTTCTAATTAGGTACAATGTGGTACTTTGTTATAGCTTAATAGAATTATACATTCTGAATCTAAATAATATAATTATTAATGGGATTTCTTGTTCACACTAAGTGTGCTAGGCACTACATTTTTTAATCATTGAAAAGGTGAAATAATGTAGAGAGATAAGTTATTTAGAATAATGAGGAAACCCAAAAATAGACCACATTTTTTTTTAATGAGACAATTGGGTTAAGTGACTTGCCCAGGATCACACAGATAGGAAGTCTTAAGTGTCTCTGAGGTCAGATTTGAACTCAAGTCCTCCTAATTTTTAGAGCTAGTTCTCTATCTACTGTACCACCTAGATATCCTCCTTAAATTTTTTCAGACTATATATATATTTAAAAACAAGGGAAAGAGAAGGGTTGTTGGTTGGTCATTCATTATTGGTCTTTACTTGAAAGGATGACGACTTAAAGGTTTTGCTGGACCCAAAAAGAAGAAAGAAAAACATCAATGAATGAAAGTGTCCAAGTAGATTTCAGAATATTGGAGGAATACTTCAAAACAATTAGAAACAAAGGTATATAGAGAGGTTTTGGATTGGAGAGTTATACTCTCACTTAGGTTTTCATGCTAAGGCTAAATAATAATTTGCTTAAAATTAGATAATATTTACACATAATAAAATTATAATATAGATCAGTTTTCTGTTTATATTATTATGAGGCAGGAAGCATTAAATTCCATGCCATCTGTGCACCTACTATGAACCAGGCTTGCAAAGAAAGGGGTAAAGAGTCTAGGCTGTGGATAATTAATGCTCAAGACAAAATGCAAACAACTGTCTGAATTACCCATATAATCTATCTATTTATCTATATATCCATTCATTCATACCTCCCCCCCTCCCTCCCTCTCCCTCTCTCTCTCTCTCTCTCTCTCTCTCTCTCTCTCTCTCTCTCTCTCTCTCTCTCTCTCTCTCTCTCTCTCTCAGATGATGCGATTTCCTAGATGACTGGGAAATATCTTTGCTATAAGGTAAGATACATATAATAATATAAATATCTCTCTTCTCTCTCTTTCTCTCTTTATATATATATATATATAGATATATAGATATATATAGATATATATAGATATATATAGATATAGATATATATAGATATATATAGATATATAAGTTTTTAATTCCTTTTAAAGGTGGGGACCTTTGATCCTATGGGATAAATATTTTTGCTTACTAAAGAGAACATAAATTGGTACCCCAAGCAAAGGCTGGGTTCTAATTCACAGTAGTCATTTGAAATACAGTATGGTGGGAAATAAATGTTTAATTTGGAATAAAAAGGACTAGATTCAATTTCTGGATGTTTCACTAACTTCCTCATGACCCTGAGAAGATAATTTCCAAATCTGCAGTCTCATCTATAAAATAAAATTGTTCAACTTTTCAGCCTTTACATTTATTCCAGATTTAAATCTATTGTCTTTTAATTATTTTGAATTTCCTTTTCAAGCATTCAAGTCAGAATGATTCTGATCTTATCTATATATGGAAGGTACACAGTCAGTATTGAGCAAGATTTCACATGAATGACTTGTAATATATTATCTCAACCATGCTTCTCACAATACTTAATCAACCCCTTCCCTCCATATTGCTAGAAAAACTGTGGAAAATCATTTAAACCATTGTAAGGTTTTTTTTTTCCTCATTAGCCTCATAATAATGGGGTGGCCATGACAGTATAATG
The DNA here is from genome assembly GCF_048593235.1 of Sminthopsis crassicaudata. NCBI lineage: Eukaryota > Metazoa > Chordata > Mammalia > Dasyuromorphia > Dasyuridae > Sminthopsis > Sminthopsis crassicaudata. The sequence continues at coordinate 16,939,943 of NC_133618.1, read as the reverse complement.
ATAGGAGTACCAATGATTCTATTCAGTGTGAAGAAAGAGAATACGTGGGTTAGATTATTTTTGTAAATAATATGTAGTTACTTATAGTACTTGGCTATGGGCCTATTTTGTTGAGGAATTTGGTTCATATAATATATGAAAATATCAGTTTTTTCCCCTTTTGTACACTCCTCTAAGGTATATTAGGAATTTTAAGGAATGAATGAACAAGAATTATCTTGTATTTAGATTCTTATAAAACATAATGATAGTTGAACTACAAAATTATTGTGATATCAAGAGAAAACTTTCTAATATCCATTACTTCTTTCAACAATGATTTTTTTAAGTCAAAATTATGTGCAAGAAAACACCAATTAGATGCTAGTAGAGATATAGAAAGGTTAAAAATTGGATTTCTACTACTCTAAATTCCTCTTCATTGGTAGAAAGTTCTCCCTTTTCATTTGTGAGATTAACAAAAGGTTTATCTATTGTTTTATTTTTTTTTTCATAAAACCAAATCTTAGTTTTATTCATTAATTCACTAGTTTTCTTTTTTTCAATTTTATTAATCTCCCCCTTTTTCAGAATTTCAAATTTGGTATTAAATTGAAGGTATTTAATTTGGTCTTTTTCTAGCTTTTTTAGTTGTAAGCCCAATTCATTGATTTTCTCTTTCTCTATTTTATGCAAGTAAGCATCTAGAGATAGAAAATTTCCCCTTATTATTACTTTGTCTGTATCCCACAAATTTTGGTATGTTGTCTCATTGTCATTCTCTTGGATGAAATTATTGATTGTGACTTTGTTTTGCTGTTTCATCAATTCATTCTGTAAGATTAGATTATTTAATTTCCAACTAACTTTTAGTCTATTTTCTCCTGAGCTTATATTGGATGTAATTTTTATTGCATCATGATCTGGAAAAAAAGTGCATTTACTATTTCTGCCTTTTTAAATTTGATTTTGAGGTTTTTAATGTCCTAACACATAGTAAATTTTTGTATAAGTTCCATGAAGCACTGAGAAAAAGGAAATTCCTTTCTATCTCCATTCAATTTTATTCTAAGATCTATCATACCTAACTTTTTAAACCTTTTATTTACCTTAACTTTTTAATTATTTATTTTGTGGTTTGATTTATCTAGTCCTGAGAGAGCAAGGTTGAAATCCCCCACTGGTATAATTTTGTTGTCTATTTCTTCTTGCAGCTGTGTTACCTTCTCTTTTAGTAAATTGGATGCTATAACACTTGGGACATATACGTTTAGTATTGATTTTGCTTCATTAGCTATGGTACCTTTAATTAAAATATAATTTCCATCTTTATCTCTTTTAATTAGATCCAACTTTACTTTTATTTGATCTGATAACATGTTATATAATCTATTATTATTTTAAATTCTATTTAAATTATTATTTAAATGGAATTTGTTTATTTTAATTTCTTGCTTCTGGTCTTTGTTGGTAATATATAGTAATGCTGATGTTGTCTAGGGATTTCTTTTGTATCCTGCAACTTTGCTGATGTTGTGAATTGTTTCTAGTAGTTTTTGGTTGATTCTATAAGACTATTATATCATCTGCCCAAAGTGATGTTTTTGTTTCCTCATGGCCTACCCTAATTGCTTTAATTTCTGTTTTTTCTAATATTGATAAAACTAATATTTCTAATGCTATGATGAATATTAATGGTGGCAGTGGGCAACCTTGTTATACCCCTGATTTTATTGGGGATGTTTGTAGTTTATCCCCATTACATATGATGCTTGATGATTGTTTTAAATAGATGCTATTGATCATTTTAAAGAAAACTCCATTTATTCCTATGGTCTTTAAGGTTTTCAATAGGAATGGATTGCATCAAATGCTTTTTCGGCATCTATTGAGATAATCATATGATTTCTGTTAACTTAGTTATAAATATAGTTAATTATGTTATTAATTTTCCTAATGTTTAACCAGTCCTGCATTCCTAGTATAAGTCCTATTTAGTCATGATGTATTATTGTGATGGTAACTTATTGTAATTTCTTTCATTTAATATTTTTGCATCAACCTAAATTAGGGAAGTTGGCCTATAATTTTCTTTCTCTGATTCGCCCTTACCTAGTTTAGCTATCAACATCATATCTGTGTCATAAAAGGAATTTGTTAGGACTCCTTCTTTCCCTATTTTCCCAAATAGTTTGCATAGTATTGGAATTAATTGTTTTTTAGGTGTTTTGTAGAATCCACATGTAAATCTATCTGTCCTGGAGACTTTTTCGTAGGGAGTTGATTAATACCTTGTTCAATTTATTTTTCCATAATGGGACTATTTAAATAATTTATTTCCTCCTCTGTTCTCTATTTTTGTAAGTATTCATTCATTTCTTTTTGATTATCAGATTTATTGGCATACCATTAGGCAAAATAACTCCTAGTTATTTCTTTAATTTCTATTTTATTCGGGAAAACCTCACCCTTTTCATTTTATATACTAGCACTTTGATTTTCTTCTTTCCTTTTTCTGGTCAAAATAACTAAAAATTTATCTGTTTTGCTGTTTTTTTTCTTAAAACCAAGTCTCAGTTTGCTCATCAGTTCAATAGTTGAATAATAATTAGTTCAATTACTTAACCTTTAATTTTATTAATCTTCCCTTTTTTTAAACTTCCCTTCAGAGTTTCAAATTTAGTGTTTAGTTGGAAGTTTTTAATTTGTTCTTTTTCTAGCCTTTTTAGTTGAATCACCCATTCAATGAATGAATTGAATATTTTCCTCTCTCTATTATATGCAAATAAGCATCTAGAAACATAAAATTTCTCCTAAGAACTGCTTTGGGTGCATGCCATACTTATTGTTATGTTGTCTCATTATTTCCATTCACTTGGATAAAATGATCAATTGTGTCTATGATTTGTTGTTTCATCCACTCATCCTTCAAGATTAGATTATTTAGTTTAAAATTAATTTTGCTCTATTTTCCCCTGGCACTTTATTGAATGTAATTCTTATTGTATAATTATGTGAGAAAGATACATTTACTATTTCTTCTTTTCTGCATTTCATTTTGAAGTTTGAAATGATACCTGGCCATTTTTTATATAAGATCCACATATTTCTGAGAAATAAGTATATTCCTTTCTCTTTCCATCCAATTTTCTCCAAAGATCTATTATACTTGACTTTTGTAAAATTATATTGACCTCAACTTCTTTCTTCTTTATTTTATGATTTTATTTATCTAATTCTGATAGAGCAAAGTTGAGATTCTCCACTAACACAGTTTTGCTCTCTATTTCTTCTTGCAACTCTCAACTTCTGCTCTAGGAATTTGAATGCTATAGCACTTGGTGCATACATTGCTTATACTAATATTACTTCATTCATTATCTATTTTATAAATTAGCAAAGTGTAGTTTCCTTCCTTATTTCTTTTAATTAGATCTTTTTTTTTCTTTTTACTTCAATTAAAACATACTAGATTCTGTTCCAGCCTTTCACCTTTACTCTCTCTATATATATCATTCTGCTTTAAATGTGTTTCTTTTAAACAATATATTGTGTAATATTCTGTTGTTTCCAGAGACTGCCGATCGCTCTCTGGGAGAAGATCTGCTGTCTCAACTACTGCCAACTCTGACCTTGAGTAGAGACTCTTTCCCTTGCTCAATGTTGCTTCTTTTATCTTCCCAGAGAATAGAATGGGCATGGAATAATGCAAGGGCTTCTGGGAAGAAATACTTCAACCAATGAACTTGCTCCTCCTAAACATGTGAGCTCCTCCCCAGGAGTTCACAGGGGTAAAACTCCCCTAAAGGTCAGAACTAGAGAATTGTTAAGTACTGACTTAGCACTTAGTAAGAACCTAAAAATATTGTAGGATTCTGGTTTTTAATGATGTCTACTATCCACTGCTGTTTTATGGGAGACTTTTTCTATTTCATCAAATCTATTTTGAAGGAGTTGCTTTCTTTTTCCATTTTGGCAAATTTATTTTTTAACAAGTGATTTTCTTCATGTTATGTATTTCCTTTTCCACAGCTCTCAATCCCTTTCTTCACTTTTCTTCTGACTCTCTTTTAAGATTCTTTTTAACTGTTTTTAATTCTTCCAAGAGAGCATTTTGAATTGGAGAACAACTCATTCTACCCTTTGAAGCTTCATTTGGAGATGTTTTGACATCTCTAGGCTTTGAGGTTTGTTCTTTCTGGTCTCCATAATAGTGATCTATTATCAAAGCACTTTTTTGGCTTTTTTTTGCTCATTTTTAAAGATTGAGGTTAAAGACAAAGGAGAAATTATCCCAAGCCCTACAGGTGACAGCAGCTTCATGCTGCCCTGGGTCCAGTGCTGCTAGCTTCCTTCCCATGTTGGGTGGGCATGGCCAAGTACCATGTTATGCTGGGGTCCAGAGATTCACTATTCACCTTCTTTAGTTAATTTGGAGGTCTCATAGCTAGTTTGCTTATCTACTGGTTTCTGAACTAGGACAGAGTAGCCAAATACAACTATATTTTGGCTAAGAACATCCCAGTAAATTTTCCCATTATGTGGAGATTTTTCTACTCTGGGATTTCCTGTAATATACCTGCATTAGGCAGCCTTCCCCTGCCAGATTGAGACAGGCCTTTCTTGAAGTTCTTACAAAATGTCTTCTTCTAGAAATTATTACGTTCCAAATATTTGTGGATTCTGTCACTCCAAAACCATTCAGAGGCTTGATGTGGTCTTGCTCTGAGGGAAGACAGAAAGAGCTCAAAGACCTATATTCACCATCTTAGCTCTGTATATTTATGGTTTTCTTGACAAACTTACGAAAATGGTTTCCCATTTCCCTCTGTAGCTCATTTTCTAGATGGGGTAAATGAAGCAAGCAGGGTTTTATTAATTGCTGAGATCTAATCTAATAAAAATCTAAGGTCAGATTTGAATTCAGGAAGATGAGACATCCTGACTTCAGGTACAATACTTAGTCACTGTCCAAATAACTATGTAACTAAATCAAGTTGCTTTACCTCACAATACACTCAGATATCCCCTATTTTATAAATGAAGGATTGGAGACTCAGACATATTAAATGACTGCCCAATGATTATTTCAAATGAAGTTCTGGAGACAGAATGGGATATTATGTTCTTGATTCCAAATCTTTCCTTTTATCCACTTTGCTAAAATAAGTAGCTCTAGATATAATCAATACTTTATAAAATATCAATTCATTTTTTAACCTCAACATGTGATTTGCCACAGGTCACAGAGTTCATGACCATTTGAGATAAAATTTGTATCCAGATCCCCACTTTCCAAATATGGTGTTCTTTCCACTGATCCCCACTGGTTTTTGTTTGTTTTGTTTTGTTTTGTTTTGTTTTGTTGTTGTTGTTGTTGTTGTTATTGCTTGTTTGTTTGTTTGTTTTTGGCCATTTAAAAAAGGACTCCTGACAATAGGACTGGCAAATTTCAGTTGAGGAGAATCATGGCTGGCAGTAATCTTCAAGTACTCAAAATAATGTTAATGTGGAGTCTCAGTGATGATTTTCCATTGAGGAGATGAATGAGTGGAAATGGGCTTGAAATTGCATTGAAGAATTTTCATTTGGAGAGAGAGAGAGAAAAAAAAAAAGATTTCATTAGATATAAAGAATGTAGAGGGGAATTATATAATTTTCTTGCTGGGGAAACCTCTGAAATGGATAAATAATTTGACTGACTTTTTCTCCTTGAAGTAAGCAGACGAGATAAGTCTCTATTATTAGAACAGCAACTGTAGTGTTCAAAAGGGATCATGCTCAAAATTCCGAAGACCTGAAATGTCATGACACATCTAAGCATTCCCAGCTGCATAATTTAACAATTTTCAGCCTAGTTCCATAAGTTTTTTATTGAATCAAACTTTTTAGTCTATCCCTTTTATTTTGTAGATAGATATGGTGACTTTGGTCCTAGGAAGTTAGATGAGTTCTTCAACATCTCACAGATAATTGTTGTTCATCTTTTTATACCAATGACATCATGGTGTGATGTCTTGACTTGCACAGGAATTGTATATAAGTGAGATAGTTGTACAAAATCATCAGTCTCATCTCTTTTCCATAATTATCAAAGCCTTGTAGTAAGGCAAAAATCAGAACAGCTTGGGTTGGTCCACAATTCAGTGGTATTTTCAGTGTTTTACCAAGCTCTAAGCATTTCACGTTGCCTGGATCACTTGCCTTCATGTCCATTGGAACAAACTGTAATCATCCTCTATTCTGCAAGATTTCACAAGTTTGGGGACAGTTTTGAGGCATGTAACTTACCTTCAAACTGGTTTAGCTCATCTGCCAAAATAGTTTATTGGAGTGTATATGCTGTGGTATATGCTATTGCTTCTTTTAGCCATAACAGAGTTGAGGGGCAAGTGGATTTCCAAAGGTGGAAGGGTAAACCTGAAAGGGACTCAAAAAACCCTCACACTAAACTGCCACTCCTACTGAACACCCTATGTATATAAATGAATAAAATATGAAATGAGAACTTGAATTTGTGCTGTCTAATCTTAATTTAGCAATTTGTATTATATCACAGCTTGGAGACTTTTAGACTAAAGCTCATAACTTTAGCTATCAATTTCTTAATCTTTAAAAGGATGAATCAAGTTTAAGTAGTGGTAAAATGATGTCTTTGAAACCTTAGAGATTTGGATCTAAGTCTCAAATCTGTCACATACTAGTTATATGACACTGGGTAAGTCATTTGATGTTTTGCTGATCTAGACAACTCTCTCTAGTGCTGATACCCATCGGTGGATGGCGTATCCATATGTGAGGGTCCCATATATCAGGAAATCACAGATCCAGTTCTCATCCCATGTTTCCAAACAAGGGAATTGGACTACATGACATCAGAAGTCTCCTCCACATATGAATCTGGTATACTAAAACCAATTTCCTTATCAATAAATTAGGTATAATAATTATTGCATTTATAGTGCCAAAAGGACTAAGATCTTAATTATTATATGAAAGTTGATTTTTTAATTCCTGGATTACATGCCAAATGCACTTTGTGTAAGAAAACAGATAATTGTTTGTTAGGTTCTTACTAAGTACTGATGAGATAATGAGATATTGGGTTTTTACTAAGTATTAAGTTGGTACTTAACAATTTTCTAGTTCCGGCCTTTCCTGGTAGTTTGACTTGTGAATTCCTGGGGAAGAGCTTGTGTGCTTGGGAGGAGCAAGCTCATTGGTTAAAGTGGTTCTTCCCAGAAGCCCTTGCATTATCCCATGCGCATTCTCTGGGAGGATAAAAAGAGGCAACATTGAGCCTGGAGAGCAGTCTGGATTGTTGAAGGACAAGAGCTGGAGGAGATTCAGAGCCAGGATTCAGGAAGAAGAAGAGGCTGGCTGGAGGCTCCAGAAGACTCCCAAGAAACCTGCTCATAGAGGAAAAGATTATACAGAAAAGAAACCTCCTCCCAGAAAAGGATTACAACTGAGAGACTATCAGAACATTACAATTGTTATATTAAAATGGGAAATTAATTACTTTTGTCTATCTTCATAAGATCCCAATTGTATCTGTAGAAAATCACATTGTATTTAACTATGTTTTCATTTCTGTGATTTTTGAAATACTCAGAAATAATTTCAAAAGGTCAAATGTACACTTGATATCAATGTAGCATGTATTAAAATATTGAGGCTCCTCCTTACTCAACTTTTATACTATTGGGTCAGTCCCCAAAAGTCTGGCTACATTTTCCCCTCAGAATTTAGTGGTATCTCAGAAAGAGTTGAAAGTTTTTCTTTGGCATTAATGCTTTGAACTCATATTTTGATATGTTAAGCAATCTTTACATTTAGATTCTCGTCTATATTATTAATGTACTTTGTGAGCAAAGCTTTTTTATTCATTTAATCATTTAATATCGATTAGTCTTTACAAAGTTATATTTTGTAAGAAGATAACAAGTAGCAAGCTACTTCCAAGAGGTAGCAAGAAAGACATAATAAAGCATTTCCCCTATTGGGGAATATTCTAACCACTTTACAAGGTCTTAGTGGAGGATGCATTCAAACTTAAAGTAGTTGCTACAAAATATCCATCACCACCATATTTAATTCTGAATGCAAAAAACACCCTCCAGAAAGTTAATCTCTTGCTGGATGGGTGACTTCTTGAGTTTATTTCAGGAGGCTTTCATTTCTCTTTCAGATAAAAGAAAGATGAGATTTCTCTTGAATCTTGAATATTCAAGACTTCTCTTGAAGTCCCTCAAAACTCTCATTCTTCTGTGAACCTTCAATACACCAGATGCTAAAGTAAACAGATTTACTTAAATACTTCCATGGAAGGAAAACTATTACTTCTTAAGGTGCTGGATGAAATACCACATCCTGCAACAAGAATTGTATTTAAATATCACCTTAGTCTGCTGTCTTATCAACCCTAGACAAGTTACTCAATGAGCAAACTAAGTAGCTGATGGATAAATCACTGAACTTGGAGGAAGGAAGATTAAAATTCAAATCCTGACTAATTCTCACTGAATGTGAAGTGATTAAGTAATTTAATAAAATGTAAAATGAGATAATAATAATACCTTCCATAGTTTAATTAGTATCAAAACTTATGACTTAGAGAAATTTGAAAACATTAATGTTCTAAATAATTATTAAAATTATACTATTGCTGTTGTTTTCAATGACTGTTATTCTCTTTTCATCTCTAAAATTGGCATTATACTATCAGATTTGTTGTGAGTTTGGAGAGTGAAACTAGTTAAACTACCTCTCCAATAATGCCAATTTTTGTTTTCATTCTGGTCAAGAATCATCTTCACTAGATGGGAACTTTCAGAAGTGGGGCATGAGAGAGGAGGTAGAGGAGAGTGCTTTGCTATGTTCTATAAACCAATCCTTTCCATTGGATCATGAATAGAACCAGAACTTTTTTTTTTTTAATCATCCCTTGTTAATGTAGTAAAATACATATTCATTACAATTGAAGCTTCATTCAATTGCTCTTGATTTTCTTTTTCCCCTTAGAGAGAAAATCTAAAGAATTGACAGCTTTAATTCTGATCCTTATCTGGAAATGCACAATGATTTCATTTGACCAAAATGCATTTCTTTGACAAGAGAAAATGTATTTTGAATACAGCTATAGAGAGTGAGATAAGATGACTACCATGTGACTATACATTTATGAAAGCAAGCCTAATTAAGGCACTGACAATATTTGCAATTGTTTCCTTTCCCTATAGCAGTGGAAACTCAAATTCCCTAGTCAATTTCCCCTATTCCCATTGTTCCTCAGCACAACCTGT